>NW_003852399.1:43050346-43058604 GCF_000181295.1 Otolemur garnettii
AAACTAGGTTATATGAAGAAGTTTCAGGAATTAGCTAACTTCTACTTGGAAAGAATAACAAATACACTAGAACCTCCATAATTGCCCACCTCCTTATGGTGACCACCTCCTTAAGCTGACCTAATTTTCAAAGACCACACGTGCACCACATGTATGTATCAGCACAGTAGGCCTAGTTCCTTATGTTGACCATGTCCGTGTGGTGACCAATTTATTGCAGTCCTTTGGGTGGTCAATTTACAGAGGTTCTATTGTACTTAAAGGGAACATGTTAGCTGTCTTAAGATATTGGAAAGACAGCTATATTCGTTCTGTCCACATCAGGAAAGTATATTTCCATCTCATCAGTAGGGAATTATGGAAAAATGCATTTGACTATTGTAGTATAAGGAGGGCCATTTTAGAAATTGGTGGCTCCTGGAAATGAAACATAGTACCTAAGAGAAGCACCACATTTGCTCTCTAAAATCATTCAGTCACCAAATGTTTTCTGAATGATGAAGTTCTAGGCACCATTTTAAACATTTAAGAAAAAATAGAAAACGCTTGATAACCAAATACCTGGCATACTATAGGAGATCTGTGTATTGGAAAAAAGTTAAATTGTATTACATTATTTCTATGGGATTTTTCCCCCTACTTTAATATTTTGTACTTTTATTCATTTGAAAAAAAATAAAAGCAACAGAAAACAAAGAAAGTCTATCAGTCATTTACCATTAACATTAGTCTCTCATGGACCATGATTATCGTTCTATTATTTTCCCCCAGTGGTAAAGAATTGCTACATGTGGTGTGAAAATCAGTACTCGAGTTCTGGATTCTGGCCCTAGCAAACTCAAGAGAAAAGCAGCCCGGGTAGTAATGAGTTTTCCATGCTGTAGCCAGACAAGGCTGCCCTTTCCAATTGTTGTGGTCAATCAAGATATTTTTAATCTAATCTTTCTTTTCAAATACATTAACTTTTACCCTAAACTTTGTGCATCTGCCCATTTAATGACATGCCTTCTGCATCTCTATTTAAATCATGGGCAGAAATGTTAAGGAGAACAGGAAGAGGTGCAAAGCACTCCTGCTGGCTTTCTTCCCACCATCAGTCAGTGTTATTGTAGCACAAGGAATGGAACTTGTTAACTGCAATGTTACATGTGCAATTAAAAAAATCTTATTTACAGATGTATTGTCAAATATTTTTGAAAATGATTTACAAATATCAAAGTATTCAAGTCAAGGTAAATGACTGTAAAAAAATATCAAGGCACTGTGTTTGTAGCATATTTGGTATGCTCATTAAAAATGTATGATTTCTTATTAAGATACGCATGATTCCTCAGAAATCATCACTTCATTTCCTGCATGCTCACAAACTATACTCAAAAATTCATTCTCGCAATTTTCCAAAATCAAAATTTACTTTTTAATTTTTTTTAAACTAGAACATCTAGAGTCCTTGGTCCCTTTTGAGCTAATTTTATTCTCTAGTTTCTTTAGAAATGAGATCATTTTCTTCTGTTTTCTTTTCTTAAAAAAATTTTTAAGACAAAAAAATGCATTTTAAAAGTTATCCCAAGCTGGAGTTTAACAGGATAGCCATATTGTATGGTATAACATGTTGCTTCAGTTGATTAATAAAGAATCAAGGTAATAAAGAATACTGATAAAGAATTGTGATAAACTCCTTAACATACCAAAGACTACAAAACTATCAAAGATGGGGAACTATCTTAAGCAACAGTATTCTTCTCAATGTTCCCATGGAAGTTTTATGAATCACTGAATGTATTTTCCCTTTAAAACTAAGTTTCCATTTCCAAAATATTATAATGAGGGAGCAGGGAGAGGGGAGGCTGGAGGGTGGATGGGGGATCAGGATGTATGGCACACCTCTTGGGAGGGGTACACAATTATAAGAGGGACTTTACTTGACAAATGCAATCAGTGTAACCTAATTCTTTGTACCCTTAATGAATCTCAAACAATAAACTCCTTCCACAAAATATTATAATGTTACTTTAGAAAGAAAAAGAAAAAAATCTAAACCATTTGACTGGCATTAGGACTTTGGATTTTAAAAGTTTTCAGAAATTATTAAAATTAGATTTTCTCAACCCCGGGATAAATGTTGAAGTTTTGTGTTTATTGGTCTAATATTCCCCATCCATGGGTCTGTCCACATCCTGAGGGTGTAGGACTTTACCTGACCTGCACCCTAGAACAATGTGTGCCTCGGAATAGGCAACGAGTTAATATATTTTCTGACTCATAGTTTTATTATCTAGTTATTTAAAAATTAAAATTGTGTGGTTGTTTTTTTCCCCCCTAAGGAACACGAGACTTCTTTCTAACCCACAATTTTCCCTTCCTCATCAGTATTAAGACTGAAGTAGCAGTTTTCCTCTTTATTTTTTTTTTTTTAAATGTTTTGAGATTGAAACCTCATCCAAGCGATTCATAGGAAGAAAACATGAAAATGTGTGCTCTGACCTTGTTTAATCTCAAACTCCTAGGAGAGAAATCTAGGCTGGGGGCCAGAACCACTTTATCTGAGCTCATGGCTCAAAAATGTTTCTTCCCTCAGTCTCAGGGATTGGGTTGACGTAGTCAGGGCCAGAAGATGGTATTTGGTATTTTTCGAGGGAGGCAGGACAAGTTAGTTACAAGTATAAAGTATTTTCTTGGAAAAAAATGTTTCATCCTATTACTGAGAGATCAGCCTAAGGATGAAATTCAGTGATTTCAATGAATCACATTGAGAAGAGAATTGGTTTGGGATCAGACCTGAGCTCAATTCCTGACTCTGCCACTATGGACTGTGTACCCTCAGGAAAATCAGCCCAAATCTCTGATTCTTGGCTTCTGTACCTCATAGTCTATTTGAGGATTGGAATAAGATTATGTATGTATTCAAGGTATCTGCTATGAGGCTTTGCACACAGTAGGCCTTCACATATGGATTATCTTCTAATTTTAACATCCAGTAAGAAAATATAGTGTTTGGACAATCAGTCACTCCCTCACCTTTATCTTCGGTGACCTTGATAAACTTAGGTGTCCCGGGTATAGGTAACTAAGAGGACAGAATGACACCCTCACAATAGCTGTATCGTAAGCTGACACTATTGGGATGTGTGTTTGTGATTTTTAAAGTAATACTTAATTTTGATACACTGCATGGTTGCACACGAGTGGGCTGATTTAACCTACAGGGTAGGGTCAATTAAGAAGTCTGGGCCAAAGGAACATGACACCTCCATAAAGTACTTGGCCTCTGTGTTGCCTGCATCTTCAACACTGGCATTATTTAGGTGAAAGAAAGTTTTACTGTGCGGCAAGGGCATTGTCCAATCATTTTGAATAGTTACCCTGAGACCCCCAGCACATCGGCCCCAGGGTTCTTTGCCTCCCTCTTTACATCCTGAGCACTGCATTATGCACATGGAGGATCAAGAAACAATACAAAAGTGATGTGGTCTCTGCCTTTCCGGGATTTTAATCTCAATGAGCACAGAAACTAAAAATCATGGAAGTAGACCGTATGGAGTGGTATGGGGGGATGAGCCTGAATGGAAGCTAAGAAATCATCTTCAAACCTCCATTTTGCTCCTAAATAGTCTTGGGTAAGATGCCAATTTGCTGTGTAAAATAAAAGTATAATACTAGATGCTTTTAACAGGCTCTTCCCTTTCTAAACCTAGTAACTGCTTGGTGGATAAAAATAATAATCACTACTATAAAATTGGGTGACTGTGAGGACCTATGTGAGGTGTTGTTCCTTAGCATATTAAACGCCAACATAGGATAAATTGGTTCAGTAGAACTGTGCCTTCCTCCAAAGTCTTTGTTAGGTTGTAACAAAGATTTAAAATAGAGAGTAAATTCATGATCACCAAGTCACAAAATTTTAGAATACTAAGGGAGTTTAGAAGTTACAGAGGTCATTTCCTTCCCTTCTTGTGTCAAGATCTATAAAATAAGAGCTCCTCGAAAGGAGAGGTCTGGCCAGGTACATGTGGTGAAGAAGGTGGAAATAGGGTTCTGGAGAGAGAAAGACAAAGCTCTTCTTCTCCAGGTTACTGAAACATTAGTGTTCCTCAGGATACATCCCAGATCCTCCTCTGTTTTAAGTCTATACCTCCCACATGGGGATCTCAACCATGATCGTATAAAATATCATATTAATCATATTAAAAATTATCTCAGTGATTCACAGTTTCCCTAGCTCAGAACGTTCTCCTGAATTCTCCCTACCTCATTCATATTTCCATTCAGACAGTTTTCCTAAAGCTGTGTCAAACAAAACACAACTAAAACATGATCCATCCCCTTGCTCTGCCTGTACTCCCGTACTCCCCTGCTCCCATTGCTTCCTGTTTCAGTAAGTAGCACCACTGGCTTCCTAGTGTCCCAAGCAAAGAACCTCGGTAATATTCTTAACACATTCTTGCAATTCTTGCAAGTTACATACTATATCCAATCAACCCATTCCATAAATGTTCATCGGTCTTCTACTATTTTCCAGGTACCACTTAAGGTATTTGGGGTATATCAGTGAACAAAATAGACCCCTTGAATTTACTTTCCTCTGTGGAATTTAAATGAAGCATTGGTCCCCTCCATTCTTCTCAGCTTTCTCACAAATTCATCCCGTTTTCTTCATCTGACTGTCATTACCTACCTCTAAGTATTATCTATTCTTAATTCCTGGACAAGTCTCTTTTTATCCTGCCTACAACTCACTCTCCACACAGTAGCCTGAATGAACATATTAACATCCATATCTGATCAAATATTTCACCAACACAAATCTCTTTAACAGCTTCCAGTGCCGCCGACTGTACCACCTAATCTCTTTGAAACCACACCTGTGACCTGAGCCTTTCTTCACCCTGGCTTCCTGTTGTGACACTCCTTGTCTTGGCACCACCTGAACTAGCAGACTGAAGGAACCTCTAGAATACTTTCTAGCACACTGAACTTCTTCCAACTGCCCCAAAGGACCTTGCACCAGGACGTCTCACACCTGGAGCATTTGTACTTGGCTCTTTCTCTCGGCCTGGAACATGCTTTTCCACTCTTTTCTTTTTCTTGCTATTCCTATCCAGTCATCAAGTTACAGCTTTAGTGTCATTTTCTCAGGGAAGCCTTCTCGGAATCCCACAGGTTGGATAAATATCCCTGTGTTTGGCTTCTGTGACACGCACATCAGACCTCTCCTTGCATTTCTCAGATTGCTGTGATTGCTTGTTGGCTTGTCTTGCTCCCAATTAGATTATAAGTGTAGCATCACAGGGTCTTCTTACCTCGTTCCCTGCTCTATCTTAAGACCTACCACAGTCTGAAGCCTAGAGTACACATTTAAATATTGATTACACGAATGAATGTATAAATATAGGCTGGACTATAAATATAGCTTAGTGGTTAGGGCATCGGTCACATGCTCTGAGCCTGCTAAACAAAAGCAAAAAAATATAGCTGGGTGTTGTGGCAGGTGCCTGTAGTCCCAGCCACTAAGGAGGCTAAGGCAAGAGAATCGCTTAAGCCCAAGAGTTTGAGGTTGCTGTGAGGTGTAAGACCATGGCACTCTATTGAGGGTGACAAAGTGAGACTCTGTTTCAATTTAAAAAAAACAACAACAACAAATACACAAATAAATGAATGAAATGAACATTTGAAGAGATGGTCACCAAATACCAGAATGGTAAGCATAAAACTATGAACATAGGAAGGATTTGGTGATTAGAATATTTATAGGGATAAAAAGTAATTTAGTTGTATGATGTATTTCATTTCCATAATTCCTAAGGCTTAAAATACTTTCATCTTTTTGGAAACTTGAGAGATTTTTTTTTTCCCTACGTTAGAACCCAACTCTCAGAAATACTTCACCTTTCTGATCCCCAGATACTGGGTAACTCAAAAAGAATAATCAAGATCACAGTAGCAATTAGGGAGTGAATTGTGTCCCCCCAACAATCATAGGTAGAAGTCCTTATCGCTACTGCATCACAGACTGTGACTGTATTTGGGGAAAGGGCTTTCAAAGAAGTGATTAAGGTTAAATGACATCATTGGGGGCCCTAATCCAATAGAACTGGTGTTCTTACAAGAAGAAGGAGAATCCTTCATACATTATATGTATATGTATGAAGGCAAGACCCCACAGTAGCGCAGTGAGAGGATGGCCATCCGCACGCCAAGGAGAGAGGTCTTAGGAGAAAACAAAGCTCGTCTTGACGTTTTAGACTACAGACTATGTGCAAATAAATTTCTGTTGTTTTAGTCACTCAGTCTGTGGTATTTTGTTGTGTAGCCCTCACAAAGTAATACAGTGAACTCTTCATTAGAATAGAAAAAAGCCTACTCCATAAGTTGGAATTCTCCAAATTAAACTATGGTATGGGAACATAACTGCATTTTTTGAATATTTATAGCAGTTTTATTCATAACTGCCCAAACTGGAAATAACCAAGATGTCCTTCATTGGCTTATGAATAAACAAACTGTGATATGTCCATACAATAGAAATTATTTAATTAAATATAAAAGAGCTATAAAGCCCCCCAAAAGACACGCATAAATTTTAAATGCATATTGCTGAGTGATAGAATTGTCTGCAAACTGCATCCTGTATGATTCCAACTATGAGATATTCTTAAAAGGACACAACTATACCAATGATAAAGAGATCAGTAGGTACCAAGACTAGGGAAAGTAATAGGGAGGTAAAATTATTCTGTATGATGCTGTAATTGTGGATACATTGAATTAAGCATTTGTCCAAACTCATAGTACTTACAGCACAAAGAGCAAGGCTTCGTGTACGTAAAATTAAAAAAAAAAATCATTTTAAAGGTTGGCGGATCCCAGGATGGCATGCAAAATGTGCCCAAAAGATCTAACTGTATTACAAATACATACCAAAACAAATGCATATAAAATGTATTGACTTAAGTTATTTTCAAAATAAATGGAGTCTGGAAGACTAGAGATGAAACTCTATATAAATAGTGTACTACAGTTGATGAAGTTATTTCCCACAGGAATAAATTTGCTAATCTGCCAGGTCAACAACTCTGCCATTGTTATACATCATTGTACTTTTTGTCATGAGTCAGTTTGCCTGAAATGCAGACGTTAGTTCTGTGGAAGAGTACATACGCCCTAAGATAGATGAATACGCTGAGGGTGTATGCATCTTTCCCCAAAGACAACTGCCAGAATTGATTATTTATCCTGCTCATGTTATGACACAGGCTCTGAGATGCTAATATCTCCACTAAGTTTCCCAAGGTTTCACATTACTAAATCCTTCAGGCTTAAAACTTGGGGAATGATTTTGGATCAGCTTTTTTCTTTATTACCTACATATAGTCAATGACCAATCCTTGCTGTTTCTTATTCCAAAATTCCTCCTTCATACAATCTATCTTTTTTTTTTTTTTTTATTGGCATGGTCATTAGGAAAATCAGAAAACCAGACACTCACAACCTTACAGGTAAGTTCTTGTCAAATCTTCCTTCCTCCCTCCAATACTTCACTTCTGTTCTGCAACTACAAATAAGTAAATGTTAATCAAAATGCCACCTTAGCAATGGCCTGGTAAGGAACTTGGGGTTCTTCTCATTGTCTAGAAGTTAATGTATAATTTTTTTTCTACTTGTAATTAAAAGTACCTCCTACCCTGGCCCATTGTCTTGACCCAGCTTTCTTCTCCAAGATTACACATCTGGTCTCCTCCCTTTCTCCTCTCCTGCCCTCCCTCTCCATCTGACTTCCACTGGCTGGTTTCCTCACCGTTTCTTGAACCCTTCATGCTTGTTACCAGCCCTCCACCCTTCTTTCATGTTCTGCCCTCTTTTTATATTTCCCACGTTTCCTGCCCTCTCCTGACTCACCTGTTAAGACCTACCCTGACTCACCTGTCTCCAGGAAGCTTTCCTAAGCATTACATCCATTTCTCTCTCAGATCACTCCCCTGGCTTATAGAATATGAATTGCATATATTTATATTTTTGCATTGGTTTGTTCCATTCGGCTGTGTGTATGTGTGGAATCCTTCCAAGGTAGAAGATCCGTCTTCCTTTTTTTATTCCCTTAAACCATGGATTGTCTGAGGATTCTTGATTTCATACATATCATATCCCTGTATACTTTTACTATAAATTAAATATAGTTTAATTTGGATAGAAATTTAAGCACTGGCATTCTGGTCCAAAATTTATAATCACTGTAACTGCAAATTTTTTTTTTTTTTTTT
>NW_003852399.1:43058753-43118357 GCF_000181295.1 Otolemur garnettii
TTTTTTGGTTGTAATTGTCATTGTTGTTTGGCAGGCCCGGGCTAGATTTGAACCTACCAGCCCCGGTGTACGTGGCTGGTGCCCTAGCCGCTGAGCTACAGGTGCTGAGCCCAGATTTTTGCTTTAGTTTAAGAGCCTGTCAAGCTGAATGTGCATCAATATACAGCCCCACTAGACTTTGTGTCAGAAGGTTCAAGTCCAAACACAATATTTCATAGTGTACCTCAAACATTCTCTGCCTCAAGACCTTTCATAAAACAAGTTTTTAGTCCCTGAAATGTATTAACCAACCATGGTCAATCACCCGTGACTGGCATAGAGGACCTCTTGAATTCTGAGCGCTAGGACCTCCCTTTGAAGGTGCACACTAGTAGAGCCCCAAGCTGATAGTAACAGCATTAAAGGATATACTTTATATAGTTGGAATAACAATCATCTGAGGATTGAGGTCACTGTTACCTGATGGTTCTATAAGCTATAAATCATATTTTTGTATTATAATCACTTGGAGAACTTTTTGAAGCCCAATTAAATCAGACCATTAACATGCCTGGAGATGAGACTCGGAAGTCAGTATTTAAGCTCTCCAGGTGATCCTAAGGAGAACAATTTCTATAGCCCATTAGGCAAACCTATATCTTGATTAAATAGCAGCAGCTTGGACTTCTGCATCTAGAAGGGACATTTAATGTGATTATGGAAGAGTGTGTCCTGGTTGTCTCAATTTTTTTCACTGTGGGAGATCAATTTTCAACTCAGACACTATTTACTCACTCAAAGGGAGGATTATCCATCCTCACAATCACGGAATAGAGTTGTCTGGCCATACAACTATGAAAAGTAACCTCTTCTGGGGTATTTAATAGTAGACATTTTATAAAGCTTTTTAGAGAAAGGAATCATGTTATTCCTAGCAATGATTGAGACTAAGTGAACTGAGAAACTGCATGATTAGAGCTTGATAATTCTCTGTGAAAAGATATTAAGGTACTTGTATCGAGTGTCTCTCTGAATCTCCAGACTAACCTCCCTCTGTCATTTCTATGTGTGCCTTTCAATCACTATGTTAATATTAGAGCTTACATTCAATTGTATGTTTTTGTTGTTGTTGTTTGTTTGTTTGCAGTTTTTGGCCAGGGCTGGGTTTGAACCCACCACCTTCAGCATATGGGGCCAGTGCCCTACTCCTTTGAGCCATAGGAGCCGCCCAATTGTATGGTTATTTTTTAGTCTTGTATCATTCCTCTACTATATTGTAAGCTCTAGGAGTGTGTGAAAAATCTGTGCTTTTACTTGTCAAATCTTCTCCTAGACTTGTCTATAGTAGGGATTTAAACACATTTGTTAGCTGAAGACAGAAGGGGAGAGAGGGAACCTTGAAACTATTTCACATTGCACGTCCCCTGGAAAAGTATTTTATGTGAATTAGAATTTCCACTCATGAAAGTTCTGCTCCGTGAGGATTCTAGAAATTGAAGACCAACAATGAAAGCCTCCAGCTCCTTTGCAAAGCCAGCGGGTGTCTGGGTCAGTGTCATTTGGACTGTTTCTCCTTATTTATCTTTTTCATTTCACGACATCATTTTAAGATATCATAAAATTATAATGAGAACAAGATTGTTATCTTTTGTCTTGTTCAACAGTATATTCCTCATGCCTTGCACAGTGTGGGACTTGGGGTAGGTACTCGGTATGTATTTATTTAATAAAAGCTGAGTGGGATGAATACAGCATGAATGAATGAGGAACACAGGCCGGTGTAGAGCACTGGAAAGAGAACAGATAGCTTTCAGACAAATTAAGAAGAAAATCTAAAGAGATCTATAACAGAAAAATTTGCTTAACACAGAGGAACAAGCATGCAACAAGCATACGTCATTGCAACAGTTTTTAACAAACCCACGCATTAGGGACACAAGATGTATGTGAGAAGATATCTTGAAAAACCAAGTTAAGACTGTAGGTTATAAAACTCCTAGTGTTTGTTAAATCCTTTGGAGTTACCTTGATTTATTTTTTTAAAATTCTAGGCTATTTTTCATGGTCACTGCATCAAAAGGGTACAGATTCAGTATTGCACAAGGTGACAGCAGCAGGAGGTTGACACCCACGTCAAAGATTTGGCATCTCCACCCTCGTTACTCAGCTCTGTTCCTCCTCTTCTTGTACCTTATCCCTGCGATGTGTTAGTGGTTCCTTGGTATAACAATGAAGAAAACTTAACAACTGAGTGAAATGTTTAATCCTGTTCTGACACGTTACCTTTAGAAACAGCTACTTCTCTTTCTGTAGTGCCACTTGAAAGAAAAGAACAATAGGGTTTAACCCACACTCAGTGGTTCTCTCAACCTTCCTAATGCTGCGACCCTTTAATACAGTTCCTCTTGTTGTGGTGACCCCCAACCATAAAATTATTTTCCTTGCTACTTTATAACTGTAATTTTGCTACTGTTATGAATTATAATGTAAATATCTGATATGCAGGGTGTATTTTCATTGTTACAAAGGGGTCACGACCCACTGCTCTAGACTGATGTTTGCTCTTTCAGTAAGCATCAAAGGCAAAATCCGTACTTGGAAGACTCAGCTGGCTTATTTGAAAAGAAGGTAGAATATCTCATAGTTCCAATCAGATAAAGACCAAGTTCTGTACGTTGTCCATCAAGCCCTTTCATCAGTGTATTCTGTCATTTTTCTAATTTCTCTATTAGTTAGGGTTCTCCAGACAGACCGAACCCACAGGGTGTGTGTGTGTGTTTAGAGGAGAGAGAGGGAGATTGAGAGAGATGAATTTGTTTATACAATTGTGCAGGTCCAAGTCCAAAACTTGTAGACTGGTGATCAGGAAAAAGTCATAGTTTGCATCCCAAAGGCACTCTGGGGACAGAATTCCTTCTTGCTTGGGGAAGGTCATTGTTCTAGTGAAACCTTAGGCTGAATGGATGAGACACTCTGTATTGTGGCGGGTAATCTTCCTTGTTCAAAGTTAACAAACTTAAGTGTTAATCTCATCCAAAAAATACCTTCACAGAAACATCCAGAATAATATTTGACCAAACATCTGGGCACTGTGGCCCTGCCACATCACGCCTTCTATCTCAATTATGCAGATTTCCTTACCATGATTAGCCCCCGCCCTCACACCACACGTATCATATTCATTCTGACTTCTCTTTGTCCCTCAGGAACAACAACTTCTTCATCTGCCAGTAATATCTTCAAAACTCTCTCCCTCTACTTTAATGATTATCACACCTAACATCTATTACATAGTGTGTATTAGAATCATCTAAATTAACAAGGAATGGAGAGACTCAAGCTTGTGGAAGTAGCATAGGGCTTGGGTATCTGCATTTTACCAAGTTGCATAAATGATTTTGATACACACCAAAGTTGAGGACCATTCCTCTATTCAAAACTATACCCTCCCTTATCACTTGTGTTCAGAAGTTTGAGACCAGTCTGAGCTAGAAGGATACCCCATCTCTACTAAAAATAGTGTATCACCCGATGGCAGGTGGCTGAGTCCCAGCTGCAGGGGAGGATGAGGCAGGAGGACCACTTGAACCCAGGAGTTTGAGGTTGCTATGAGCTAGGCTGAGGCTATTGCACTCTAGCCTGGTCAACAAAGACTCTGTCTAAAAAAAAGAAAATTAACTCTCCCTTGTAATGGTCCCACTATATCCTCTTCATTTAAAAATTATATTCTCTTGCAGGTGGTGCCTATGGCTCCATTGGTAGACCCCAATAGAAAAGTAATTTTTCCTTTTATAAATTCCAACACTTTGACTATATACCACACAATTTTGATTTTCTTATTTCCTTAATATTTTTTTCTGTGTTCTGTTTCTATGCATTTATCTTTAACCTCTGTATAGTGTGTTTGGAGAGTAGTGACCTTGTATATAGCATAATCTGATAAATGAAAAGATCCTCAATCTGGATGCTCTTTAAAATGGTTTGTTGGTGAACTTTAAAAAATGCTCTAGTTGCACTTCCGGAGGATCTGATTTAATTGCAGGGGTGGACATGAGCATTGGTATGCTATGGAAGTTCTTCAGGGATCCTGCTGCGTTCTCAATGAGGACCGAGAGCTACAGTTACTGTAGAAAAAGGTAAGAGGAAAGGACCTTTGTCCTTTTGGTATAATGGTGTACCCAGGTGTCCAGGGCACTGCCAAATGAATAGTAGGTGCTCAATAATGGCAAATCTTTCTCGGTTTTTTAGTTGTATTAATTCTGTGAAAGTTCTTGCACTTCTCTTAACCTTAGTTCACATGTATAAAATAGGAATAACAATATCTATGTCAATAAGAATAGTTTCCAAGAATAAATGAGGTGACAAAATGAGGTGACAAAATAAGTTATTTGACAGATAATATATGCTCATCAAAACCAAACTCCTTTCCCTTTCAAACTATCTTCATCCTATTGCTGTGCTCACTGGCAGTAATGCTGTAAGAACAATAACTTAAATACATGTGTAATGTGCATTAAGGAAATGAATGAGTTATATAAATGATAGATATAGTACTGAGTGATTTAAACTGGAATTAAAACATGGTAATATCTCATTTTAATTATTGGCTTTCTGGACTGCACTTTTCCATTCTGGTAAAACAGTGAATGTTAATTGTAGGATATGTTGCAATTTAAATTATACCATAATATTTCTGCCACCATCTGCTAAATTAAAGAGATGAGCAATTACTATGTATGCCTTGTGTGTGATTTCTTTCATTAAGATGAACACGCTGTAATTGAACAACCTGGAATGTGATCAAATGAACTCACTTAGTTCCAAACCTTACATCCAATAACACGTTTTGTTTTCATTGACTCCCAGAGACCATAAAGGACATGTGAAGCGTTGTGACTGAATGGCAAAGGGACAGAGAAACACACTTGCAAATTGTCCCTTCATTTATCTCTGGTGTGGTGTGCATGTGTTAATGCACACACGCACACAGGTGTGCTCTTTGATATTCACAATGTTGAATTAAACTGGTCCATGTCAGGAGTCTGAGCTGGTGAACAACTACGTTTACTTCTAAATTGTTGCTAACTGTTCAACTCCTCCATTGCGTCTTCTTTCTAGCTATGAAGCATGAGAAATTCTGTTTTTTTTTTCCTCTTCCTTTGTTCCCCACATTACTCAGAAGGAAACATAAAGGGAACAAGTGAGTTTTTGGAAAGAACTCAGGAAAACCTGTTTGAGCAAGTCCTAATAGCCTGAGGAAAGGCGCTGCACTCTGCAGGCCCAGCTTCAAAAGAACCTTGGGTGTTCTGTGACTGGCGTGGGGCATGAGAAGACAGGCAGCTGACCGCGTTGGACTGACTTGACTCAGTCACAGCTCAGATGTGGCAACATAAAACACAAATAACAAACTCTGTAAGGTTTACCACTGACATTTTCTCACAGATGTTTGCTTGGATGAAAGTGACACGGAACAATCTGTTATGTGGCGCTACCATCTACGGTCAACCTTAACTTTTAGCCTACTAGGGAGTTGGCTTAAATAAATTAAAGTTAACTAAGAACTTTTCCTGCGAGATGAATTTTTGCTGGGTTATTTTAACTTTACATTGAAAACTCCTCCTCTACAGAAATTTGCTAGGTCATTTGAAAACGATTTTCCACATTTGTACGGTCTGCACACCCACTCCTGCCCTGACACAGTCTTTTCAGTTTGAACACCCCAAATCTAACTTTTAACCTGAACAAAATTTCTTCTCCACAATGTATAGGCCGTGAAATCAGGAATATCTGATGTTTTTCAGGTCGCAGAAAGGTAACATGAAGCATGAACCGTAACTTACAGAGGCAACACCCCGTAATCAAACTCGGTATGTATTTGCTCAGCAGAATGGAGACTCTCTAACAAGGGTGAGTAAAGATTCCAAATAGCCTCATGTTAATTCAGATCAGGCTCACCATCCAGTGAGCAGCACCTAATTTATGTTGAAAATGTTGGCTTTTCAGAGCTGTTGACATTTGAAATTGTGGGTAAGAAATTGACTTCTCCATGTCTTTCCTCAGGGGTCGCTTTCCCTGGGGTGTAACTTCCTGTCCATTCCTCCAAGCTGACAGATCCAGGTGCCTCTTTGCTTTTTGCCTCTATGAGAGAGAGCCCTGACCCACGTCCAACACGACCTTCATTTCGAAGCCTTTCCTCTGCTTCTTCCTATCTCCTCTGATTTCCATCTGCTGACTCTGCCTGTTTCCAGCCTCCATTCCTTCCAAACGATCCTCCTTTCACTTATCTTTGAAATCCTGTGTTCAGTGTCTTCATCTCAATTGCTAGAGCCACAAACGATTCCTTAAATTCTGTGGCCACAGACAGCCGTATTTGTTTCCATGGGTCATTTTTCTTTTCTTGTTCTGTGAATGTGTACGTAAGCTCGGGTTTTTCCTCAGATGGTTTCTGGTACCTGAAATGCTGTCTCTTTATGGTAGCCTTAAGAATAATCATTTCTTTTCCCACAGAATTATTCCAGGAACAAATATAGAATAAATCCATTTCCATTTATTCCAGGGACTAAAGGATTATTTTAATCCGTGCTAACCTCTTTATTCCCACATCACCAGACATGTATTTCTAAAGCAATAATTATGAGCATTTTTTTGGCTTAGCATTAATTATTCTGTTGCAGAATATCTTAACAGCATGATTTTTGCACTCTTCTAAATAGAGTAGAAACTTCTTAGGAATAGGGCCCCTAACTATACTTGTTTGTGTTTTCCAAACCCACACTGGCATACCTTGGAGGTATTGCAGATTTGGTTCCAGACCGCTACAATAAAGCAAATATCACTATAAAGTGAGTCACCTGAGATTTTTGGTTTTCCAGTACTTATAAAAGTTATATTTATACTATGCTGTAGTCTATTAAATGTGCAACAGCATTATGTCTAAAGTAACATCATAACACTATCATATAATTAAAAATACTTTACTGCTAAAAAATGCTAATGATCATCCAAGCCTTCCGTGAGCTGTGATCTTTTGGTGGTGGAGGGTTTGGCCTTAGTGTTGATGGCTACTGACTGATCAGGATGGTGGTTACAGAAGGTGGAGGTTGCTGTGGAAATTTCTCAAACTAAGGCGATGATGAAGTTTGACTCCTCCTTCCATGAGAGGTTTCTCTGTAGCACGTGATGCCGGTTGATAGCATCTTGCCCACAGTGAAACTTTTTTCGAAATTGGAGTCAGTTCCCTCAAATCCTGGCCCTGCTTTATCAACTAAGTTTATGAAATAGTATAATATTTTTGTCATTTCAACAGTGTTCACGGTGTTTTCACCAGATGACTGCAGTAGATTCTATCTCAAGCAACCACTTTCTTTGCTTATCCCTAAAAAAAACAAGTCCTCATCTGTTCAGGTTTGATCATGAGATGGTAGCAGTTTGGTGACATTTTCAGCCTCCACTTCTAATTCTAGTTCTTTTGCTATTTCCTCCACATCTATAGTTACTTGCTGCACTGATATCTTGAACCCTTCAAAGTCATCCATGAGGGATGGAATCAATTTCTCCCAAGCTCCTGTTAATGTTTTGACCAACTCCCATGAATCACAAGTATTCCTACTGGGATTTAGAATGGTGAATCCTTTTCAGAATGTTTTCAACTTATTTTACCAAGATCCATCAAAGGAATCACTATCTATGAAGGCTATAGCCTTAGGAGATGTAATGCTTAAATTATAAGACTTGAAAGTTGAAATTACTCCTTGATCCATAGGCTGCAGAATGTGTGTTATGTTAGAAGACATAAAAAAATTAATCTTCTTGTACATCTCCAGCAGAGCTCTTGTACAAGTAGGTGTGTTGCAATGAACAGTAATATTTTGAAAGAATTTTTTTTTCTAAGCAGCAGGTATCAACAGTGGACTTAATAAACCATGTCATAAGTAGATATGCTATCATCCAGGCTTTCTTGTTCCATTTCTAGAGCACCAGCAGCATAGATCTAGCAAATTCCTAATGGCCCTAGGATTTTTGGAATGGTAAATGAGCATTAGCATCATCTTAGAGTCACCAGTTGCATTAATTCCTTACTAGAAAGTCAGCTGGTCCTTTGATGCTTTGAAGCCACCAGGCATTGACTTTTCCTCTCTAGTTATGAAAGTCACAAATTTTATTTTTTATTCATAACAAATAGTATCTTCTTTCCATATAAAGCTGTTCATTTACTCAAACTCTGCTGTTTAGTGTAGGCATCTTCACCAATGATCTGCACCTTCTACTGTGACACCTGCTGCTTCACTTTGCTCTTTTACATTATGGAGATGGCTTCCTTTCTTAAACCTCATGAACCAACCTCTCTTAGCTTCAAACTTTTCTTCTTCAGCTTCCTCACCTTTCAGCCTTCATAGAATTGAAGAGAATTAGGGCCTGGTATGGGATTGGGCTTTGGTTTAATGGAATATCATGGCTGGTTTGATCTATCCAGACCACTAAAACTTTCTCCATTTCAGTAATAAGGCTGCGTTGCTTTCTTGCCATTCACAGGTTTGGTACTTGTTATTTTCTTCAAGAACTTTCCCTTTGCATTCACAACGTGGCTCACCCTTAGATGTAAGAGGCCTAGCGTTTGGACTGTCTTGAGTTTTTAACATGTGTTCCTCCCTAAGCTTAATAATTTTTAGCTTTTGATTTAAAGTGAGAGCTGTATGACTCTTCCTTTCACTTGAACACTTAGAGGCCATTGTAGCATAATTAATTGGCCTAATGTCAAAATTGCCATGTGTCAGACAGGAGAGAGGCCTGGGGAGAGTAAGAGAGACAGATCAGCCCGTCGGTGGAGCAGGCAGAACACACACTGCACTTATCAATCCAGTTTACCATCTTCTATGGGGACAGTTCATGACACAGCAGAACGATTACAATAGTAATGCTAAAGATCACTGATCACAGACCATAGCAGATATAATAATAATGAGAAAGTTTGAAATATTGCAAGAATTTCCCAAACGTGACACAGACAGACACAAAGTGAACACAGGCTGTTGGAAAAACAGTGCCATAGACCTGCTTGACACTGGTTGCCACAAACCTTCAATCTGTAAACTATGCGGTGTCTATTAAGCCAGAGAAAGGGAAACACGATAGAATGAGGTACGCCTAGAAAACAGAGCCAAGTAAATGATCCGCGTTGGTGAGTTTGACCAATTTCACACTGTTCTAAATCTGAAATAAATTCCTCAGGATCCTAATGGTAGCTTGTCATCTTTTTTTTTTTTTTGCACTTTTTGGCTGGGGCAGGTTTGAACCTGCTACCTCTGGTATATAGGGTTGGCGCCCTACTCCTTTGAGCCACAGGCACTGCCCTATCCTTTTTTTTTTTTTTTTTTTTTTTTAAGAACAAATAGTAATCAAATGAATTCCTTCATGGTGGGACTAAATCATATTTATCTTTATTTCCCAGGCCTTGCCCTGAGCCAACACTTTCTATGTGTCAAATAAACACTGGTGAACTGAGGAAGGTCTGAACTCAAAAAGGAATAAAAAGTATCTTCAAAAATTTCAAGAGACCATCAAGTGAAATGACCTGACCTTTTATAATACTGTAGACAAAAAACAAAGGCGAGAGTTCAGACAGGTAACTTTATTTTTATAAGGAAGAGTTATTTGACAATCAGAATTGGCTATGGTGGGAAGTAGGTGCATTGAAACTAGAATTGACCAGATATAGAAATTTGTTCAACAGATACTTTTTGTGCACGTACAATGTGCCAGGTATGAATCTAAGCTCCGAAAATATAACAGTAGACAACAAAATGCTTCCTTTGTAAGATGAGTAGATCAATAAACAATAAAACAACCTTAGCGGTGAGTGCTACCAAGAAAGGAAAACCCTGGGATGTGTTAGAAAGTGCCTGGGGGTAGAGACAATTGCAAGTAGATGGGCAGGGAGGGCTTTTATGAACTTGCAACACCTAAGCTGGCATGTGAACAAGGAGAAGGGGAAGCTCTCTGAAGATCCGAGGGAAGATTGTAGGCAGTAAACTTGAAGATGTAAAGACTTTGAAGCTTGAAACAGCCAGAGCCCAGTGGGTAGCAGGGAGGGGAGTGAACAGTTATGGGGGACTTTATGCGAGGCAAACAAGAAAGACTGTGGGGCCTCCAAGCTTTCTGCCAAGAAGTTTTAATTTTTTCTTTGTAGTTTTACAGTTTTGCTGAGGCCAGGCTTGGATCCGCCACCCCCAGTATATGGAGCTGGTGCCCTACTCCTTGAGCCACAGGCACTGCACCCCAGGAAGTTTTAATTTTAAGCCTTCTGAAAATTGACTATATCAGAAAACTTAAATTGTGCATTATTTAAAAATTTGTAACACAATAGTTACAGATTCTCCCTCCTATAATGTCAAGGGAGAAACTAAACTCCAGTGCTCCTCTGACTATATTAGTTTTGGCAAACAAAACAAAAATCAGTTGTTAAAACAATGCTTCAGATTTTCATCTCTTTTTTTGATAAGTTGGCAAGAAACAGACTTGGGTATGGCTGGCTTCATAATAGTATCCAAGGAGAAGTGAACAAGAGCATTAAGGCTGCTTGTGAGAACCAGTGCTATTCCCATAAAATATCAGTGGCCACGTCCACTACGTCCAGTTACTTGTTTTCAGGGACGAATGTGTGATGGAGTCCTTCGTTGCTAGAACTGTAAAGTGAGGGCACCGGATACTCATGACACATCAACCATCTGCTGAATTGTAAGATTTTGGTGCCTAATTGTGCATCTAGCCTAAAGAAACAAATCTAGGGATGAGAGTGGGCTGCATTCACAGAATGAATCTACAACTTTCTTTCTAGAGATTTCCAGTGGGAAAGATTTGGCCAACATACAGAGAGATAAGGAAGATGGGGACAGAGTGAGTGCCTTTGAATGCTCTGGATTAACAAAATCTCTACAATACAGTCTTTCTTTTTAAGTCTAATAAACTTTTTAAGCGCTGTTTGAAATCTTGGAAAATAGAAGACCAGTTTTTGAAGGGATTAGAAACAAAAAACTTTTTAACACTTAAAAGGAGACAAGAAGGACGGCGCCTATGGCTCAAAGGAGTAGAGTGCTAGCCCCATATGCCAGAGGTGGCAGGTTCAAACCCAGCCCCGGCCAAAAACTGCAAAAAAAAAAAAAAAAAAAAGGAGACAAAAATAATTGAGTATTGTCCTTTTACGCTGTGAGAAGCGAAGCAAGGGTCAAATTCATTTGGAGAAATGTACATTGAATTAAGCAGGCTTTTATTAAAAAACTACTCACAACCTTTATCAATTTTCAACTTATTTGATCACAGACCTTTTCAAAAAGCATTTCACTGGACCAGTTTTTAATAAATCAGTTTTTTAAAATGCTGCCTTAAAGTAATTTACACTGGTCAGTTTCTATTTTAATCAATCATCCCCATAGAGTAATCTTTCTAAAACAGAAATCTAATCATGTCCCTTTCTACTTAAAAAAAGAAAATCCTTTGCTTCCCAGGGACTGTTTTAATTTTCCAGACAAGGCTGATGTTCTGCTGACAGCCCCAGTGTCTGCCACAGCTTCTGGTTCACTTCTGCCCAACGTCTTCCCTCAGGAGTTACCCAACCTCTCCCTCTCCTAAATACTCCATAAGCACATCTAGGCCTCTAAGTGACTGGTCAGGAAACCTCTTCCCAGAGTTACACACACACCCTGGTTTTCACTTTTGTTTGTTTGTTTTGTTTTTTCTTTTTTCTTCTACTTTTTTTTTTTTTTTTGAGACAGAGTCTCACTTTGTCACCCTTGGTACAGTCCCATGGCATCATAGCTCCCTGCAGCAACCTCAAACTCCTGGGCTCAAGAGATCCTCCTGCCTCAGCCTCCCGAGTACATGCCTGCCACCACACCCTCTAGGTTTCCATTTTTGATAGAGACAGGGTCTCACTCTTACTCAGGCTGGTCTTAAACTCCAGAGCTCAAGTTATCCACCCGCTTCAGCCTCCCCGAGCGCTAGCACATCCCCTGTTTTTAAATCATAATTTCTACCCACTAACCTCTGCTTTGGTCCTGCAAAATATTACCTTTACCTCTCACTGGGCTTCTATCATACTTAAGATATTTTTCTGTTTTAGCCCTTAACCAGCACAGTGCAGTTATTTTGATTACATACTTCTCTCTCCTACTGGACTCCATGAGGGCTGTGAGTGGGTCTTATTCATCACGGTGTTCATACCCTAGGATGAGAGTGACAAAAGCATTTGGAAAAAAGGGTGTTACCCAAAATTAAGCAGGCCCCCCCTATTTTTTAAACTGCAGGACTTCTCAGCACCTGACTCATACATACAAAGAGACCATGTTCCACATAGGTTTTTTTCTTTTTTGTGACAGAGTCTCATTATGTCACCCTGGGTAGAGTGCCATGGCGTCACAGCTCATAGCAACCTCAAACTCATATGCTTAAGTGATTTTCTTGTCTCAGACTCCCAAGTAGCTGGGACTATAGGCACCTGCCACAGTGCCCAGGTATTTTTTGGTTGTAGTTGTCATTGTTGTTTAGCAGGCCCTGGCCAGGTTGGAACCAACCCCAGTGTATGTGGCCGGTTCCCTAACCACTGAGCACAGGCACCACGCCAACGTTCCACATAGTTATCACAGTTGTCTGACACTCTCCTCCTATAACGGTTGAATGGCTGCTCTCAAAACAGATGTCTACACCCGAATGGGAGAAAACTACCTGGAGAGGTGATTTCATTTGGACAGTTAGTCTTTACAAATGTGGATAAATCGAAGGTCTTCAGATGAGATCATCTTAGATTATCTCAGTAGGCTCTAAATCCAGACAAGTTTCCTTAGAAGAGAAGAGGAGAAGGTGATGTGAAGATGGAAGCCGAGACTGGAGGGAGGCGGCCACAGGCCTAGAGTACCTGGAACCACCACAAGTTGGAAGAGGCAAGGAAGGCGTTTTCCTCGAGTGCTGGGAGGGAGCATATCTCTGCCAATAGCTAGGTTTCAGACGTCTGGCCTCCAGAACTCCTAGGGAATACATATTAGTTATAGCCACTGTTGGAGTTACACACACAGTCCTAGGAATTGAATATACTCCCCCTTTCTCAGTCACCCCCGCTGGTTTTTATTCTGATCTTTTCCCATATGTCAGCGTTCCCCTTACCTCTGTGTCTGACCCTCTCATTTTACAGTCTAACCTAGTGACTTCATCTCCAAATGAATTACCAAGCCTTTTTTTTTCTTTGTCCTCATCCTAATCTTTATTTCCTGTGCTCCAGATCTGTTAAGCCAACTTCTTCTTAGACACTTTAAATTGACTGCAGTATAGGCTATTAAAAATGTACTCATCGGCTGGCACCTGTGGCTCAAAGGAGTAGGGCACCAGCCACATATGCTGGAAGTGGTGGGTTCAAACTCAGCCCCAGCCAAAAACTGCAAAAAAAAAAAAAAAAAAGTACTCATCTCTCTCTCTCTCTTTTTTTTTTTTATAAGACTCTTTTTGACAGCCCATTTTCTGCCTGGTGCCATTATTAGGAAGGAAATTTACAAAATTTCTGATGTAAACTCCCACATCCTATCAGCCCCACAAATTGTTGTGGAATGTATCTTATTTTTTAAGACGATTTATTCCTCTAACTATAGAACAATTTTACGTAAATTGAAATTATTGAAAAATAGACAAACAGAAAAAAAGAAACCCTTAACCACAGCCTCACCATCTAAGACAATAATCTATAACAACTGAGTCACTTTGTGCCAGTCATCTTATTACACAATTTTTTCATATTTATGGTCAGAGTGTATATACACTTATAAACTCATAGATGAATGAGGAAACGCAATTGCTTTTCAAAATTGTTAGCGTTTGTTTATAGGCTTCCCTGAAACATAATTCTTCATCTGTTACCAACAATCTCCTAAATTAACTTCAGAATAGTACTTGCTCATCATCTTCACTTGGACTTGAACCAGAGCCCAGGCACTAAACTAGTTTTCTGCCCTGTGTTCCTTTCCAGTGCAGCCATCATCATTAAAATAGCGTGAGATGACGTATTCTCTCATGACAGCCCTCTACATTGCCCAAACCTGCTGAAGAATTATCATATGCAATTGTTCCTGGAATGTCATCATTCACTTTAGACTTTACAGTTGATATTAACAGGGGAGGAATAAATGACTCATATGCTGCCTAGCCTGAAGCGAACTCGTTGCACAAAGCATATGTATGATCGCAAAGCCAGGGATGGAAATGCTCTGCCTTCTATGACAATGTCTTTTACTACTAGATATTTCATTGCAAGTTTTAGACTCTAAATGTCAAAATTTTAAGCTGAAATGTCTCAGGTAGGAGATGATAACAGACTATTCCATAAAGCCTTTTGATGGAGTAGTGGGCTTTCTTCCTACAGTTGGTACCGAAGTGAAACATTAGTACATAGGTTGCCTTCTCTACAGCAGCTAAGGGGCAAAGGGTCAGTGCCCTCAGGTAGCCTTTGCTCCTGCCCTCCCTTCCCCTCTGGTCTCTCCAGCTTTCACAACTGTTTCAGTCATTGATGTTGTGAAATATATTGATCTGCCCCTCCTGCTCGAATTGTAGGGAGATCTTTTCTCAGTTTATCAGCAACAAGGTTAGATTTTTTTTCAGAAGAGATTAAAAGAAATAAGACACATAATAGTTAGAAATGGGTGTGTTTTTATGTATGGATTAGTGGCACAAATGCGTGTCTCCAGGTCACCGTGACTTGAGCACACTCAGCATGCCCAGGAAGCTGCATGTTGGTGATCCATGACCTACCCACGACCTGTAGATTTGGGAGTATCCAGCCCCATCCAGAGCTCTTTCATGGCTCAGAGAAACATGGAATCCCACAGATTTCCCCTATGGCCCCTCACTAGGTTAGTTGTAACTTTTAGATCATTCTGGGGTTGCCTCAGCTGCTCCTGTCATTTGGAATTCTGATGCTCCTGTTCCCTGAAAAATTCATGTGACCTGGTCCCTTTGAGACAGTGTTTCATGGAGATAATACTTGCCAAGGTACCACAACATGAATGCCCAGTGTTACCCCACAAAAGTGGGCCCCTTCTTACTACAGAGTAGGCCATTTTCAAGGAGTGGGTTCTCTTGGCTTTTAATCTTCAGCAATTTACCCTATTCCCTTTCCCTAAGAGAAGAATGTCAAGGCCAACAGCTCCAGGGACAGTTTCCCTTTTCTCCATTCTAGCTGGTTTCTATAACAACCCATTAGCAAACTATCATTATGGAATCAGTAGGTTTTTTCTTCTGAGACTTCACTGACAAAAAAATAAAAAGAAGTGTGGCCACAGAGGAAATTGTTTACATTTCTAGTTTTATTCCCAGGCCCCTAGTGGCTTCTAGCTATCACTTTTGATCTCAGATCCTGTTGAAACTTTTTATTTTTTTTGAAACATGGTGGCCTCTGGAAGCCCTGGCCTTTTCATCGAGCTGTTAATGGGGAAGTGCTGTCCTTTAGATACGTTTGCAAATGTTTGCAAATAAAGTACAACCTCTGAGGTTATAGAGACAATAGGTGTAACTCCCAGGACTGGTCAGCAGGGGAGCCACAGGGAATGGTGTAAGGGGACACTTCTGGGAGGCAGTATTTAAAACACCAGGCAGGCTGGCTGTCAGCAAGAGGGAGGTCTGTGGCAGGTAGCAGGGCCAGAGGAGGGATCAAAGGCAAGAATTCAGTCATTTAAAACTGAGAATGTCTTACAAACTTAAGATACGGTCTGAGCATCATCAGAGGTGTTACCATGCAAAGACTGAGGCTAAAGGAGTCAGGAAGAAACTTAGTGGTTAGAATTAGTTCCCAAACTGAGTATGGGGTCTCAAAAGTAGACAGATGACTCAATAATCTGTCATCCAAAGGACCACCAAGATGGCTGCATAGTAGAAAGGAGAGCTTGACTGATAATGTCAGTTTGCACACCGGGTAAAAGCAGTCCAATATGTACCCAAGGTGCTCTCTCTTCAAAGAGGAAAAGGACAGGTGGGGTTTTCACCTCACAGGTACTGTCTCAGACACAGCAAGTTTGGGGGAGAAACTATGAATATTTAGGAGGGGAGCTGGGCATATTCAGAATAGGTAATAGGTAAACATATACATAACACACTTCCCATGTTCACTTTGAGGTGGGATTTTAGCATGATAATGAGGTGAAGTTTGTATGACTCTTACTTAACATGAAAAAATGAGCTATACAGGACACAGTTTGGGCTCAGCTTCATACCAGAAAAAGAGATTTGTAAGGCTGGTCCCAATCAGGATTGTAGTGATCTGGGCTGTAAATCGGCCTGACTTCTTATCCTTAGGGAGTTTAGCAAGGATATGGGTTTTCTCCTAGTTGGGAATCAAAGTTGTATTGACCTGGATTGTAAATCAGCCTGATTAATCCTATTGTTAGGGAGTTTAGCAAGGGTATGGGTTTTCTCCTAGCTGGGAATCGAAGTTGTATTGACCTGGGTTGTAAATCAGCCTGATTAATTTTCTTGTTAGTAAGTTAGCAAAGGCGTGGTTTTCCTCCTAGCTGTAAATTTGCCATGTCAACCAGGCCCTGAATTCTTGATCTGAAGGTAACTTTTATTTCCTTAATCTGAAGGTTCAACTTAGTTGACGCAGGGGAATCTATTTTGGTCTCTCAGATCACAGATCAAATCTGGTACACATTTTAGGTCCAGACAAAGTTGAATCAATGTTAAATTCCAGGTTTACGGCAAAGAACAAGGCATCTCAAATTTTATTGTAATTTATATTTTTCACCTGAGGAGTCTTTTGAACAATGCAGATTTTGATTCAGCAAATCTGGGTGGGTTCTGGTACCCTGCAGTGCCAAGAAGCTTCCAGGTGACCCAGATCTATGAATCGCAGGGTTTTCTGTCTTTTAATTTTTCTTGATTTCTCTTAATTTTTAAAAATTTTTTGGAATGATTTTAGAATTTCAGAGAAGTTGCAAATATACTGATACACCCTTCATCTTGCTTCCCTTATAACATCTTACATTATAGCATATATTTATCAGAACTAAGAAATGAACATTGCTACGGTACTAACTGAACTGCAGACTTCACTGAGATTTCTCCAATTATTCTACTAATGTTCTTCTCTGTTCTGGGATCCAATTCAAGATCCCACACTGCATTTGGTTATTCTGTTTCCTTCGTTTACTCCTAATCTGTGACAGTTTTTTAGGTTCTCCTTATTACTCATGACCTTGACAGTTTGAAAAGGATTTTGTAGAATGTCCCTCAATTTTGCCTCCATGTGTTGGCATTACATAATGATTAGATTGGGTTATGGGTGTGTAGAAAGAACAACACAGAAGTGAGGTGCCTCCTCATTGCATGGTCTCAGGGGTGCATGATGTCAGCATGGCTCTACCCTGGAGATGTTCAACTTGATCACTTGGTTAAGTGATATCTACCAGGTTTCTCACGTTGTATTTTTCCCCTTCTCTACTCTGTTCTTGGGAGTGAGTCTGAGTGCTTGCATCAGAATCCCCTGGAGGGCTTGTTAAAGCTAGGCTCATTTCCCAGAGTTTCCAATTCAGCTAGTCTGGGATGGGGCCCAAGAATTTACATTTCCAATAAGTCCTCTGGTGATGATGCTATGCCCAGTCCAAGGGCCACGCTTTGAGAACCCGCTGTTCTCGACCATTTGTCTTTAATTGCTCAGTCTTAAACTTGGGTCAGAATTGCTCAGGAGAAATTAAAAAAATATATATTCTGAGCTCTTGTCCTGGGCAATTCTGATTAAGAAGTTCTAGGGTGGCTCATAGGAGTAGACATTTTTATAAACACAAGTCAGGCTTGAGAACCACTGGGGTAAGTACTACTCTGCAATAATCTGATTGAAGGGTAATTGTTGAGAGAGTCCCAGGACCATGCTCAGGCAGCAGGTGTGGTTCCAACAGCTCCAGCTGTAGAAAGCAAAGGGCTGGAGAGCCTGGGAACCCAGCAGGATCACAGGCCTTCCAGCTGCCTACCTCTGACCTTGCAGTCTTTATTTATCCCTCCAGGAGTCTTTCTCTTATTTTGATTTGTCTGAATCACAGGATGGCTCAAAAGAAGATAGCACGGGAAAGCTAGGACCCAACCCCAAGACTAGGCCTCAGTGAGCAGTCTGCTCAGTAAAGCACAGCAGAGTTCTGTTCACCAGCATCAATTAATTGGTTTTATCATTTACATCTTAAGTCCTTCAATAGTCACCCAAAAGAATTTTTGTGATTCTGAAGATTAGAAACAAAACAAAACAAAACTGAGAGGAGGCAATGGGAAAGGAGAGATTAAAAAAAATAGAACAATAGGAAAATATTTTTTTTACATGTGCTTCAGAAAAAATTATTTTATATAATTTTATTATATAGTTATAATATTTACTATTATTATTTAGCCTTTTATTCTTACAATCATAATTACTTTACCTATATCCTTGGTGAATATGATGACTGGTATTACTACTTTTAATTGACAAAAAAAATTATTCAGCAAAATAAAAACAATTTCAAATAAGTTGAAAAGACATTTACATAAAGGAAATAAACTTGGCTCAGCATGGTGGCTCACAGCTGTGATCCTAGCACTCTGGGAGGCTAAGCCAAGTAGATTGCTTGAGCTCAGGAGTTTAAGACCAGCCTGAGCAAAAGCAAGACTCCTTCTCTACTAAAAATAGAAAAACTTGCTGGATGTGGTGGTCAGAGCTTATAGTCCTAGCTACTCCAGAGGCTGAGGAGTAGCTAGGACTACTCAGGCCAAGCTAAAAGTAGTAGCCCAGGAGTTTGAGGTTGCTTTGTGATGGCACTCTACATCATGGCATTCTACCCAGGGTGACAGAGTGAGACTCTATTTAAAAAAAAAATGGAAATAAGCTTCTTATTTTAAACATCAAGGAACCCAAAATTCTTTACAGGTAGTTTCTCCCTGCATTGCTTTCTTATGGATGCTACCACAAATTGCTACAAACTTGGTATCAATTCTCTCCCAGTTCTGGAGGCCAGAGGTACAAAATTAAGGAGTTGGGAGCCTGGAAGAGGCTCTGGAGTCAAATCCATCCTTCGCCTTTCTCTTAGGCTTTGGTGGCAGCTGGCCATCTTTAGTGCTTTCTGGCTTATAACCACCCTCTACTTTCTCAGTCTTCATGTGCCCTTTCTCTCTGCCTTTGTGTGTCTCAAATTTCTCTCTCCTTTGCATCCTAAATCCAATACAATCTCATCTTAAGATCCTTAACTTAATTAGATCATATTTACAAGCTCAGTACTGGGGGTTAAAACCTGCACTTATCTGGGGGGAGACACGACTCAATGCACTGCAATTCCCAACCCTAGTAGAAAATGCTAAGCAAGTGCATGAGGACCACGGGCATGAGCAGTGTCCTCCCACTCTCCTGGGTGCCCACGTGCCTCCTCCTAGCTGCTCAGTTTCCGCTTCCTGTCTGCTGCTCAGGCTGCCCTTCCTACAAAGCCCACTCAATACGAGAAGAGAAACGTGCAGATACTTAAGTCATTATTTTTTGTTTGCCACCACGTTTAAATTGTGGTAGTGGAATCTCCCTATTTTCAATAAATTTTTCTTTTAAAAAACCATTATAGATTTTTTTCTTAAAGCATGACTTTGATCTAAGTACATTGGAACCACATGAAAAACTTGATGGTTTCAAATCACTAAATGACTAAAAAAGTGGGAGAATTTTAAAGGCACTGAGGGCTATTTTTGAAGAAAGCTTTATAATTTAACAGGCTCATTAGTCTTGAACTTAGGCTCAGGAATAGGCAAAAATAGAGACGTTTTTCTTACCCTGTTTCTTCCCTGCTTAATTAATTTTTAATTCTTGTGTCTTTCTGCTTTGTAGCAGTCTCAGCAATTTTTAAAAATATGCCACCTATCCCTGACTGATAATCAGCTCATGTGACTTTTTTAAATTTCAGGGTTTGGGTCATTACGTTAAACTTTCTGTTAGCGTTATCCATGACATAATTATAAAAATAACTTTTCTTGATATAAAAGCTAAAAGTAAAAAATCGTATCCACCACTCTTCTACCAAGCACAGAAAGCTACAAATACAGCAGTTGGTAAGTCGTGATCCCCAGTTTTAAATAATCAGACTTGAGACTCTCAAATTTGGGTTGACAAACCTTGTTTTGTAAAAAGCCAGATAGTAAATATTTTGGGGTTTGCAGGTTATACACTGTTTGTTATACCTGCTCAACTTTGCCATTGTAGAGTGGAAATAGCCATTGATAATACATAAAGGACTGAATATGACTATGTTCTGATAAAACTTTATCAAGAGGTGGCAGCTAGATTTAGTACATGAGTTATAGTTTTCAGCCCCTGCCCTAAATTATCCAGTTGTTCTCCAGCTGCCTACCATATTGCTAGATTGCCATTGACACATTATGGAATTTACCATACTTTCAGATTCTCTTTCGTACTGTTAGAAATATTTTGGATCTTTCTTTCTCAATACCTATTCGATGATGGGAAAGACACAGCATGGGGATTTTTACTTAGGAGGCACTCAAGTGTGATTAAGACCTGACTTTCTCTTGAATGTCGGTATCTGTAGAGTACATACTATGCCTTGTCTGGCTCCGATACAATTCAGATTTCTTGGATGAAATAATTCAAGTTCAGTATGGCCAAAGCCTGGAGACTCTTGTATGGTAGATTCTCTACTCCTTCTTAGCAGTTTCTGTCTACTATACAAATGAGTAGGAAAGGTATGCAACCTGTACTTCTTTTATGGATCAGCACAGTCACAATGACTTTCTATAGAAAGAGAAAGTATATATGGTGTGTGTATATGTTTATATACATTTGTGACAGAAGAGCAATCAGATGATTACATGCCATAAGAGAATCCAGAATATACACTGTTTCCAAGCCATCAGCAATGCAGTGGTGAGAGGGGCCACAGTATCACTATGTGTTTTGGGTTGCTCTTGTAGGGTTGTCATAGAGTTTGACTCATGGACTGTCAGGGGGATGAGGAGAATCTGAAGCAACTTGGGTCAGATGGCAGCACGTGACTGCTAGAGGCCAGGGCATTGCACTTAGCACAGCAGGGGCAAGGTTGAAGCCACAGCTAAGAGGGTTTGACCTGGAGGGGATTATAAAGATGATTAAAAGAACATTTTGAGTCTGTAGTGATAAAACAAATGGATAGTCAATAAGGGTTCTGCCTACCATGTGCCATCAAAGAAAGGCAAGAATGAATGAGCAGCAGGCTAAGAATGGTCACCCTACAGAAAGTGATGGTCCTAGTGAGGCACTGTGGCACATGACTTTAATCCCAGCAACTCAGGGGGCTGAGGCCAGGAGGGCCGGGGTGGGGGTTGCTTAAGGTCAGAAGTTCAAGAAGAGCCTGAGCAACTTAGCAATGCTCCATCTCTAACCAAAAATAAAATTAATTTAAAAAATAAAAAGAAAGTAGTGATCCTTGTGCCAGATGTCATATCTAAGCCAGGTTTCAGACCCAAATGCTATTGGCCTGCAGGATAAAGAATGGAAGAAAAAGTATCCAATGTACTCAGCCCTACTATGAAACTAATTTATAGCCCAAGAATATGGGGAAAGGGGAAAGGGAGGGGAGGGGAGGGGAGGGGGAAGGATGGGTGGAGGGAGGGTAATTGGTGGGTCCACACCTATGGTGCATCTTACAAGGGTACATGTGAAACTTACTAAATATAGAATATAACTGTCTGAACACAATAACTAAGAAAATGCCGTGAAGGCTATGTTAACCAGTTTGATGAAAATATTTCAAATTGTATATAAAACCAGCACATTGTACCCCATGACTACATTAATGTACACAGCTATGATTTAATAAAATAAAAAAACTGCTGATTATTCCCACTTTCCTCAAAAGAGGCTTACTGACATTTACTTGAGAATATATGCAATGGGGAAAGAGAAATATCCAGATTATTTTGAGGGTATTCTGACTTAACACTGACCTGCAGAGCTCCAAAGTATCATGTTAAGAGGGAAGACGTGTGGGGGTGATGTGGTGAGGGGGTTGCTAGTTAATAAACAGAGTTCTGGCCAAAGTCAAGCTCTCAGTAGGCCCAGTAGGTCTGCGGACTCATCCAGAGGTCATTCCTTGAATGTATAGTGAGGGTGGCTCACTTGGCTGCAAAGTGACCTTGATCTTGAATCCTCATTGTAAACAAAGGAGGCTTATCAGAGTGGGGAAGGCAAAGCAAAAGCTCATGAAACTGCACCCCCACACTCCTACCTTTCTTCAGTTCTGGCGAGGTGGAGAATCAAAAAATACTGCTGTAAGAATGGCAGAAATTAGGGCTACTATAAAGGATCTTAAGAACTGAGGGGGTGGTCCATATCATAGCAGTGATTAATTCACAAGTCCACTCACTACAGAAATGAAATGGATCTTGGAGAACTTCTAGGCTATTGAAAACTCAACTAACAACCTCAATTGCAGCAACGTGCTTGAGGTGATACCTTTGCTAGTGCAGATTATCACAGCATCAGGTACTAGGTGTGAAGATGTGCATTTGACATTCTTTTCATCCCCAATCAGGAAAGATCAGAAACCATTTCATTACACAGAACAGACAAAAATGCATGTACAAAGCCAAAAAAGTCACCCATTTTAAGAAAGGGAAAAACTGTACTAAGATTGTAATACTCAATATATATCAATAACAAAAGACACATGCAAGTTAGACTTGAGAACCTCTTGCAGTTGCAGACGTCAAGCATGACTTGAGTATTACAATCTTAATACAGATTTTTCCTTTCTTAAAATCTATATACATTTTTTGGCATCCTCTGTATATTTAAAGTTTTGTTCCAGGCTTATGTTAACTCCCACTCTCTGTCATAATATAATTTGGTGACATCAGGGCTGTCTGAACATGTGCACAACATCATGTGGATCCGGCAGGCTGAGCACGAGTGGCTCGCACACTGGAGGCCTTGGTAAGGCACATACAGTACCAAGGACGGGAGTCGGGGCTGGTGATGATTGAGGAAACTTCCATCCTTGTAAAGTGGGGACGGAGGGGCAGCCCAGTTTGGTCCTGTGGCTTGTAACGATATCTTTTCAGACCAATTGCTGTATTTTGCCTCTTCTACCAAAATTCTTATAGGACCCTTTGCCTATTGTGGTGACATAGCCCCTATTTAGGAATGTGTCCAGCCCTCATACTGGGTGATGTGAAAGCCTCCCTTCTTTGAGGGGGGCCTGGAGCAGAAAATAATTTTCAGGAAGTCAGGGCTGCAGTATAAGCTACCCTGGTGCTTAGGGCTTATGACTGGCAAACTTTACCATGTTGGAAGTGTTAGTGATAGGAAAAGATACAGACACATACACACATATATAAGCCCCACAACACAGACTTTGGAGGTCCTGGAGCAAGGCCATGCCATCTACAACAGAGACTTATGTGCCTTTTAAAAAATAGTGCCAGGTGTGTTACCAGGGCCCTGTGTTGACAGAATTCTTGACTACAGGACACCAAGTAACAATGTGTCCGGAACTGTCCATTATGAGCTGGGTTCTACTGGACACATGAGTCATAACCTCAGCAGACCCAGCAGCAGTCCATCTTAAGACTGAAATTGTGCACCTAGGATCAAGCCTGAACAAGACTGGAAGTCATAAGGTAACTGCCTGAACAGGTGGCCCAGATCCCCATGTCAGCCACCAGGCCATGGTGGCACCCTTCCCTCAGCTCATGCCTAGGACAATATGGGTGTCCCACGTGATCAGCTAAAGGAGGAGAAAAATCCTCAACTTCAAAGGGTCAGTCAGTTCAGTGGGGGGGGGGGCAAGCAGAAGATAAACAGTCTTTTTAAGACACTTGAGGTGGGAGGGGGCTTAAGGAACTGGGGAGGGAAAATCATCTCAGTGGACAAAGCTTAGGGTGTACACATGTACACCTGTTACCCATTTTGTGTGGAGGGAGCAGTGGCTTGAGACAGTAATGTGTGTGAGCGTATATATATATACGCTCATTGATACAGGGGAATAGTCAGGTAAGCTGGTCAGGGATCTAGAAGGAACCGACTGAAAAATCGCAGACAAAGATGTTTGTTGGGAAGGCATGTGGGTGGACAGGTGGGAGTGGGCACGATGTGGGAAGATCTTTTCCTTACATATTAATGAACACCAGAAAACACCCATCACAGAAGAATCACTGTCACCAAGTAGACAAATGTCTAGGCCAGTTGACATTAGCCAGTCTCTGAGGTGACAGGAGGGACACTTGAACGGAGGGGCTGCAGTGGCTGAGAGACAAGCCACACACAGGCTCTGCCTCATGCTTTAGCCACTGACACCGCCTCTGCTAGTCTGATCGGCCATCTAGAGAGACCGAGAGCTTTCCCAGCATGACACCTTCTTCAAGGAGCTGATTTTGAATCAGTGGTTCTCCTTGTGACAGAGGATCAGTGTGCATGCAACACTCGTGACAACACATTTCAATGCCTTCTTAAACAATGCTGAGCGTTTTCGTGCCTCCTGTGCCTAATTTTCGTGCCCCCAGTATCCTCAATGATGGATCACTTCCAGGCGTCAGCCGCATGTGTGTTTAACTGAACGGACATCACCTTACAGCTTGTATACTTTAATGTAAAAAAAATCATAATGTTACACTGCCTAACTCAGGAATGGAAAACCAACCGAGAAAGGGTGGCATTTTTCCCTGTCACAGCTGGATATTAAATCTATAGTGTATATATAGCTTCTTAGCCTTGTACTAAGTTGGTAATACTAGTCGCTCTGTACATGTTATTTGAATAACTATCAGTAAGGCTATTGGCCTGGATAAGTGCCCCTATCGGTCCTGGAATTTGGAAATTTAACATTTTAATAAGAATTATTGCAAAAGTCCATATCCCTGTTTTAAAAAGTTTTTATAACTTACGTTTCTCTTAATAACTCTGTGTTAACACATGGACATCAAGCACAGCCTAGAATAACAACAAGGCCCTCGGGCCACTGTAAAAGGTGTGTTTGTCCTTTAAGTTAATGTTTGAAGTCTGCTGCCCTCTTGTTGGTGTATTTGCTGTTATATTCCTTGTTGTCCCCTGTTCTGATTTCTTACACACATTAGTGAATGTCAGAATGTCAGTGAAAGCGAAAAGAAACAGAAACCAGCCTGAATTAAGGAGGATTTCCTAAGAAGATTTTGGGCGCTCTTGCGGCAACGATCACTCTCTAAAATTCATACGACACGACCTCCTCCTTTACTCTCTGTTCCATTTTTCTTGCTCAATATGCACATGGCTTAAAACGGTCCTTCCAGCCCTTACAAAATTTTCACTTCAATAACAGATACCATCTATGACGTCTGTCTGGTTTCTGGTTAAAATCATCAAGAATGGGAATAAGATTTTCACGAGGCCAACAAATTGGCTTTTTTCTGCATCACCCGTGGTAGAGAATGAGAGCTTAGAGTCCCGTGGGACGGCCTAGGGGGCCAAGGACCCCCCCACTTTGTATATTGCATTGTGCGTGGCGGGTGCTGGGGAAGGGAAGTAACATCTAGTTTTGAGCCTAAATTAGTGCTGGAAAAGTTATAACTATGCCTGCTAAACACTCTACCGTGTTTTCCTTTTCTTCCTGACTAATTTACACTAAGAGAGCTTATCTGCTTTTGGTGGTACTTAGGGAAAACTGCAAGATTGAAAGTTTCTCATTTTTTCTCCTGACTTTTCTCATTGCACTTTTATGCAGAATTGTGTTAAAAATAGATTTCATTGCTATTGCAGGAAACAACAACATACATATCCCTATGAAGCTACTTTTCTTTGACATCAACTTATCTCAGACAGAATGGTTGATCAGCTCCAAGGAACATGGAAATCCGTTTCTTGTGAAAATTTCCAAGAATATATGAAAGAATTGGGTGAGCTATGTTTACTTGCGTATCACAGCCAATAAAAGTGGGAGTTTTGATAGTACAGAATTTGCTTTGTAGAAGATAATGTTAATATTGGACCCTCTGATTTTTCACATAGAAAAAATAAATATTGATTGAGCACCAAAAGACATTTGTGTTCAAAGTTCGGTTGGGGTTGACATAATTCCTTGTGTAATTTACCATGGAGTTATATAAACAAAGTATGAGTGTACCATATACTACACAGCAAATGATTTAACAAATGATTTAAAACAAAAAGACATAATTATTAAAAACAAGGATATTTTACCAACATTTGCTTTAGTCTTTGGGCGTCTTCAGAATAGGTCTTGTTTTCCAGCTTCTGGTGGCTCTGGCATTCCTTAGCATGTGGCTGCAATACCCCAGTCTTTGCTTCCATTTCACACTGCCTTTTCTTCTGTGGTCTAACACCACTCTTCTTTGCCTCTTTTTTAAAAAAATGTATTATTATTATTGTTGTTATGCTTCTTATTAGTCAGAGTCTCACTCTTTTGCTGTTGCCCAGGCTAGAGTGTGGTGGCATGAGCCTAGCTGACAGCACCCTCAAACTCCTGGGCTCAAGTGACCCTCTTGCCTCAGTCTCTCTAGTAGCTCTCTGGCAGCTGCCACAGGTGCCCAGCTAATTTTTCTATTTCTAATATAGATGGTGTCTTTCTCGTACTCAGGCTCATCTCAAACCTGAACTCATGAGCTCAAGTAATCCTTCCACCTTGGCCTCCTAGAGTGCTAGGATTATAGGCATGAGCTACCAAACCTGACCCTCTTCTTCCCAATTATAAAGAAATTTGTGGGCTGGGAGCAGTGGCTCACTTCTGTAATCCCAGCACTCTGGGAGGCTGAGGCCAGTGAATTGCTTGAGCTTAGGAGTTCGAGACCAGTCTGAGCAAGAAAAAGATCCCATGTCTAAAAATAGCTTAGCATTTTGGCAGGTTCCAATAGCCCCAGCTATTGGGAGACTGAGGCAAGAGGATCTCTTGAGCCCAAGAGTTGGAGGTTGCTGTGAGCTATGATGCCACAGTACTCTACCAAGGGTGACAAAATGAGGTTTTGTCTAAGAAAGAAAGAGAGAGAGAAAGAAAGAAAAGAAAGAAAGAAAAGAAATTTTTGATTATATTTATGGTCGACTCTGATAATCCAGGATAATTGCCCCATCTCAACATCCTTAAATTAACTACATCTGCAAAGTCACCTTTGGCATGTAAGGTAACGTTTATAAAATTCAGAGATTAGGATATTAATATTTTGAGGAACTGTTATCCAGGTTGTCACATCTCGTGGTTATATTTTACAATTTCAATTCCATGAACCACATATATAGTATTTCTCCAATACATCTTCTCTTAGAAATTTAATTTAGGTATTGCTGTGTATGTAGTGCCATTTCTGTTGAAAATACTCCTACATGTGATACACAAAGCTATGTATGCCAGGAAGTTCACTGCAGAATTATTTATAATAACAAAAATAGAAGCAAATTAATTGCTCATGAATAGTGAGATAGATAAAATCAATTTTTGTATATACACACTATGGAATATCATATAGCTACAAATAAATATATCTATATATCCTGACATGGGAAATCTTTGAGACATACAGATACAAGGAAAAAGCAAGTAGAATAACAATAGATACAATATTTATATTTTTTAAAGTCTTATATATGGTGGTGATGATGGCACAGCACTGTGACATATTTAAGGTCATTGGATTGTACACTTAAAATGGTTGAAATGGGAATTTTATGTTATATATTGCAGTATGTTTTTAATGTAATAAAAAGACATTGAAGAGAATAATAATAGAGAAACAAACTCTTGTGTTTGTGTACATATAAGAACGTAAGTAAAGAGCTAAAGATCTGGAAGAATACATACGAAAGTATTTTGGTTGTTTGTGAATTAATATGAATTTAAATAGAGAAATAGGTCCACAGTTTCAATCAGATTTTCAAAGCGGTCTGTAAATCAACAAGATTCCTAACCACTGGACTAGAGAAACAGATCAATCACTTAACAACTAGAGACTGATACAAAAAAATACTCTATTTTTAACCTACAATGGTAGAACTACTGGCTTTAGATATATGAATTCATGAAGCATTAAATCTTGTCCACACACAAACCTGGTTAGCAGAGATTATGCAGATAATGTGCATTCTTGAAGCTAACAATGAATTTAAGTATCTGTCCTTTTACCTGGTTTCCAGGAATCGGAAGAGCTAGCAGGAAACTGGGCTGTCTGGCCAAACCAAGAGTGACCATCAGTACAAATGGAGAAGTGATCACCATAAAAACCAAAAGCATCTTTAAAAATAATAAGATCTCCTTTAAACTGGGAGAAGAGTTTGAGGAAACCACACCAAGCGGCCGTAAAACCAAGGTGAGGCCTACAATATCTAGTCAGTTAAATTTTATAAGAATATGTGTATTAGTAAGAAATCAACCAAAGTAAGCAGGCAATTATAGAGATCACATTTAAAGTCTTTATGGGAAGCTTTTCGGTAAAACCTAATTCTGAAGATGCTAAATGTTAATAATATACCAATCTCCTGGGATAGCTGAAAAATACCTACCATCTCCTCCTATCCCCGGTGGCTCTGATGTCTGGGGTAAACACCTGAAATCGCATTTTTAATGAATTTCATGCAATGCTCACCAGACCACATTTTAAGAATCATTTCCTTAGCTTAATATTTATTTTTCCCAGAAACAAAACTTCTCTCTTTCCATTTTGTAGCAGTTTTCCATCCACAGAATTGGGATGCATTAGACTTGCTAGCTGCTATAGGCAGTTAGGCCACTGTGACAAATGAAATCACAAGGTCTCAGTGCCTCAGGGACTTATCTCTGTCTCAGTCCATATATAACGTGCACACAAACATCCATTCATACAAACATCCCCAACTCACGTTCTCCACATTGGGGTAGGGCTGGGGATGTTTGTGTGAATGAGTTGGGGTGGATAGGGTGTCTGCCACTCTTCATCTCTCAGGGATCCAGGCCAGATGAAGTTTCATTACCTTGTAGATGCACCATCTGGAAATTTGGGGCTTTTCAGTCAACCAGCTAGGGAAAGGGACACTGGCCTTTTTATTGCTTCTACCTCAAAGTGACACACAGAGATTTATTTGTATTTCATGGGCTCCAACTGAAATACGTTCTTTATTTAAAATACAAAATTTACCCACATGTTTCTAATTTGTTGTCTATTTCCCTGCACCAGAATGTAAGTTTCTCAAAGACAGGATTTCCTGTCTCACAGAACCCAGTACTTGGTCATGACGGTTGTTCAATATTGTTTGTTTGAACAAGTGAATTTGAGGATTGCTTGGCTATATGGAGAGTAATAGCCTAATAAATGGGACTTTCATGACATTTACTAAAAGAACATGATACTTTAAATTCCTGTACCATATAAAATGGAAGAAAAATTTTGATAGAAAATGTTTAATAAAGATGTCTGTGCTAAATTTAAAAAACAATTACTAGAATGAAAAAAACTGGAAAATATTGTTGGGGTACAAAGAGAAGGATGTATTTCTGAAATGGAAGTTTACTTATGATTCTTTACTCAAAAAGATGGCACTCCACCTCTGTAGTAAAAAATAAAAAGAAAATATCACTTACTCTTCAAGATACTATGTTTTTACTCTTGCCAAACTTTTTTTCCCCAGTAGAATTAGCTGATGAATTTACTATTAACAAAGTCTTGAAAATAAACGGCCTTGTAAACACATTCAAAAACTATCTGAGAACATCACAACAGCTAAAAAAAAATTTAGCACCTGATGAAATTTTGGTGTTCAGGTATGACAACCTGATCTGAATCCTGTTTTGGCTATTTTTCAGAGCAAAGTGATCTTAGATAATGACTCTTTGGTTCAAGTTCAGGACTGGGATGGCAAGGAAGCCACCATAAGAAGGAAACTGGTGGATGGAAAAATGGTGGTGGTGAGTGAGCTGGTTTTCACTATTTTTCTCATCTATTGCAACGCCTGATTAAAAAATAAATCACTCAAATAACTTGTTCTAAAACAGTGATGAATGCCATTTTTCTTTTTCTCTTACTTTATAAGAATGAGAAACAATGTTATCAGATAAATGCATAATCTTTCGTATCATAAAATGTGCATGGGTTGAAGAAGCACAAGATGAAAGAGAATTATTAAAAATCCGATCCTTTGTCTCACAGGTAAACCAATGCAAGCATGTACTTGTGCAATAAAGACATTGGCAGGAATTGAGGGTTGTTGCCAACCCTCTGCTCCCTTCCAGGATTCATATCTCACTGCTCTTTCCACTCAATATCAAATGAAAAGGAATTTTAATCAGGGGCATGAAATTGGAAAGGTATCTTTTTGGTCTATGAATGAGTTAACACAAGTAAAGTAAGAACTAATACTACTCTTTAAGTTATTATCACGTCCCTCGGTTTTTTTTTGTTTGTTTGTTTGTTTTGTTTTTTGAGACAGAGTTTTATTTGTTGCTCTTGGTAGAGTGCTGTGGCACAATAGCTCATAGCGACCTGAAACTCTTGGACTTAAGTGATTCTCTTGCCTCAGCCTCTTGAGTAGCTGGGACTACAGGTGCCCACCACAACGCCTGGCTATTTTTAGAGATGAGGTCTTGCTCTGGCTCAGGCTGGTCTCGAACCTGTGAGCTCAGGTAATCCACTTGTCTCAGCCTCCTAGAGTGCTAAAATTACAAGTGTGAGCCACCAGGCCCAGCCACGTCCCTAAGTTTTCATATATTAGTTGCCCAGTCCTCTCAATAATCCTGTGAGGTAATATTAGCCCATCTGACAGGTAATGATCCTGAGATTCAGATGCTGACTTATTTAAGGATATATAGCTGGAAAAATATAGTGGTTTGGGGACTAAAATCCAGTTGGCTTAATTCTAAACTTGATACTCTCTGGAATCCATCCTGTTCCCTCTCAGATTGGCTTCCTACATCTTTCCCGCTTCTACAGAGGGGAAGGATGTGTGCCAATGATTATTCTCCTTCTAAACCCCCGCCTACACCAAAAGGAATAAAAAAGCGATTTTTTGACATAATATAAAATAATAGTTCCAAGGGAATATGCAAGATTCATATACAGGCTTAAAAATATTTAACCTTATTTCTTAATACAGGGATATATTTTTCTTTTTGTGAGAAGAGTACATTTTATTTCTTATGAAGTCAGAAGGGAAGACTCAGGATGACTGATGTTATTGCTGTTTATAATGACACAGGCAATAACCATGCTGTATAGTTCGTTAGGAGGAACACTAGACTGAGAATCTAAGGCTGGGGATTTCCATCTCTGCCAGTCAGTGCTTTTTTGACTTTGGACAAGTCGTTTATTTATCTTCTCCAAAATTCAGATTCCTGGCCTTCAAGATGTAGACAGTGTCTTCATGAGACATTTTGTAAGAGAATTAAATGTGTGTACGTATCAGTGCTTTGAAAACTGTAAAATACGACATCACTGTAAGTTAGTATGCTTATTTGAAACATGTAGAGTACATGAAATAATACATGCTTGAATGTTGGCATTTAAAATATTTTAATAAAATCAAATTCCAAACTGTACTCCTTGCTTTCTTCATATATATGTATGCACACTCACACACACGCATACACATTATATATTCCCTACACATTTACCATATGTGCTATATGTGTGTGATTTTCCATATATATTATATATAATGCAGCAAAATCAGCTGCCGAATAGGTCCTTCGTATAGTCTATACAGATCTCTTTCCAAGACTTTTAAGGAATATATGTATGGATACTACTTAGTTTGCATTTGTCTAAAAGTTCATTTCACTAACAGTACTGAAATAGTTCATCCTTCTTTTGTCTTCTAGGAAAGTGCTGTGAATGACGTTATCTGCACACGGACATACGAGAGAGTCCCAGAAAACACAGCCCCAAACCCTTAAGCTTCCTCAGGCTATGATCCAAACTACTGAGGTGGTTTAAATAAAACTGCAAAGTAAAATGTTATGACTTGTTCATATGCTTTGCATGGGCATCGACAAGTTTGTTGGCTTTGTTAAAGATGCCTAAATTATAGAGAACCTTTGCCCTGGCAGCTAGAAGAAACAGGGTGGCCTGCCAATGCAGGGTTGGGGTATTCAAACATTTCATTATGCAGTTCACCTGTCTTCTAAATTCAACACGATCAGTATGATATTGGGAAAAGAATATTAATTTTTTGATAAACTAGTTAGGACACATAGTGTATCTTATAGATTACAACCTCAACTGTATGCAAAAGGATAAGAAACATGTTTAGAACCAAAGGCAATAGCTAACACTCTAATATAACAGCTAACCATTATTATATAACCTCATAATCACTACCATTACCACTGAAAGCCACCTCAGAGAAGAATGTTCTGTTTCCTTAGCACCAAATGTCAGGCAGTATTAGCCCTGGGAGGGATTGTAGAAGGCGTGTGGACTTGGCCACGTTATTTTGTGAATGGAAGAGCAGGCCCATGTCAATTAACTGTACACTTCGCTATTACCCAAATGGTTTCAGAAAGAACTGAAACCAAAATCTACATTTCCCAATTATTAATATTAACCTCACAACCATAACAAAGTGAATTTAGATTGAAGCTGTTAGGTAGAGACACTTTCACAGTATGCAATTATCAACCAAGTGAAACTAAAACTTATTTAGTCAAACTAATGACTAAATAAGCTTCTCTTAGTCTCAAAACAGGTGTCAAGATGCTACAGCATAGTCCAGATGAGGGTACAGAGTTTGGCCATTTGAACTTGTGGCCTGTGGTTGCTTATTTGTCTAAATTGATATACAGAGGGTCATAGTATTCTGGTAGACGTGAAAGAAATGCTTGTTTATTTTTACTGAACAGATAAAGAACACAATGCAAGGCATAGAAAAATATCTGTCCACTGGGCTTCCTGAACTGACAGAGAGACGATTCCAGGCATAAGCTGAAGGAGCACATTTCTCGGAGACCCCATGTGAGACTGTGAATGTGAGCACCTTGGCTGCAGGCCTAGTAACAGTTTGCTGTAGAGATAGGAAACAAACAATCTGCCCATCATAAAGGAGCCCAGCACTGCTCTGCCACCTCCAGGCTGGGTGGCTAAGGAGCTTTGGCCAACAGTGCTTTTGGTGTTGGTATTGGGGTATTTTGCCTGCTATGGTAATAGAGACACTCCCATAGGTAACAGGAGCCAGTGCAAGAAGTCTTGTGATTGTTAAGAGATACCAGGAGGACACAGGAGGGACATCTCTGGTGACTCTCAGGAAGCCCTGGTAGGCAGGGCCTGGGAGCAGGGGGACTTTGAAAGGGCTTGTGTTCTGCATGACCAAGTGTGAACAAGAACATGATGCTTGGGTATTGACATTAATACAATTTTATTTGTCAACAATCTGGTGAAGTCTAGGGACCTCTGAGTGCTCAGAACAACAACAAATCTAGAAAAGTACAACAGCAACCAAAGATTTCTCAGGAGCGGTACACAACATGCCTACCTTCTTCCCACTTCCTTTACCGAGCTGAGAATCATTAAAGCAGAAAGTCATTCCCTGTGGTTGATGGAAGCGTATGTTCCATCATAGGATGGAACTGGGCAACAATCTAGGTAAGCCAAATCGAACAGCATACATTGCTGCTCCAAAGTGATACTGTGATTCAGATTTAGGCATTGCCCAAGAGCTGAAGATAAAAGAACTAGGTCATGGTTTCTGCCCTTGATCAACTCAGTAAAGAAATGGTACATTGGAAAGGTATCACGTGGGCAAACTAATTTCTGGGAATTTATAAGCAACAGGTTATAAAATAGATGTTTCTACCCGGAGAGAAAGATCTAAAACCACTTTTTTGGTGAATAATTGCCTTGCCTGGGATAGAAGTACCTAGCAACAGGGTGGCAGACACATCAACAGAGAGGACACCAGTCTGGGTGGGAAAATCTTGGAGGCACTCTTGCCACTCCTTTTCACAACACCTGTCCTAGAAAAGTCTATCCTTCTGTGTTGCAACCTTGGTGCCGCTTGTACAATCAGTTCAAATCAATAATCATTCATCAAGATAATTAAGATATATGGAGTTATTCCTAGTGAGGCATAAACTTTACTTAAGCATTCTTTGATTTACATTCTTTGATTGATACTCTTTGATTCAGATTTGGCCAAACTATACTAGAATAGTCATTTAAAAAATACCACTGATGGAGGATATTTAGATTTATTTAAACAGTAGAGTTTTTTTAAATTATTTTTTTATATCACCCTCCCTCCACCCATCTATCCCCCTTCCCTCCCCCCTCCCCATATTCTAAGGCTATAATTAGGTTATATCTTTCCTACGAAAGCTATAAATTAGTTGAAACAGTAGAGTTAATATTGAATATTCCCTATCTGGTAAATACATTTGGGAAAATAATGTTTTATTTGAATAATTTGGTGACAGTAACCTGAGATGGGAAATGTAATAACAGATTCTTGATTACTTACTAAGTGCCAGAAAGACACTATGTTTAAACTTCCTATGCATAACTTCATCTTCTTTGTAAAATACTTATAGAAGTATAAAGACTTGGAGAAGTTAAATATTTAGCTTAAATTTCCTCAGCTAATCAGTACCAGGGCCAGAGTTCAAAACTAAGTCTCTGTGTCTTCAAAGTCTATGTTTGTCAGCCATGATACTGGCATGCGTCCCTAGGAATTGAGATTATGAGTTTCTTTGGAGTCTTTCTATGTAATAATAAACATGATAAATAAATGCATAGTTAAAACTATTAACTTGAATGTGTAAAGAAATCCACCCTACCTAAACTCCCATGTCCTAATCAGAGAGATTACCTTTTAGAGCCAGATATTTAAGAAGCAGAAACAACCAGACCGTGACCTGTGTGATGGTGGCACCTCCCACCACGGTACCCAGTCTACAAACAACTATCCCAGAGCTTTTAAAGAACATTGCACTCCCCTCACTCACTTTTTTCTTGTGCTTTAGTGAAAGGAGTATCTTCTGGGCCTAGGATATGATAAACTCTTCCAAAAATCCTAATTTCTTTAAAATTTCAGACTTTACATTTTTTTATTTTTAATTATTATGGGTATATAACAGTTGTATATATTTATGAGGTTCATGTTATGTCTTGGTATAGGATACAATGGATAAAAACCAAATCAGGGTAATTGGGATATCCATTGCCTCAAGCATTTATCATTTCTTTGGATTAAGACATTCCAATTGCACCCTTTTAGTTATCTTAAAGTATACAATGACTTGTACTATAGCAGCTTTGATGTGTTATCATATATTTTTCATTCTACCTATCTAACTACATTTTTTTTGCATCCATTAGCCATCCCCACTTTATCCTCTGTATTAGGCCAAAACATCCTAGCATCTCAATCTCATTAAACATTGGTCCACTATTGAGCACAGGTTTCAGTCAACTTATCAAGAAAATCATTAGAAGCCAGGGGCAGGGGCTCATGCCTATAATCACAGCACTCTGGGAGGCTGAGCCAGGTGGATTGTTTGAGCTCAGGAGTTCAAGACAAACCTGAGCAAAAGCAAGACTCCGTCTCTAGTTTAAAAAAAAAATAGAAGAAGAAAAAAAAAATTAGTCAGTTGTGATGGTGAGCATCTGAGTCCCAGCTACTCAGGAGGCTGAGGCAAGAGGAATGCTTAAACCCAAGATGGATATCCCAATCTTGGGCTTGAGGTTGCTGTGCACTATGATGCCATGGCTGTCTACCCAGGAGTAAGACTCCATCATACACATAAAAGAAAATCATTATTGTCAAATTTTAGCTGCACAAGTAAAACTAAATTAAAACAAGAATCTCTGGCAAACTGACTCATATGAATGAAAGTGGACTGATCAAGTACTATAGCTCATTCCCCTTGGTTGAATATCCTGAGAATCCATTCCAATGTATGTTACATGGATTTTTGTCAATATAAATTAGCGTCTTTAAATTCTTTTATAAAATAAGCAATTTCCACTTAGGTGACCTCGTTCTTGTCCTCTTGGAACATGCTGAGGTCTTATCCAATATTGGGTCTAGTGGGAACCGAGTTTGTTTATAGTGGGTCCTAAGAAGAAAGGCACCCTCTTACAAGGCAATGTCCAGATAAGGCCTTCACACAAAGGAAGGTTAGTGGTTTTGGACACTGAAAGATAGGTTTCTTCCAAAGGCAAGAGAGGTTTAGAGTGATCCTGGGGTTCAATTGAGAAACTGAGTGAAGCTGTAAATTCAGCTTACACTGTAACTCTACCCAACACAAATTTGGCATCTCATTTTCAGCAAAGTCAACCTTGCAGTTATTAAAAAGATTAATTTTAGGCCACTGCTGTGCTTTCCAGCTCTCTCAACATGACTTGAGCTGACAAAATTTGAACAGAACAGAATTCATTTATGGTTTGGATTTGAAAGCAGGAGAGAGATAAGAATGACTTAAAACTTTGGGGTGTGAGAAATTAGAAAGAAGCATGTCATTACTTGATGTTATACCTGAACTATGTCAAAACAGTGACCCAATTCTCTAAGTCCACTGTGAAACTAAACATAAGATAGAACCAGTAAAAGCAATCCCCCTAAAGTAGCTAATTTATGTATAAAAGCCCCAGCAATTTCCCCTTCTGACCAAGATGGAGTAGCAGGGACCAGATTTACCCTTCCACCTGAAACAAAAACAACAACAACAACAAAAACAACAACAACAAAATGGACAAATTGTCTGAAAAAAAATGTTTTCAATACAGAACATCGGGCAAAAAGAACAGTGATGCCTGAGAGAAGAGAAACAGAGGGAGTGAACCAATCATTTCCCCAGCCTCTTTGCATCTCTCAGGAGTACCAACACCAGCTGGGCAGCATACTCTGGCCTCACAAGTCTGAGTCTCGGCTTTGAGGCCCCTCCTCTAAGTGTGGGCATTCTAATACTCCACCCCTTCCCTTCTGCTCTGATAGCTAAGTCCAGCTGTTACACTCACTGTGTTACATCCATGTAACTTTCTTAGTTATCCAGTATCAGCTTCAAAAGTTCCTCTTATCAAAACCTTTTTGCTGTGTGGTTCCTACTTTTCTGACCAGTATAGAATGTCTACTGTGCATCAAGGTTAGGGTTAGGGTTAGGGTTAGTTGGGGGTTTGTGTGCCTCCCTCTTGAAAATGGAATAAAGAATGATGAGGCAGCTTCCACTACCCCACTTCTTTGACTTTTTTTTTCAAACTCTTAGAATTGACCATAAAGTGTGAAAAGATAAACTGATTTATGCAAATCCTTTCTGTGAATACTCATTTAAAAAATTACAATTCACAATGATTTATTTTGTTTATGGTACAAAAGACCTCCCTAAAATTTTACCACTTTTTTTTGTAAGTTTGTAAAATGAGATTGGGTACTTTGGCTCAGACCTATAATCCCAGCACTTTGAGAGTCAGAGGCTAGAGGATCACCTGAGGCCAGGAGTCCAAGATAAGCTTGAGCAAGACAGCAAGACCCTGTCTTTACAAAAAAGAAAAAGAAAAGTTTAGTTTGTGAAATTAATTTATATGCAACCATAAATTATTTTAAAACAAGGCTGCTTTTCTTGATAATGTAAACTCTAAGAGGACAGGTAATTTCTATTCTTGTTTTTAGTTTTGTTTTGTTGTTTCCAGAGCATACAGAACAGGGTCTGGTATCCCTAAAAGTGCTAAACAAACACTGAGTGAACACATCAGTGAATGAATCAGGTTCCGTTAAACGCAGGACTTTTTATTGTTTTCCCTATGGTGGTGCTGTGCACCGTATAAAGGATCATTTAAGAAATGAGTTTTCCCCCCACCTAGTCTTAATATCCAAACAATTTTCTTTTATTACTTAAGTATATATTTTTTAACTTTCCTATCTCTTCAACCCCCTGATCTTTCAAACTTATTTTCTTTACTGGAAGAGGCTTACAAAATTGTCACAGGTATTAGTTTTCTTGTCTTTTTCTCTGGCCCCCTTCCTGGCCCCCCCATCTCTACCTAATTCTACAAGTAGACCTACCTTTGAACACTTCTTAAAAGATATTACATTTATTGCTTCATTTCTCCCTACCATCAATCAGTAATTATGAAACACAATTTGATACATTTAATGATAAATTTTCCATTTCTCTGTTTTTGTCTATATGTTTATTGTCCATTATTTTTCCCAGTAAAATTTTAAACTGACAAGTATCTTTTTAAAAAAGCTGTATTGAGATATAATTGACATAGAATAGATTGCATCTATTTAAATTTTATGCTTTGATTTTTTTTAACATACATATGCACTTGCAAAGCCATTACCACAATCAATATAGTGAATACATCATTACTCCCAAAAGCCCCTTGATGGTCCCTCCCCATTTCATCCCTCCCTCTCTCTCTTACTCCTTCCCCCAGACCTGAAAGCAACCATGGATCTTCACCCTGTCACAATAAACTGATTTTCATTTCCTAGAGTTTCAAGGAGTAAGTGGAGTCATACGCTATTTTCTCTTTCTCTTCTGCCTTCTTTCATTCATCACAAGTACATATATGAATCATTAGTTTTATCTTGCTGTAGAGTATACCATAATTTATCTATTCACTTATCAATACTTTGGGGTTTTTTTTATGGTTTTGGCTATTATTAATACAAATAAAGCTGCAATTAATATTTGTGCATAGCCCTTTGCATGGATGCTTTTATTTTTCTTGGGTATATAACCTAGGGATGGGCAGGCTGGATCATATTGTAAGTCCATGCTTAATTTGAAAGAAACTTTTGAATGATTTTCCAAAGTGACTGTGCTAATAACATTCCCATCATCAATGTAATTACATCTGTGTCATCACTTGGGCCAGTCTTTTTAATTTTAGCTATTCTAACATATGTATAGTAGTGACTGTCCTCTTTTTATCATCAATTTCTTATGTACAGAGATATTTTCAGTTTTTCATGAATTCTATGAAATCATATGTATACTGACCTTAATTATTAGAGTTAATGGTGAAAATGTATGAGTGGAGAAAAAGGTCTTTTAAGAAATGGAGGGTCCAGCTGGACACCTATAGCCAAGTGGTTAGAGCACCAGCCCTGTGCACCAGGGGTGGCAGGTGGGAACCCAGCCCACAGAGAGAGAGAGAGAGAAGGGAGAGAGAAGGAAGGAAGGAAGGAAGGAAGGAAGGAAGGAAGGAAGGAAGGAAGGAAGGAAGGAAGGAAAGAAAGAAAGAAAGAGTAAAATTATGCTTAGCTATTCTCAAAGAGATTGACTCTAGAGATAACAAGGTCTGCATGTTAAATGTTAGCCTTCCACATAGGAGGGTCTAGTGCAGATCTGGGAGGAATACTTTGATAATTTCACAAAACTCTTCCCTCATTCCCCTCCTTCTACTCTGGTATCTCCTCAAATGGCCTTCTGGCCTTCAAAATTTTTCTATCTTCAAGAGCATTCTTTTAAAACTAAATATTGCTGGGGAAAGGATTGCCTTAATTTCAGTTATCTCCTAACACCGCATGAGTTTAAGTCTTGTGAGGTCTCTTAGGGATGGAATGCAGAGGAGTGTGACAAGGAACACAGTTGTCTAAGGACTACAGGATACTGATGGCACCCTCCCCATGAGGACATTCTCTCTCCTCTGCCCTCTTGTAAAACTCCAAAGTGCAAACTCCTGACTGAGTTCTGGAGAGCATGAAAGTGTGCTGTGCCCCTTCCACCTCTGAAGGTACACTGGCTTACCATAGACATGGTACATATTTTCACATTTTCATGCAAAAATTATTATCCAAGCACAGATTAATCCATATATAAAACAATTAAATTAATCATAACAAATGTAAGTCAATATCTGTCAACTCTATGAGCACAGGTAATATATCTTTTCTTAAGGAAAAAAGTATTTTTAATTGATTCCTTGGGGAATTTTTTCCAGATTTTAGACAAATTGGTCCTAAGTTTTCTGTGAAGTTGATAAGCAAATTCAAGAGATACACAATTCAGAATCAGGAAGTAAACAAACAAAATACAGGATATCCACAAATGAAATGCTAATCAGAAGTGGGCTGATACTAACATTGCCTGTATGCGACAAGGCAGTGTATCAGAGGAATAAAACAAATGTAAATAAGCACTTTTTACCCTACAAAATTATAGAAAGCCCCTGGGCAAGGCATGTTGTGACAGGACACACGGGGATGTTGATGGGGCTAGGAAATAGGAGCATTCCACAAAACCCCGCTGACAATGAAGGTGAGGAGCTCAGGAAGAGAAGTGTCCTTGCCGATGCCTCACCCGGGTGCAGGGTCTTTTGTGCAGCCTCCCAGGATCAGTTAGTCAACACACATATCGGTATTTTCCTCTTTTAGAAGCAATGATGACATTTGCCACTGGTGACTGTGACCTGTGTGTTAGTGAAATAGCATGACTCAACTCTAGCAGATTTCCAAAAACTTATTTATTTTAAAAATAAACTTGATTTTTTAGAGCAGTTTTAGGTTCACAGCAAAATTGAGCTAACGGTACAGAAACTTCCAGCCTCCCCCATTATCAATATCTTTCACCGGAGTGATCTATCTGATACAATTGATGAGCCTACACTGACGCATTGTTATCATCCAAAGTCCATCATTTCCATTAGGGTTCCTCTCAGTGCAGAACATTCTGTCATGTGTAATGACATATATCCAACAGTACAGTACCGTAACAGAGTAGTTTCACTGCCCTAAAAATCTTCTGTGCTCAGCCTTCCCTTCCCACTGTCTCCTGGCAACCACTGATCTTTTTTGCCTCTTCTAGTAAGTTATATGGTTGAAATTGTAGCCTTTTTAGGTGGCCTTCTTTCACTTAGCAATATGCATGTATATATGTTTTCTCCATATCTTTTAATGAATTTATTGCACATTTCTTTGTTTAACTCCTTTCTCTCTTTCTTTCTCTCTCTTTCTCCTTCTCTCTCTTTCTCTCTCTTTCTTTTATTCTCTCTTTCTCTCTCTTTTTTCTGTCTCTTTTGTTCTATCTTTCTTTCTCTCTCTCTTTCCCTCTTTCTCCCTCTCTCTTTCTCTCTCTTTTTCCCACTTTCTTTCTCTCTCTCTTTTTTCTCTTTTTCTTTCTCTCTCTTTCCTTCTCTCTCTCTTCTCTCTCTCTCTTTTTCTTTTTTCTTCTCTCTCTCTTCCCTTCTTTCTCTCTCTTTTTTTCTCTCTCTCTTTCTCTCTCCCTCTTTCTCTGTCTCTCTCTTTTTTCTCTTTCTCTTTCTCTCTCTCTCCCTCTCTCTCTCTCTCTCTCTCTCATTTCTTTCTCTTTCTTTCAGATGTCAGATGTTTGTAACTTGGGGACTACCTGTAATTTTAGCATTGGAAGGAGCTTTCAGAATTCTCTAGCTCTTCTCAATTTCTTTAGCCCAGAAAAGGCATCTCAGTTTCCCAAATTCTCATAGTATAAGTGGCAGAAGTAAGGTTGAAACTTCAGGATTATTGGTGCTCTTTACACCTATTTGTTTTGCCATTTTAATTTAATGCTGAGTTAGTTTTCATTATTATTATTTTGTATTTTTAGTATTTGTATTATTTAGTATTTTTGTATTATTTTGTATTTTTAGTATTTGTATTATTTAGTATTTTGGAAAATACTTTTGTTTTATTACTTTTATTTTAGGGGAGAAAAGAAATAACACCATTAAATAAAAAGCAGAGCCAATTAAATATATTGACCTGGAGTGGAAAAGGAACTAAAATTCACATGCTTGTATTTTTTTCTTGAATGAATAAACATGAATAAGAAAACATCGTGGACTGTGGTAGTCATCATTACAGTCATCATCATCATCAATTCTTAGCTCAGTTATTAAATTCAATTAACTAAAGCTGATTCTTGAAAATTTAACAGGTATCTAAGACCTGTGAGAAATAGAATTGCCTATCAAATATCGCAACATCACACAAGCTAGTTGAGTCAGAGGACATTGGAATACAGTCTTAGTCTAGTGCTGTAAATAGGATTTCCCAGTCCAGGTCGTTACATAAGAGTCAGTAAATGTATCTGAGACTTTCTGTCAGTTATTAGGACTAATCCTGTAAGAGAAGCAGGTTTACAGACAAGATAGTAACCAAAATTTCTCTTGATTTTAACTATGGATGGGATTTTGGCACCTGGCAAAATCTGACAAATAAGGTTCAGAATAGAAAAGACCTATTTCACCTGAAACCAATTATCATCCCTACTTCCTTGAGCTGTGCCAACTTATCCACTGAGCACAGGAGCACAGTGCACAATACTCATGGGGACTCATGAACATCTCGATTTCTTTTAAAATTAAAAAAAATAAACTTTTAGGGTCAAATAATTTTTGATTTTTTGCTCACATCAGAAAAAAGATAAAAATACAAGGGCCAATACAAATCTGTTAAATTTTGCCTACAGCAGAAACAACATGTTTTAAATATCCAAAGTTATAGCAAAATAATTTTTAATATTGATATAATTATGATGGGAGGGACAAAAGATGCCAAAAATTGCAAAGGCCCATGGAGCTGGCTCATCTATGGGTTTTCCCTTGTGGAGAGTAAGGCTGAAGATTCCACTTCCCTGTCACGGCTTCAGTGGCTTACTTATAGCAGGTATGTAAAAGTTATCAGGTGATGTGTGTTGAACTGCATCCTTAGTATAATTATAAAAAATTTGCACAGGTCTTCAGAGATTTAGAGAACTTTCACACTATTTGTCCTTTCCATCATCTTATAACATAATCAATGGGGTTCTTTTTGCTATCTCTATTATAGAGATGATAACTAAAATGTGGGCTAAAATACTTAACTAAGCATCATTAGCCAGGAAGTGATAAAGCCAGGACTCAAACTCAGGATTTTCCACTCAGCACTCTGCTCTTCCAGCATCCCCAGGTCTTCTATGGGACCTTCATCACGAGTACTGTGTCTGAGGAGCCTGGACTTAGATTTGGGTAGCTGTTTGCAAATACTTGGGCCATGGTGGAAAGACAGGCTCATTTTCTGGTTATGAAAGAAATTTTGAAAGCTAGGAAAATAAATAAGGGATACCAGTGATGGGTGTTTGTCTATCTATCAGAATTAAAGGAAACTCATCAGGATTATTCTTAACATAGGAATATGACACAAATATCCCCGATTATCTGTTATATCAAAACACCATCTCCCAAATGAGGTTTCCACCCTTGGGGACCATCAGAGGGTCTTGTAAAAAATGGAAATCCCAGGCTTCACCTCCACTGCTGAGTCAGATTACCTAGAGTTTTAGCCCAGAAATCCACTGAAAAATCCTTATGTGACTCGCATGCAGTTAAGTTTGAAAAGAATCATTGGAGTAAGGGCTTATAACCTAATTTAATCTCTCCAAATATTTTGGCCTCAAAATACTTTTTTTATCTGCAAAACGAGATAATAAGACCTTACCTTCCTTGAGTCCAGAGGCTAAATCCTATTATCTCTTCCTGTACCTCAAGGTTCTAAAACCTGCCATTCAATTATTTGCTTTTCTCATCAATCACAACTGATGATTCATTCCTATTTCCCTGTGTTTACACGATATTCTTCCAAATTCCCTTCTAAAACGCCTTATCACAGAAGTTCTCCCAAATCCATCCCCTCTGTTGCTTGTCCTCAATTGCTCCTGCCCTGAGTTTATTTCCTTTTCTTCTCTGAACACTTGAAGCATTTGCAGTCCCAGCAGTGACTTGCAAGGCAGCAATTGCTTTATGGTGGCAATCTTTGTGATATCTATCTCATGACTGTCTTCTTGAGAACAGGGACTGTCCTTGTTGGTGACCACGGTGTTGACTAATGCTATGTAAACTGTCATTTCTAAACAGTCTTACGATCACTTTAATATTCACATTCAATCATTATGAAATAGATCTTCTCAAAAGCCTACTGTGCACATACTTCAGGATTAGTTTCTGATAGATTTGGGCTCATAGGAATTTGGCTTTTACCACTGATAGCTCTTTAGTGAGAATCTTTTAGATTCTTCATTGCAGAAAGAGTATCAATTATTTCCTAACTACAAAGGTATTTTAATTAAACAAAAAAAAATGCTGAGTTAAATTAATCAGTCTAAGAAAATAAATATTCTTGAAGATTAATGTTGAGCATGAAAGAGGGAGGTAAACCACCAAGTCAGATCTCCCCAAATGCACTGAGGATAGATGGGAATGCAGTACGTTGAATTCTTGACATTGAAGCAGGCAACATTCAACTTCCTCCAAAAACAATGCACTATGTAAGTCAGAACCGTCTGCCAAAGTATTCCAGGAGCAAGAGTTTCCTTGTACAAAGTTGCAATAAACAGTCCCTACTCTTAACTGGGGTGAGAAGACGCTTAAATGCTATCTAATTGTTGGCTTTAATGCATTTTTAAAAAATCAGTTGTTCTCTTATTTTAAACTCAAACTTTTGAGTTTAAATTCCCACCTCACTCATTTCTATCGTCTTTCTGTGTCTGACATTGATTAGAGAGTGGGGCCACCAGAGAGCAACATTCTGATGGTCCCCTCGTCCTAGACTAAGAATTAAGAGTATTTTTTATTAGATCATAACTGCATACATTACTGCATTTATGAGGTACAATGTGCTGATTTTATATACCATTTGGAATGTTCACATAGAACTGGTCAACATAGCGTTCACCTCACTTATTTAATTATTTGTTCAGATATTTATACTCTACTATCAATATATTTGACATGTACCCTTGCAATATGCACAGTAGGTGAGGTCCCACGATCACCCTCCTGCCACCTGTCTAGCCCCTCCCTTCCCCTCACCCTCCTCTTCTCTCCATCTTTCTGGGCTATAATTGTGTTATATATTTTGTATGAAAGTGTAGGTGATTATATATTGATTTCATAATAGTACTGAGTACACTGGGTATTTTTTTTTCCATTCTTGAGATACTTTACTAAGAAGAATAATTAAGAGGATTTATAGGAATTGCATATTCGTTTCCCTTTCTCTCCCTCTTTTGCCTCTTTCTTTGTAGATGCAAAAGGTTTGGGGAACCATAAGTCTTCTTTTGGAACAGTACTACACTTTGGAGAAGTTAAAAAGAAAATAACCTATCATAAACGCCTGGAAAATGAAATACAGAGTCGTCGGAATATTTTGCTTGGGATTAGGCTCTTTTGGAGAAGAGATTAAAGGCCTTTCTGAAGTCTCTACATTTTGTAGTTTACCTGACAGGGCAAAGGTCGTGGTGGTGCATGGGAAGAATGTGTTTAGCTTGAGTGCCCCATATAGTGTATGTTTCTGTCTCCTACACAGAGAGACAGGCAGTTATGTCCAAAGCTAGATTTGGAGAAGGGGAGCAAATCCTCTCTAAAACAAGTTTACAAATGAGGCAAATCAGACTGTGTTTAGTGCAATGGCATTTGAGGGAAGGGCAACTGCTATCAGCCCTGTGGGTGCAGGAGCTAAGAGGGCATATATTCTTGGAAAAAAGCAAATGACAGCAAGCAACGATAGCAGGCAAGAAAAACCACAGGATTACAAGTCGGGACACCACTGTATCTGATCCTAGTCAAATAGCTTTCACTTCTCGTGCACCTTCATCCCTTCCCTAATTCATCCTTCTTTTTTGTCATTAAATCAGAACTGTGTACAATTATGGGGTACAATGTGCTGATTTGATATACAATATGGAATGCTTAAATCAGACTGATTTAACAGAGCCATGAATAGTCTCACTTATTCATTGTGGTAAGACATTTATACTCTACTCTTAGTAGTTTTGGAATGTACCATTGCATTACGTACAATAGGTGAGGTCCCCCTAATCCCCTCCCTCCTCCCACCCTCCTACTCCTCCCCTTCCTTCTTTCTGGACTATAGTTGTGTTTTATCATTCATATAGATGTGTAGGTGGCGATATATTGGTTTCATAATTGTATTGAGTACAGTGGATACTTTTCTTTCCATTCTTGAGATACTTTACTAAAAAGAATGTGCTTCAGTTCCATCCAAGTAAACATAAAAGCTGCAAAGTCTCCATCGTTCTTTGTTTCTGCATAGTATTCCATAGTATACATACACCACAATTTATTTATTTATTTATTTATTTATCCATTCATGCTTTGATGGGCACTTGGGCTGCTTCCATGACTTGGCAATCATGAATTGGGCTGCAATAAACATTCTGGTGTGAATGTCTTTGTTGTAAAATGATTTTTGATCATCTGGGTAGATACCAGTAGAGAAATTGCAGGATCAAATGATAGGTCAACTTTTAGTTCTTTGAGAATTCTCTAAACTTCCTTCCAAAAAGGCCATATTAGTTTGCAGTCCCACAGCAGTGTAGAAATGTTCCTTTCTCAAGGAAGGAAGGACTTTTTTAATATGAGAAAGGTGTTGCCAGAAGAACAGGAGAACATAGGGAGCTCATAGGCTTTTAAAGGAGCCTCGAGGCAGGTAGCCGTGTATCCCACAGGACCGCAGGCCACATATGTTGGGCTGGTCTTGGAACAAAAAGGTCAAATAGTTATGAGAGAAGGATTATGATATATTCCATGGAGTGGGATGGGGTGGGGGTTGAGGATGCAGGTTTAGAATCTTCATAGAACTTTAACCTGAGTTTAAAGCAAACTTCCCTACTGGAAAGAGCAGATGACTTCCCTGTTACTGGGGGACAAGCACCTGTACATGACCTACCACACCAGAGCCACCTCTTAGATGGCCCATCCCTTACCAGTGACACCTTATGCTCTCATCGCCACCCTTATACACACTTTTAACACTAAAATGTGGTATTTCTTGTTCTTATTTCCACAGGCATGCACCCATGCCACCTCCACTTCCCCCAGCCACCTCCTCTTCTTCTTCCTCTTCCCAATCCCTAAATGTCCCTGCCCTTCTCCTCCACTGGGCACACTCATGTGTATTCACCCTTCAGCACTCAGCGGGAGTGACTTTCTCAATGAAGTTCTTCTTCTTTTATTTTTTTTCTGCCTCTTTTTCATTTGATAACCCCCACCCCCAGTTTCATTATTTTCATTTAATTGGATGCAGCGATAAGAAACCAGATGGCAGCTTTAGCATTCTGGTTGGAAATCCCTTTGCTAGTTCACCCATGTCATTAGGTGCATTTATACATAACTATGGGTCACAGTGATGCTAAACTTAACACCACTATCTAACAAGAAATCCCTTCCCTCTCGTTTTCAAATATATGTATTTCATTTCTCTTTAAACCTTCATAAGAAAATGCCACAAAGTCTAGGCTGCTACTAACAGGCACTTTACCAGGTTTTCACTAACACTGTCCTCTAAGTTCTTCCAAATTTGCTCACTGGCAGTTTTCAAAGCCACGCCCACATTCTCATTCATTTGTTGAGAGTACCCAATTTACAGCTACCAAAATCTGTATTAATTATCTATTGCTATGTAACAAATTAACCCCAAAGTTAGCAAATAAAAACCTTCTAGCACAGGTTTCTTATAGGAATTTAGTTGACACATTGGCCAGGGTTGCAGTCATTTGAAGGGTTGACTGGAGCTGGAGGTTCTGCTTCAAAGGTCGTGGCTGTTGGCAGGATGATTAAATTTCTTGCTGGCTATTGTCAGAACGCTCAGTTTTTTATCACATGGGCCTCTTCACAGAGCTGCCTAAGTGAATGAAGTCTTTCTTAACTCTCTGAATGGAGTTGGTTTTTCCCTAATAATTCTGGATTAAATATCTCTAGATAAGAGTGAGATTTTCTTTTGAAGACATTTCTAGAATCTCCCAACCAAATGTATGAGCAGCCTGATTACTTACAGGGCTAAGCTTCGAAACAAATTTTTCTCTTATTCTCTTTGGTGGCAGAAAGGATCGTTCATTTGTATTCTTGTGCTATTCGCTTTCCATGAATGTTTAAACAACAGAATTGGGAAGGCTCCCATTGCACCTGGCAGGGAGTTCATATGCTTTCCAACTTGCAAATTTTTAAAAGGTCTCATGCCAGGACCCTGCCTCCTTGTTCAAATGGTGAATTGAAGCAAAAATGTTGAGCTGTTTACCACTACTCCCCTGAAAAATTTTCCAAAATTGTTTTTTGTTATCCTCAGTTAGAAACCAGTAAAATCTCACCCCAGTGCATTCAACAAAGTTTCTTAGGGAGAAAAGAACTTGACCAGGAGCAACTATGAAACCAGGAAAAAATAAATAGTGAAGCCAGATCTGTTTTAAGTGATAACATAGATATATATTCTGATATAATGTTCTGCTGCTGTAGGATTTCCCATTTCAACTCTTTAATATCTTCTTTTAAATTTTTTTATTAAATCGTAACTTTGTATATTGATGCATTTATGGGGTTCAGGGTACTGCTTTGATATACACTGTGAAAAGCTTACATTGAACTAAGTAACATATCCATCACATTTATACTCATTTCTTAATAGTTTTGAAATGTACCATTGCATCAGGCACATTAGGTGAGGTCCCCCCAAATACCTTCCCTCCTCCCATATCCCCCCTCCCCTCCTTTCTCTCTCCTCTTCCCTTCTACTTTCTGGACTATAGTTATGTTTGCCATTCATATGAGTATGTAGGTGGTTATATATTGATTTCATAGTAGTATTGAGTACATTGGATACTTTTTCTTCCATTCTTGAGATACTTTACTAAGAATATGTTCCAGCTCCATCCAGGTTACATAAAAGATGTGAAGTTTCCATCTTTTTATGGCTGCATAGTATTCCATGATATACATATACCACAATTTGTTAATCTATTCATGGGTTCATGGGCAATTGACTGTTTCCATGTCTTGGCTATTATGAATTGGGCTGCAATAAACATTATGATGCAAATGTCTTTGTTGTAAAATAATTTTTGATCATCTGGATATCTACATAGTAGAGGAATTGCAGGATCCAATGATAGGTCTACTTTTAGTTCCTTGAGTGTTCTCCAAAATTCTTTCCATAAAGGTCACATTAGCTTGCATTCCCACCAGCAGTGTAGAAGCATTCCCTTCTCTCTGCATCCATGCCAACATCTGTAGTTTTGGGATTTTGTGATGTGGGCTAATCTTACTGGAGTTAGATGATATCTCAAAGTGGTTTTGATTTGCATTTCTCTAATGATTAAGGATGATGAGCGTTTTTTCATGTGTTTGTAGGCCATACGAGTGTCTTCATCAGAGAAGTTTCTGTTCAAGTCTCTTGCCCACATAGAAATAGGGTTATTTATTCTTTTCCTATTGATTAGTTTGAGTTCTCTATAGATTGTAGTTATCAGACCTTTGTCAAAAGCATAAACTTCAAAAATCTTCTCCCATTCTGAAGGTTGTCTGTTTGCTTTACTTACTGTGCTCTTGGCTATGCAAAAGCTTTTTAGTTTGATCAGATCCCAGTAATGTATTTTTGGTGTTGCTTCAATTGCCTGGGGAGGGGGGTCCTCCTCATAAAATATTCTCCCAGGCCAATTTCTTCAAGTGTTTTCCCTGCACTCTCTTCTAGTATTTTTGTAGTTTCATGTCTTAAGTTTAAATCTTTTATCCAGTGAGAATCAATTTTTGTTAATGGTGAAAGGTAGGGGTCCAATTTCAGTCTTCTACAGGTTGCCAGCCAGTTCACCCAGCACCATTTCTTAAGTAGGAAGTCTTTCCCCCACTGAATATTTTTGATAGGCTTGTCAAAGATCAAATGGCAATAAGCAGCTGGTTCATCTCTTGGTTCTCTATTCTGCTCCATAAATCTACTGCTCTGTTTTTGTGCTGTTTTGATCACTATAGATTTATAATATAGTCTAAAGTAGGTGTCCTCAAACTATGGCCCGTGGGCCACATGCAGCCCGCCTAGGACATTTATCTGGCCCGCAGGGTGTTTTTGCTGCCACTGCCTGTCCTGCTTAGCAGCCAACTAGTCCCGGGGCCTGCATTCCAGCCCTCCAACGGTCTGAGGAACAGTGAAGTGGCCCCTGTTTAAAAAGTTTAAGGACCCCTGGCCTAAAGTGTGGTAATGTGATACCTCCTGATTTGTTCTTATTTCTGAGTAATGTATTTGCTATTTGCGGTCTTTTCTGATTGCATATAAAAAAAGTACTATTTTTTCAAGTTCTTTAAAGTATAACCATGGTGCTTTAATAGAGATTGCATTAAATGTGTAGATCGCTTTGGGTAGTATGGACATTTTAACAATGTTGATTCTTCCCAGCCATGAGCATCATATGTTTTTCCATTTGTTAACATCTCCATCTATTTCTTTTCTCAGAGTTTCATAGTTCTCCTTATAGAGTCCTTTTCCCAGATATTTCATCTTCTTTGGCACTATTGTAAAAGGAATAGAGTCCTTGATTGTTTTTTCACCTTGACAATTGTTGGCATATATAAAAGCTACTGACTTGTGAGTATTGATTTTGTATCCTGAGATGCTGCTGTATTCCTTGATCACTTCCAAGAGTTTTGAAGTTGAGTCCCTAGGATTTTCCAGGTATAGGATCATATTATTAGTGAAGAGTGAGAGTTTGATCTCCTCTAACCCTATTTGGATACACTTGATCACCTTCTCTTGCCTGATGGTGATGGCTAAGACTTCCATTACCGTTTGAATAGCAGTGGAGGCAGTGGGCATCCTTACTTCATTTCTGATCTGAGTGGAAATGTTTTCAATTTTACACCACTCAATATGATATTGGCTGTGAGTTTGCTGTAGATGGCCTCTATTAGTTTAAGAAATGTTCCTTCTATGCCTATTTTCTTAAAAATTCTGATCATAGGCTCGGCGCCTGTGGCTCAAGCGGCTAAGGCGCCAGCCACATACACCTAAGGTGGCAGGTTCAAATCCCCAGCCCGGGCCCGCCAAACAACAATGATGGCTGCAACCAAAAAATGGCCAGGGATTGTGGCGGGCGCCTGTAGTCCCAGCTACTTGGGAGGCAGAGGCAGGAGACTTGCTTGAGCCCAGGAGTTGGAGGTTGCTTTGAGCTGTGAAGCCATGGCACTCTACCCAGGGGGATAGCTTGAGGCTCCGTCTCAAAAAAAAAAAAAAATTTTTTTAAAAATTCTGATCATAAAAGGATGCTGGATATTATCAAAGGCTTTTTCTGTGTCAATTGAGAGAATCATATAGTCTTTGTTTTTTGTTTTATTCATGTGTTGTATTATATTTATAGATTTGTGTATGTTGAACCAACCCTGTAACCCAGGAATAAAACCCATTTGATTGTGGTGTATAATTTTTTTTGATGTGCTATTCAATTCTGTTTGCTAAGATCTTATTGAATATTTTTGCATCAATATTCATTAATGATATTGGTCTATGATTTTCTTTCTTTGTTGGATCTTTTCCTGATTTGGGTATCAGGGTGATATTTGCTTCATAGAATGTGTTGGGAAGTATTCCTTCTTCTTTTATGCTTTGGAAAATGTTGTATCATATAGATACTAGTTCCACTTGAGAGGTTTGATAGAATTTGGTTGTGAAGCCATCTGGTCCTGGACTTTTCTTTTTAGGGAGATTTAGTATTGTTGATGCTATTTTAGTGGTTGATATAGGTCTATTCAAATTTTCTAATTCTTTCTGGTTGAGTCTAGGAAGGTGGAGTGCTTCCAGGTATTGGTCTATTTCTCAGATTTCATAATTCTGGAAATAGAGATTTTTGTAGTAATCACTGAGGATTTCTTGAATTTCTGAAGTGTCTGTTGTTATTTCTCCTTTATTGTTTTTGATAGATAATATTAGAGATTTTATTTTTCTATTTCTGGTTAGGTTGGCCAAAGGTTTATCAATTTTGTTACTCTTTTCAAAAAACCAACTTTTTGTTTTGTTGATGTTCTGAATGATTCTTTTGTTTTCAATTTAATTTAATTATGCCCTAATTTTGGTTATTCCTTTTCTTCTGCTGGGTTTTGGGTTGCAATATTCTTCCTTTTCCAGTTGCTTGAGATGATCCATTAAGTTGTTGGCTTCTTCTCTTTCTGTTTTCTTGATGAAGGCTTCCAATGCTATAAATTTCCCTCTTAGGACTGCCTTTGCAGTATCCCACAGGTTTGGATAATTTGTGTCTTCATTATCATTTTGTTCCAAAAATTTGGTGATTTCCTTCTTAATCTTGTCTTTGACCGAGCTGTCATTCAGCCTAAGATTATTTAGCCTCCATTACTTTGTTTAAGTATGAAGATTCCCATTGCTGTTGAGTTCAACTTTAATTCCATGGTGGTCTGAGAGGATACAAGGAATAATTTCTACATTTTGAAATGTGCTGAGGTTAGACTTGTATCCTAGGATATGATCTATTTTGGAGGATGACCCATGGGCTGATGAGAAGAATTTAGTTTTATTTGGGTGAAATGTTTTGTAGAGGTCTGTAAGTTCCATTTGTTCTAGGGTCAGGTTTAAGTCTAATATTTCTTTGTTTAGTTTCTTCTTGGAGGATCTATCCAAAACTGTCAAAGGGGTTTTAAAATCTCCAACTATTATAGTGCAGGAAGATATCAAGTTGTTCATATCCATTAGGTTCTGCTTTATGAATTGAGGAGCATTCTGGTAGGATGCATGTTAATTATCGAAATCTCTTCATGTTGGCTATTTCCCTTGACAAGAAAGGTTCGGCTGAGAGATCTGCAGTCATTCCGATATTTCTCCCTTTGTAGGTGATGCTTTTCTTACATCTGGCTGCTTGCAGAATTTTCTCCTTCGTCTTAACTTTGGCAAAGTTAATCACAATGTGTCTAGGAGATGCTTTATTTAGATTGAGTCTTGCTGGGATTTTGAAACTGTCTGCTATCTGAAGTTCTGTTTCTCTTGCAATGCTTGGGAAATTCTCCTCCAAAATCTCTTGGAGGAGAGCATCTGTACCTTTAGGACCATCCACTACTCCTTTGGGAATTCCTATAAGATGAATGTTTGATCTTTTGGACTGTTCCCATAACTCTCTCAGGGAATGATCAGTTTTTGCTCTCCATTTGTCGGCCTATTTGAGTGTTTGGATTCAAAAGCTTTGTCTTCAGTTTCAGAGATTCTTTCTTCTGCCTGTTCAACTCTATTGCTGAGGGATTCTACTGTATTTTGGAGCTCCTCAACTAACTTTTTTATTTCCTTCATCTCTGCTATCTCTTTTCTCATTATGTCCATATCTTTGGTGAACTGAGCTTTGAATTCATTAATTTCTTGAGACAACTTTAGAACTACTCTTTGGAATTTAATTTCTATCTTTTCTTCCATTCTATTTATCTTATTTGCAATCTATATTCTGAATTTGATTTCTGACATTGCTGCCATTTGTCTATGCATAGCATCTTCAGTTGTATCTCCTTTGTCATTTCTTTGGGGGGGGGGGGATTGATCTACTCTGGTTATTCATGTTGCCAGAGTTCTTCTGTTGGGTCTGCATCATGTTTATCTTCCGCTGTTTGGTTATTAGAACTGGTAGGGTGAGAATGAATTGGGGTTCCCAGGTAGTAGAGATAGCGCCTTACCAAAGTGCTAGGCTTTGTAAAAGTGCTAGGCTTTGTAACCTCATAAAGGCCCCTTTCAGAATTTTGGCCAGAGGACCTACTTTGTGACATACTGCAAGCTAGCTCTGTTTTGATATCAGCCAATGTCTACCCTATCCTAAGAAACCACAGTATTAGGTTTGAATCTCGACTGTGAAGAGAGACAAATAGTTTTTTTCCACTACAGAACTTCTAAGGTCAACCTCAGAATGTCCCTGAGTGGACAGCCCCAGACATGGGTTCCAACCAAATTGTCTCAGGCAGTGCAAACACTGCCTAACAGAGAGGGATTCAAGGGTCTCCAACAGCACAATTGGAGCCAGTGATCCACACTCCTGCCTGCCAGACTCAGTTCACACTGTTGTCTGCTTCTCTGCTCACAGGCCCAGCTGGAGCTGGGGGCCATGCACCCACCCACCCACTAGTCTCAGTCCACACAGCTAGCCTCTACTTGCTAGACCAGTTTGAGTCAGGGGACCACACCCCTGCCTGCCAGTCAGTCCTGCCTGGCAAGCCTCAGTTCACAGGCTCTGTTGGAGTCAGGGCACTGGCCCCGCCCTCTGGTCTCGGTCCACACACAGCTAGCCTCTGCTTCCCAGACCAGATGGAGTCAGCAGACCACACCCCTGCCTGCCAGTCTCAGTCCACTGGTCTCCACCTGCAGGTCTCAGTACTCACCCGGTAAGCCTCTGCTCATCAACCCTTCTGGAGACAATAGACCATGACCTAGCCCTCAGGTCTTGGTTCACTACCAGTAAGCCACTGCTCAAGGGTTCTGTTGGAATCAGGGGACCACACCCTTGCTCTCAGGTCACAGTCCATGCCTATCAAGCCTCTGCTTGTAGGCCCAACAGGAGCTGGGGACCAGCCCTGTCTGCCAAACTCAGTTAGTCCACAGAGGCAACCACTCTCCCACTGTGGGTGCCATCAGAGCTGGAGGTTCTGCACCCCATTGTGCCAGACACAGCCCAAACTGAGGGCCAACACTATCACTGGCTGGGCATAGTCATAACCAGGGGACTGCTCCTTCTCCTGCCAAGTGTCCCTTTCTTCCCACATCATTTTTGTTCCCTGTTAGTAACAGATTCCATCCTGATGTTTGGTGGTCCACACTATGCCCAGTTCTCCAAGGACAAGACCAAATACTCTGTGCTCTACAGTCTGAAGTTCTAACATGTAAGGGGGAAGGGTGGACTGGGAGTTTGGACTTGGGGAGGAAAATATCTGTTCAATTTTATGCCTGGTGGGGTGGTGTCTAGGTTCATAAGTGGGACCTCGCTGGAGAAAGAGACAGAGAGGTAAAATGATAGGTCTTTTGTTCCCTGCTCATTCACAGATAGCCTGCGGAAGGCCTCCTGCTTGGGGTAGGGGTCTCCCATTCTCTAGTTGGTAGGCTTTGTACCTGTAATTTGTTTTCTTGAATGCTCTTCCTTGGAGTTACAGCTTGCTGAACTTCTTTCTTGGCTCAGTTTCCTGTCTTTGGCTTCATAGAGTCCAATTCCATCCAGTTTTTCTTCCTCTGCTCAGGAGCCTCTGCCGAGAGTTGCTACCAGTTGGCCATCTCTTTAATCTCATTTTAAGTTGCAGAAACTCTCTCTCCTATAATCTGTAAATTCTAATATGGTAGACTAGGCCCAGGAGTCTGGTTTTTTTGTTTGTTTGTTTGTTTGTTTGTTTGTTTTTGCTGTTTTAAGCTCTCCACGTGATATTGTGGAGTCAGGTTTAGGAAACACTGCCATGGAATTGTTAACTCTCATCTGTTTAATCAGCTTCATTCCAAATTCCTCTGCCCCATATCCTACTTCCAACACCTAGAGGTCCATGATTGGATTAGATCCTGGTAGGCTCAATGAACCCCACAAATCCTGTCAGGTGAGCAAATGAAAAAATGATGATCTTTGATTTCTGAACTGGAATCACAGGCCTAATGAGGCTAAAGGGAGTTCCCTTAGATTTCTGAGGCAAATTTCTGAGGCAAATGAGAGAGGAGCTGGAAGCTCTGATGCAAGTGATTACATCAAAGGTGATCCCTGGTCTCCGGGCAGGTGGTGTTCCAATTGCTGGGTGGGGTCTAGAAATTGATATTTTTAAACAAGCTCTCAAAGGGCTTCTGAAACTGGTGGCTTGTAATCCTCACTTTAGGGAGCGCTACTCTGTTCAAGGTCTGGCCACAGGTGGGCAAAAGGGGGAAGGAATGGGACATATTTTGAGATTCCCCTATTGCCTGTCCCAGGTCAGTTGCTAAAGTCCTCCAGACACTGAGTCTACCTGCAAGTGGACACAGAAGTGCCAGCCAAAGAGAAGGTGGAGAAGATGACTGTGGGGATAGCGCTGGGCTATCTGTTTAAAGGCACAGTGCCAGACAGATACTCACACCCTCCCTCCTGATCAACTTCCACAGCTCCTCACTGGCTTTGTCTGGGGTGTCTGCCTGGCTTGCCTGTCTCACTATCCCCAATCTGATTTCAGCTCCTATGTTTATATTGTTGCCACAATTCTTTTTATAAAAGATAACTTTTGTTTCTCCAGGATTTAACAACCTTCAAGTATACACAATAATTTGCTCATACCAATTCCAGACTTCTTTGTAAAGGATCGAAGGCTGCTCATCACGTGGGCCCTTGTACATTTCCAGATTTGTCTTCCATGCTGATTCATGTAGCATGAATAAATATTCTTGCCTGCAAAGTGCTTTGTATGACCATTTGAAGGATTCTTCAACTTTCAACCTTAAGCTAAAGCATGATTCATCATGGGAAGGCTTCTATGCCCTTTCCAAGTAGAATTATCATTCTCTGTGAACCCTGGCTCATGCCCATATGACAGAACCTATTAATCTATATTTACTTAGTTTAAAGTCTATTCTGCACAATAGACTGAAAATATGTTTTAATATTATTATCAATTATAATATGAATATTGCTAATGTTATCAATAGCATTAGCAATATATTGATATTAATTAACTAATGATAATTAATATTGATAATATTAATAAGAACAAAAGTATTGTAGAAGCTAATCTATACTGGCTAATCATTATTGCAGGGTTCTATGCTTTATGAATTACTTGAATTATCTCACTTATTCTTTTAACACCTTAGAAGAAGGTATTACTACTTACAGAAAATGGTGAGCTAGTGTCCACTGGCTTGAGGGTCTGTCTTGACAGTAGGCACCTTGCATTCAGTAGGCATTTCGTAAATACTTCTGTGGAAGGACTAAATGATTGATGTGTAGTGAACGAATGATTAAATGGTGCCGTGTTTTCAGAGGCTTGCTGATTAAAAATGTCTGACTATTATGACTGACAACGATCAGCAGGAGGTTTCTGGGCAGTGTTTCCATAGGTGGAGATAGCAAAAAGGAGGAACCAGAAATAATTTTTGTTTTCTTATCTGAAAATTGCTTCTTCACCAGTAAGCCTCAAGAGGAAAACTAGAAGACAGATAATAAAATAAAATACACATGTGAAGAGATACACATTTAAAAAATGACCTTAAAAGCCAACTTAGTGGAAGAGGGTAGGCCCCTGCAAGGTTATTTTGACCTGCATATGCCCTGGTCTCTCAGTATCTTCCTCCCCGTGGTTGAGGCTACTTTATCTCTTTCTGAGTCTCAGTCTTGCCTCCACCTCTGGAACAAGTTCTGTCTTGGTCCTCATTTGGAAACAGCATTGTTATAGTCTCTGACCTCCTACGCTGGCTCTAAGGCATTAGTGTCCCAGTTCTAGTAACTGGGGTTTCTTCTTATTCTTGGGATCCTACTTGAGGCCTACTTTGTGTACTAGATAAAATGATGAAATTTCTGCCTTTCCCCAATGGCTAGGCCTCCTACTGTTAATCAGACTCCTGGTCTACTCCCTAGTGTGCCCTGTCATCTGGACCCTGTTACTTGCCTAATCGTGAATGTGTTTGTCTGCTCCAGTAAAGGTACCACATGTGGCACATCAGCTAGCTTAGAGATATCACCTGGTTAAGCTGATAGTAGTCCATCAGCACCTGCTATGTTCTATCTAGTTTCTGCAGAGGCTAGAGAGGTAAACTGAGTAAGGATAGAATAAAGACCATGATCTCTGCCTTCTTAAAGCCTTCGATGATAAAGGCTAATTGTAATGTCTATGATCCCTCTGGGAACGCAGTATTGTTTTTGATATACTGTCTTGGCTGTGGTGGAGGCTGGGGCAGAGGAAATAGCTGAGGTGACAACAGATAACACTACCAAGAAAATCTAAAGTGTTGCTTAAGTATGTCCAATACAGATGGTGAATATTACAACTACTAACAAAGCATATACTGGACTACAAAATAAGGAAAATCAAATTTCAGTTTTATTGAGAAAAATTGGGAAAATAAGATTTTAATATGGAAGAGAGCAAAGTTAACTCTTCTGTGAGGCTGGCTGAGTTGGTATCTGTGTGATTTTAAATAAGCCATATGACATATTGGGGTTCTATTTCTTCATCTATAAAATAAAGAAAATTTATAGGAGGTGAATAAGAATAGTATAATTTTTCTAACTTTTTGGGGAGTATCATTATAAAATTGCACAATTGAGGGAACCCAGGAGGACAATAGAAGTAGTAAATTTTTTAACACTACTCCATGAAGGATAAAGAACATCTAATATAGATTAGCCTAAAACATTAAAGGGTAGGGCCTATGTGGAAAATTATTATATGCCTTCTGTATACTTAGAATGTTTTTTCCAAATCATGTTCTCAAGCAACTATCCAACAATTAAAAGAAAAAATATCTTTTCAGTAAGGTTTTGTGCTCTACATGTTTTCACAAGTATTAAATAACTATGTTGCACTCTGGACTATTATTTCTATAGTAAATGCTCTATTGAATTAAGGCAACTCATATACCCAAGTAAAAAACATGGATATAGGAACTGAGAGTGTGTCATTGCCTTGATTTAAAATAGCCCCTGTTCTTTGGTTGAGAGGAACTCAGAAGTATGTGAAAGGACAAAGGGGGGGAAAACCATCTAGAAGGAAGTGAGAACAATATCCCTTGGTCTGATTTGTGAGAAAGTCAGAATTACATTTGCAGACTTTGGCAAGACAACTAGGGCAAAGAGCAAGAGTTGGAATAACTGCATCCAAATTTTTGGATGATCAGAAATCAAAGTCCCAGAGGAACCTATATAAAGTAAAATTCTACTGTGTATCACTAGAAATTTTTAAGCTCATAGTCTTGCCTGCTAATATTATTCAAAGGATTTCTTTTTTTGGTTAAACCAGGAAAGGAAAAGAAACACATATTTAATACTCAAAGACATTATGGCAAAATTTAAAAAAAAATTCATATTGGATTTTTTTTCCTAAGCCAGACCCTTTTTCTTGAGGATTTAGGAAATAAATAATTAACTTAAATCTAAGGAATGAAAGTGTATTCCAGGGAATATCTTAGAGAACAGCACAAACATTAAACATATAGAGTTAAACTTCAATGATTATTTGAAAAATCACAGGCTTCAAACTACAAATGAACTTACAACTCTCACACATTTTTTTTGCCAAAATATTAAATAATTTCTGGGATGGGAAAAAGGAGATAAAGGAAATGTTTGGGAAAAAAATCAATTCAGGTCAGAGTAATGCATGATTCTCCACACACAAACACACGGCTAATCTACTCAGAAATAAGCAAGGGATGGATTTTATTTATGTTAGATGAAACTGTTGCTGCCTGGAATTTTTCATTTATTATTATTTAACACTAATAGCAACTTTTAACAGAGATGTTCAGAGAAGCTTTTCAGCATCGGTTTTCAGTGATATGCCTTAGAAGAATGATATCTTTATGTAGGCAAAATAAATTATTCTTGATAGAATCTCTTGCACCATGCAGTACTAATGATCAGGAGGCAGGTTCGTGGTGTACATCACCAGGGGAAGGTTATGAAAAGGGCAAACATTCCCAATGGTGCACTCTGGTATGGAAATCCTAACATCAGAAAACTGTGAACTTTCATTATAGTTTCCTGAATGTTAGAGTAGATTTTATGCTGGATTTTTCTCTACATTTATGTCCATGCTAACAAAACTTGTTCCCTGATTGTTAAATCTATTCTTTAATGAGTGGAAAGCACTCTCCGAGATTTAAAGACTTCAAAGATTAGAGCTTTCATATGAAAGCTATAAATTAGTTTCATAATAGGGCTGAGTACATTGGATACTTTTTCTTCCATTCTTCCTAATTATAGCCTAAGAATATGGGGAGGGGGGAGAGGAGGGGAGGAGAAGGGGAGGGGAGGGGAG
>NW_003852399.1:43118377-43140531 GCF_000181295.1 Otolemur garnettii
GGGGAGGGGAGGGGAAGGGGAGGATGGGTAGAGGGAGGATGATTGAAGGGATCACCTCTATGGTTTATCTCATAAGGGTATAAGTGAATCTTTCTAAAAGTAGAATATAAATCTCTTAACACAATAACTAAGAAAATGACATGAAGGCTAAGTTAAGAAGTTTGATGAAAATATTTCAGATTGTATATGAAAACACCACTCTGTACTCCATTATTGCATTAATGTACACAGCTATGATTTAATTTAAAAAAAAAACTTAAAAGAGCCAGCATTCAAAGAATTTGAATCACAATGTCAATGTCTTTTTGTCTTAGAAGAAATATAATATTTCAAATCTGTTTCCTATACTTACTAATGAAAAAAAAATCACCTCCATTGGAAACTATGCAAATTTTCAACTACTTAAAAGGCACACAAGGGAAAAAAATCATACTTTGTGAGGTCTTGATTGGCCTTGAGAGAGTAGTTACAACCCAAATATGGTTCCTGCAATTTTATACCTCATATTTGGAAGGCAGATGAAAATACACAGTTGACTGTTGTATACTTCCCCTCCCTCAACCAATTTATATTTACTCATACTTTCTTATGAAAGATAGATCACAACTGTAGCCCAGGAGGAAGGAGAGAAATGGAGTGGGAAAGGAGGGAAAGATGGAGGTTTGATAGAGGGAGGGTAAATGGTGAGACCACAACTATGGAGCATATTGCAAGGGTACAAGTCAAATTAACAAGTATAGAACGTAATGTCTTAACACAATAATCAAGTAAATGAGGTGAAAGCTATATTAATTAGTTTGATGTAAGCCCTCCAAATTGTATAAAAAATTCAACACATTGTACCCCACATATGCATAAATGTATTCAGGATCTATGTGTATATGACTTAATAAAATAAAATAAAAAACATTTCTGAAAAAAAGGGTCCTTCTCAAGACTCTTCACTTACACACCCTCTTATTTTTTAAGCAGAAGACTATGAGTTCCAGAGTTTGTGTATAATGTTACTTATTTCCTCATTCAATTCCTTAACCTTTCCCAAGCCAGACCTTGATGATCTTGGCTAGATAGCCAGATAGTCAGTCTGTCACCAGATATGTGCTGGGGAGCTAGTGACTGATATAAACCAGGCTTGTGTAGGCTTCTGGCTCTTGGTCTAGTACTCAAGTCTGTGTTTTCAATCTACTTGCTCTGTGGCCATGCTGACTATTTCAAATGATAAGTTTCAATGAAAACAAGCCTTATTTGAAGCCAGATTCAATACGAGGAAATAGGTCATCTCATACCATCGGCGGGAATTTAAAGATAATTCAGTAACGTATACCAACATTTAGCCAATGGTCCATCAATTCCACCTGAGAGCATTTATTATATAAAAATATTTACACAACTAGACAAAGATTTACAGGTGCAAGAATGTTTGCTAAAATTTTTTTTTAGCAATGAAAAGTGGAGGCACTGATTAAAATGTGGCACATATTAAAAACTGAATACTTGGTAGCCATTTCCAAAAATGAGACATATTCGTTGACATGTGAACACACCTTAACTCCAACACTCTTGGATCTTTCTATTACATACCATTATAAGGCAAACACAAAATGTCACAGGTATGCTAGTGTGCATGGAACAACAGGTGTAATAGAATCTCAAAATTATAAAGAACGTCAGCATCTTTATAGCACAGAATCAGCATCCAGAATCTCGCAACAGGGTAATAGCATCTAGACACGGAGAATCTTGGCAAGGCGCAGAATAGGCACAGGAATGCTCATTTCACCCAGTGAGAGAGGATTGTCGTCAGGAGGGAAGTTAACGCCCAGATGGCAGATGTAGTTCCCAGATGCCTGACATGTGCGCTTGCTTACTCGATCAGAGTTCACTAGGGGAAGTCTCACAGCAAAAGCGCCTCCCAGAAGGAATACTCAGTGCGGCCTTGTAATCCAAATTGTTCCTGGACGAACCGTTCCTGTTCTGTCTCTTTGTCAGCATCAAGTCACAGTTAGTGCCCGTTGTGGCATCTGCTACTGCCTGGTATTGTCGTTCCAGCGCACGGTTCATATTTTATCAGTAACCTCAGGGGCCCCATTATTCATCCGAAGGGAGCTTTTCCTCTCTTTCCCTTCTTCCTTCTTCCCTCTTTCCTTGATATTCCCCCCCCCCCACCTTTTGCTCTTCCTTCTCCTCCCTAATTTCTCTTTCTCTCTCTCACACACATATTATTTCCTAAGTGTCTAATGTGAACCAGAAACTGTGCCCACTATTTGCCAGAAGCTTCCTCCTTCAAGGAGCTTACAGTCTGGAGGGCAGAATCACAGACGCGGTCACAAAGCACAGGGCGCGTCCGGACCCTAGAGGAATTATCACTCTTGAGAAGAACTGAACTGAGAGCTCAGGTTCCTTAAACCAGTTCCACATTACAGTCTTCTAAAGTTTATGATGTGTGGCTTGGCGCCTGTGGCTCAAGCGGCTAAGGCGCCAGCCACATATACCTGAGTTGTGGGATCGAATCCAGCTCAGGCCCACCAAACAACAATGACAGCTGCAACCAAAAAATAGCCGGGCGTTGTGGCGGGCGCCTGTGGTCCCAGCTACTTGGGAGGCGGAGGCAGGAGAATCGCTAGAGCCCAGGAATTGGAGGTTGCTGTGAGCTGTGATGCCAGGGCACTGTACCCAGGGTAACAGCTTGAGGCTCTGTCTCAAAAAAAAAAGAAAAAAGTTTATGATGTGATTAAAAATAGCTTTGCTTATTAACAATTTTAGGCTTTCTGATAGGAGGGGCACAGATGAATGGGAAGAGTGAGGGATTCAGAAAACATAACGTGAAGCTCTGCCACTCCTGATTGCTTAATCTTAGGTCCATTTTCTCACAAAACTTTAGAGTAGCCTCACTCTGTGGGTATAAAATACCTTCCACCTATAATACTTAAACATTTTTTGAATTCTAAAATGTCTGACTGTTTTTATGACATGTGAAATAAGATTATCAACTGGTATATTTTGCAAACATAGTTGCCCACATATTTTTAAAGCCTTAAAATACCTCTTTATTCACCCTGGTACTTTCAACTCTAAAAATGTAGCCTAAGGCAATCACTGGAAATATCTGGTTTGATATTTGTATGATGATGGTCATTATAGTACAATATTCTCTATAATAGCAAAAAAAAAAAAAAAAAAAAAACGAACAAAATGTTTTATTGTAGAGCATGAGTTTCAAATATGGCATATATTCTGTACAACAGAATGCTTTGGAATTATTAAAAATGGCCTGGAACTGGTATACTTATTGATCCAGAATGATATTTAGAGTATGTGATTGTATTCCAGTATCTAGAATAGTGCTTGACCCATTCTAGATGTTAATAAATTTTGTGAATATTCTATTAAGTGAAAAAAGTCCATTCCAAAGTAATGTGGACTACTATGTCATTTAGAAAATATCATAGTATGTATACACAAAGTATAAACCAAAATGTTCAGTGATAATTTTAAGGTGGGTATTTATTAGTAAGTTTTATTTTCAAATTTCTGCACTAAGCCCCACCTTCCACCCCAATCAGTTTTCTACTCCTCCACCAGGATAATCATGGAAAAATTCAAATATGACCATGTTACCTCATATGTTATCTCATTAAAATTCTTCCATTATTCCACATTGCTGTTTAGCTTAACACCACACCCTCGGGCTGGCTGACAAGGGCTTGCTAGCTCTGACCATGCCTAATGCTCTTATCCTCTTATTTCAGCCACCTATGCCTTTCTGTTTATCATGTGGTAGAGCCTCCTCCTGTTTCTGGGCTCCCTCTTGGTGCCCCCACAAGTGATCTCTGCCTTGCCACACCCAACTTTGCCCAGGACACCCGGAGCCATCCTTTAACCTTATTTTGGATTTCAGGCGTTTCAGGCATCTTTGTCAATCTCCTCTACCATGATCAAGGCTGAGTGAAGCATCTCCCTCCCATGGCACCCTGTGGTTCTTTATTTATAACACTCTTGACCCTGTGTTACCCTCAAATGCCTTCCCACCTGTGTTTTATTCCTTCTCAGACCAGAGCATCAAGCACTGTAACTGGCACTCTCATCAGACACTTAGCAAGCACGCTGCTGATCATCACCTTGACCTTTAGTTCTGTTTGTGTTCTTTACATTACATAGTATATGTGCAATGTTAAAATCATAATTAATGTAGGTGGGCTGTGGTTGGTAAAGGTGAAGCAATGACAGGTGTTTGGAAAAGACAGAGTAAGCTTCCTTATGGATTGAAGAGTGACTCTGTCACAAACAAAATTGTGGGATTAATTGGGATTTTCTTTTAAAATATAGATTATTCTGTCTCTTATTTATGCCTTGACCCCATCTAAGTTAACGTGATCAATTCTCCTAATTCAACAATGAACTGCCATGTGTCATATATATGCAGCCTGACAATTTAGTTCACAAATTCATCCTAGAAAAAGTGCTCTATACCTCATTGCTGACTATCACTATGGTCACCAACTGGCCAAGGGGAGTACTGTGAAGGGGACCATAGCGATGACAGCTCTGATGGCCATTTCAGAAAAAAGTTCCAAAATGGCTTTGAGGGGTGGACTGTGCATTAGCATCAGTGCATAGCTTCCCAAGGGGAGTACTTGGGGGGTGACTGTAGTGATAATCAACAAGGAGGTAGCTAGCACTTTTTCTAGGATGTGGTTGAACTTAACTGTCTGACCTCATGCTAAGCCCAGGTTGTATGAGGATGGATGAAACACAGCCCCATCCTCAAAGAGCTCAAATGTGGGACTCAGAGGAGGAAAGAACCTGGGGAAAGAAACGAACAAATTTGACACGTGTGTGTGTGTTTCTGTTTGTCACCCCTGGACGTTTACTTGGTGAGATCTTAGGATTCACACATGCTTTGTCTTCTACGTTCCTTTCTGGTTTTCCTAGTTGGGCTTTTCCCTTTTGCCTGCAGTGAGTTCATGGTGATGCTCACCATATTATATAGGGAGGAAGCAGGGAACTCTTCACATTCAGAAAATGCTTTGCCAGATCTTCTGTTGGTTCCCACTTGCACCCACTACGCTACAGATGAGGAGTTCCTTTAATGAGTAAGGCGGCAAGTGAGGAAGTTAGGCCACAACCTCCAAGGCACAATGCAAGTCACAACCCCTTAGGGGCTACACGGCCTATGGCTTACTCATGCTTTCCCAAACTGTCACTATCTGAAGTCAGAGTCACAAGTCAATGATGGCTCCTTGTAAACCTACGTGCAATGAATGACCCACAGACTCACCCAGGGTCACCTTTATTTTGCCTCTTAAACCTAGGATGGGAAGTATAAAACAATCCTGATATTAAAATTCAGGGGTCCTCAAACTTTTTAAACAGAGGGCCAATTCACTGTCCCTCGGACCATTGGAGGGCTGGACTGTGGGCTCTGGGACAAGTCAGCTGCTAAGCAGGACAGGCAGCGGCAGCAAAAACACCCAGCAGGCGGGATAAATGTCCTAGGCGGGCTGCACGTGGCCCACGGGCTGTAGTTTGAGGACACCTATATGTTCCCCAGAATCTGTTAGGAGAGAAAACCAAATAAAATTATACCTAAATTTCCTAAATTTTGTCTTAAAAATCTAACAAGCCCCAAAACATTGGTAATATTAATGGTTTAAGAAAGGAACTTTGTCTCAAATAAAAGGAGAGCCTTGGCCTGAACCCCTCCTTAAGTGGCTACATTCACGCTGTGCAAACCTTCCCTCTCACCAGGGCTTTGTCTCTACTCCTCATTATCCAGACAGTGGGTATGTTTCCTCTTCAACTTAAAAATTGACAGAAAAAAAAAATACCCTCATTTCCTCCAAAAGAAATAAACACAGGCAAAGGTCAGAGGGATGCATTCCATGGACGCTGTCCATAGAAGAGCAAAGTGCAAGGCGGAGGGCCGGAATCAGAGAGTGCCGGTACGCTGTCAGCACTGAGAGCCTGGGGCCCAACCTCCACTGCTTGGAGCAAAGCAAAGCTCTGGCCACTAAAGACCCCTTCCCACAGTTCTAAGGAAACTTCCCACCTGGCGTGTGCATTTTAATGGTGGGTCTGAGTATTTGTGAGTAAAGGCATGGTCACCTCTGTGGGAATTCTTTCCATAATCAAAGTCAAATTATCTCCCACTTACCTTGTTTCTGGGCACTGGGCTCCTTCAGAAGGGAGTAGTTTCCTGCACCCTCATCATACTGTTTTTCAAGTTCTCTACTGTTTCTTCCTTGTCTCACTGGCATTACCCTTGCTCAGCCCCTCTTAACTCTTGCCTTGTAAGCAGATTTGCATCTTCTCACTGCAACCTTTAGAATCCACTCTTCCTAGGGCCACTGTACCCATCTTTCTAACACTCAGGGGCCCCTGGCTCTCCTGGTTTTAAACACACACACAGCATTAAACACAATAGCCTATGCTCATACCTCATGCCTTTTGTTGATTAATTCATTAATCCAAATGTTTGGTGAATGAGCAACACTCTAGGAAATTTTAAGTTGTGGATGGGATGAAGTTCAAGATGGAGAAGGAAATTCAGGAATGAAGGGAGATTAGAGATGAGATAAAAGTATCTTGTCTGTTGTATACGTGATATGCTAATGAAAGATAATAAAAGTGTAAAAATGTTTAGAACAACAAGTGCTTCTTGTACAATTAAAAAAAAAAAGAAAAGAAAATGCTCATGTCAAGATGACTATCAAAATTAACATTTTAGAAAGGCTTTGTGTTTTACCTTGGTCCCAGGCTGGTAAGTGGAATGGGAAATTGGATCCTAAAAGACAGACAGAAATCAAGTCTTCTTTACTATTATATTGCAACATAGTACAGTGTCTTGGACATAGCAGGCTTAAAAAAGAGATTTTTGAAAATTATTTGCCAGTGTGAATTTTATACAATGCAATAGTGTTTGAAAATAATTTCTACTAGTTTTCAAGAAGGAATAAGCACTGAAATTTTGGTTAAATTCACATTCTCTTTATTACTACACGGGGAGAATATACTTCAAAGAGCATTGAACCCAAGGCCACATAGTCTCAGGTTTTCTTTGTAGTGTGATCTCTTTATTTTGTGCTACCTCATTCACATGGCAGGACATCAACATCATGGTAAAAGCTGATAATGATTTGATGAGAGAACATTCCATGTTATCCATGCCAACAAGATTAAGTGTTAGGGACTGAGATGAAGATAATTTCTGGAGGAACTGAGCAGTTGCCTGTATTCCTGTTTATTCTTCAGAGAATGAGATATAGGCCTCTGCATTCAATTTCTAGACAGCTTATTGTCTAGAAAGAGTTCTCTCCCTTACATGAGACATAACTTAGTGGATTTATGCATAGTAAGGATATTAGCATTCCACAGGATGGTACCTGTGTTTGAAAGGTAGATTAAACTGCCTTTAAAGAACAACATTTCTTCAGGTAAGAAACTCTGCCAAGCCTACGTTGTTACTCTCCATGAATGATAACATGGAATTGTCTCCTGTAGACTCAACTACTCCCTCAAATCCTAATACTTCCACTGCTATTTAAGTTCCAAGGCCCTTTACTTTAGGCTACTGCTATTCCTATTTATATGAAATCACTAAAAAAGCCAGTGTTTGTTGCTGGAAAATCTCAACTATGCCATTTCTTCAGCAATGATCAGGCACTAAATATGGTAACATAGGTAGATGATGCTACCAGCCCACAGAAATATTCTTCAAGTTTTTTTTTTTTTTTAAGGCATGCTGGTGGTTTATTTATTTGCCTCCTTGTATATTATTATAATATCTTCTCCAGCATTAGAACGTAAGTTCCAAGAGAGCAAGTAAGTGCCTACCGGGGTGGGGCTTGCTTACTGTTGAATCTCCAGGGGTTAGCATGGTGCCTGACTCAGGCATTGAATAAACAAATGAACCATATTATGGAGAAGCAATCCCATTACTAGGTATATACCCAAAAGAAAAAAATCACTTTATCACAAGGAAATTTGCACTAGAATGTTAATTGCAGCTCAATTCACAATTGCCAAGACACGGAAACAACCCAAGTGCCCATCAACACATGAATGGATTAATAAACTGTGGTATATGTATACCATAGAATACGAACCAGCCACAAAAAAAAGATAGAGATTTTACATTTTTTGTATTTACCTGGATGGAGGTGAAACATATTCTTCTTAGCAAAGTGTCATAAGAATGGAAATACAAGTATCCAATGTACTCCATACTAATACGAAATCAATAGAAAAACAACTATATACACACACAAGAGAAAAAAGAAGTATATTCAAGTGGCATGGGGGTGGGAGAGGAGGGAAAGAAGAAAGGGGAGGAGGGAGGAGGAAAGATAAAGTCTCACCTAATGGCACAATATAAGGGTACACAGCACATCCCCTGGATGAAGGGCTCAACTACAACTTGGACTTTATCTTAGAAATGTAGTCAATGTAATCTAATAATTTGTAGTACTCTTGCATTAATCTGAAATAAAAAATACATATATATGAAAAATCCACAAATAAATCCTGGCATCACCATGGCACTCTAAAACAGCACTGCCCAAGAAAAACATTATACAAACCACCTAAAGAATCTCACATTTTCTAATAGCTATATTAAGAATGTAAAAAGGAAAAATAATAGGGTGGCACCTGTGACTCAGTGAGTAGGGTGCTGACCCCATATACCGAGGGTGATGGGTTCAAACCTGGCCACAGCCAAACTGCAACAAAAAAATAGCCGGGTATTGTGGTGGGCACCTGTAGTCCCAGCTACTCAGGAGACTGAGGCAAGAGAATCACCTAAGCCCAAAGAGCTGGAGGTTGCTGTGAGCTATGATGTTACAGCACTCTACTGAGGGCAACAAAGTGAGACTCTGTCTCTAAAAAAAAAAAAAAAAAAAAGCCTCTTTAAATAAAAAAGGAAAAATAATAAATTAATTTTAGTAATATTAATATATTTCATTTATCCCAATATACCTAAAATATCATTTCAGCATGTGGTAAGTGTAAAGATTTTAATAAAATGTGATACTTTTTTAATGTTATCTTCAAAACATGATATGTATTTTATGCTAACAGTCCATTTCAATTCAGACTCTAAATTTTCTTTTGAAATAGTTGACCAACATTTAGATTTCATAAAATTTACAGTTGAAAAAGTAGACTGACCTACTCAGACTGTTCCGAACATACTTAAAAGTTTCCCAACTTTCATTTCCTACATTTTAAATAAAATTCAGTAAAATTTAAAATTCAGTTTCACAATCACATTAGTCATATTTCAAGTGTTTAAGAGCCATGAGCCACATGTGTTTAGATAGTAAAGTATGAGACGATTCATCTCTAAATTTAAAGCATATTTAAATCGCAATGTTTATAATATAGGTAATATACGAGCATATTTTAATGTGATAATCATTTGCAAATCTGTTTGAAGCAATTTGTTACTAAAAATAAAGCATTAACATGTATTTTAAAAGTAAACCATTATTAATTAAAAACATCAAAATTATCCCTCTATTAAATTTAGTCATTTTTATTTGCTTTCCATCTGAATGATCTTGTTCAATGGGAAAATGGATAAATCTCTAATGCAAGCCCAACCTGGATGGTGGCCTATGCATGCAACAGTCCCCAGTGGGCTTGCAGATTGATCCTGTGCTCAGAAGACACTGTTCTGTGGGATATATCATGCTGCAATATGTTAATTTCTTCTTTCCTAAATCTGGATAGGGAATTTGTTGCACATATGAACATTTTTCATCATTGTGGTATGGGGTGGAAAGATTGAAAACCATGATTACAGCCGAGTGCAGTGGCTCATGCCTATAATCCTAATACTCTGGGAGGCCAATGCAGGTGGATAGCCTGAGCTCAGGAGTTCAAGACCAGCCAGAGCAAGAGTGAAACCTATCTCTATTAAAAATAGAAAAACTAGCTGGGTGTTGTGGTGGGCACCTGTTACTCAGAGTAGGCCCAGCTACTCAGAGGCTGAGGAAGGAGGATCTCCTGAGCCCAAGAGTTTGAGGTTGCTGTGAGCTATATAACACCACTACACTTACCCAGGGTGGCAGAATAAGACTCTATCTCAAAAAACAAAAACAAAAACAAAAACAAAAACTGTGATTACTTTAGATAATGTATCTCACAGATTAGTCACTATGTAAAAGAAAAAAATAGATTTTGATTGCAATCCGTTTCTGATCATTCAAATAAAAGTAACAACATTTACTTCTGGTAAATTCAGTGGATATAAGATAGCTCAGGAACTAAATGAATTTCTCAGTGTAGGAAGAGACTATTTTAGATTGGAACCTATTTTTTAAGAGACCTGTAGAAATCAATACCATTTTGTCATTTGGGAGATGGAAAGAGTGAAACAGAATCATTATTTTAATTAAATCTATAGTCCAGATGAATGAATTGAATATACTTTTTTATTTGTGCAAAGCATTTGAAATTAGGAATCTGAAGTACCTTCAAATCCCATTATTAATTTAGTTTTCATTGCCAGGTAATTCCTGAGACAGTGCTATCCCCCAAAGCTTTCACACTTACTTAAGAATCTCCAAGGGGGTTCTTAACATTCCTCAATTTAGAAAGAACTACATAATTGCAATTTTAATAAAAATCCAAGAAAAAAGGGCCAAAGTTTATCCTAAGATGATTTCCTCCCTCTGTGTTGGGACAAATATGTATGGAAATAATAGAGGGAAATTCAGTGCACTGAGCATTAAGCTGTCAAAACAAGAACATTTAAAGTATCCTGTTAGCAGTTAAAAATAATTTATACTCTAAGTCCAATGACAATTTGCCAGGGAGAACCAAAGTTGAGAAATTTCTATTAAAAACATGACTCGGAGGAAAATATGCAGAGGCTGGTAATGAAGGAAATAATCTGATATCATTCCCAATTGGTTATTCCTGGGATCACATGTTCTGAGCATCTTTAAAAGGGAGTTAACTGGACACAAGAGGATTATAGCCCATTGCTGAAAGCTGTCACTTCTTTCTCACCTGGAAGAATAATCCTAGAAAACTCGCAACATGTGTGACGCCTTCGTGGGTACCTGGAAACTTGTCTCCAGTGAAAACTTCGATGATTACATGAAAGAAGTAGGTAAGGAAAATCATTGTGGAATAACTGGATTTATAACAGGTTCTCAGGGGAGGAGGGGCGAGAGTTACAGATGTGCTTTCACTCTGGAAGCACTGGTCAGAAATAGACATGCAGCTTTCGACATAGAAGCTGTACACGCAGCAAGTGAGATTCGTTTGTTTCAAGAGACATTCTAAACCAAAGTTACAACTAAAGAGTCCTAAAGGTGCCCCAATACGAAAAAAGATCTAAATGGAATTTTTAATGGTCTATAGAGATGACAAGATTTTACTTTAATTGGAAACTTGAGTATCTTCGGTTGGCTTGGCTTTTTGCCTGTTTTTGTTTCATTTTCTTTTGCATATAAAATAAGCAATAACTTGGAAAGAAAAGTGTGTGTACTTCCTAGAGTGAGATAATTTCCATTTGAAAATGAAGGCACTATATTTCCCATCTGAATGCATTATATTTTGAGAAAATGTAAGTTAGCCAATTATGTTCTTGTCTCATTGTGAATCTATTAAAATGCGTGGTTGTTTTATGGTAGACAAAAATCTTAATTTCAGAAAACATGTTGCTCACAGGGCTTACATACTTCTTTAACTAGAAATGACACGGAATGTCATAGAATTATAAAGAACACATGTAATATATGTCCTCTTTGATAACGGAGGCTTTTAATTTTTTGACTCTCTTAATGCTACCAGCATGTTGTTGTAGGAATGTCTCCCAGATAATTATGGAAATAAAGCAATAGAGTTAAATCAGAAGGGCATTTCTCACTTGGGCAGCTGCTACTGCCCTCCCCTGCCCCCTGGCCTTTATACATGATAAAGCTGGATCCAAGGTTAGGAAACGGGTGATAATTTACACAATATCTTTATTAGGCTCTAAGATTTAATCCCTCAATCTCAAAAGACTTTACCCTACCCTAAATTATACAGCATATTTTTTTGCTTTTCTATAACTACTATTTTTCTTGTGTATAGATGAGGGAGGAAAGTAGGAACGTCAGCCATGAGAGAGACCTACCTAACTTTCTAGAATATCAACTCTTAATAGTTGTGATTCAACCAACTGATTAGAAATCCCAGGATTTGGGGCCATTTGGCTATTGATTTTTAGAAATATTTTTCAATTTCAATATTTATGTTCTAATAATGCTGAGGTGTTATATGGTAAAGGACTGGTGATAATTAAAGACAATAAAGTCCCCACTCAATGACATTGGTTACTCTTATTGGAGATGAGAGGACAGGGATTGCCTTCCTCAGTCAAACGAAGACAGAATCAAGCAAGTGGAAATATGATTTTTCCTAAGGTTAGCATTCTAAAATTACCCTTGGTGTTACATCCATTCATTACCATATTTCCCCGAAAATAAGACCTACCCAAAAAATAAGCCCTAGCAGGATTTCTATGCATTTGTTAAATATAAGCCCTACCTGGATAATAAGACCTAGTGATAAGACCTAGTGCATTTCTGGGCAGAGAGGAAGACATTCCCTGAAAATAAGCCCTAGTGTGTCTTCTTGAGAAAAAATAAATATCAGACAGTGTCTTATTTTCAGGGAAACACGGTATGCTGACTCACTCTATATATTTAATGTTGTATTTTGTAATGGAGCCAGGACTTCAAGCAACATATTACTTTCCCACTTGTGGCCACTTTTCAGACAGGGAGCTAAATCAGAGCACTGCTTATTTTGCACAATATTTCTTTTCCCCTTTCCCCCATCTCTGACTGTGAGTCACCTTTAGACAAAGAAATAACTTAAATTTATATGCATGTGTTAAAAAAATTAATGCATCTATGACTGTCATCAATTCCATATAACACTTGCAGTGACAGTAATTTACCATATGTGAAGTTGTAAGTTGTTTCTTCCATACCTTACAGAAGAAAAGTATATTCCTCATTTTAAAAAGAGGAGTTCACAACTTAGGTGATTGGGAATCAAAGTATTGGCTTCAAAACTATCCTCAAATAAGAAATAGTGATGTTTAAAAAAAAAAAATTTAAAGTGTTCACAATTGATGCTTACTTCTTTAACATTTTCTATAAATTATTAGGAATGATATCACCATTCTAAAAGTGTATGAATGTAAGAACATTTTGCTTTTTGGAGAAATTAATTGGAAAGCTTCATTTCATGGTCTATTTAGAAAAGATGCCCAGTGAATGAGACTTGGCAGCATACACCATAAAGTAGGATTTTTATACACTCAAAATAGATTATCTTTGGACTGAAAACTGTATGTTGGTGCCCCAAATTCTTGAAATTTTCGTCTTTGTGGATTTTTTTAATATTACAGGAATGGTCAAATTGCTTGCTGCATTTCATGAATAGAGAAAAATAACAGTGGCTAATAGTGTTTTAAAAATATATTCCAAATGACTTAACCTTTACACATATTCTTATTGAAAATTAACACTGGGTCTTCTGAGGAGTAGTATTCAGGTGAGAGAAGGGGACATGCAAGGAATGGACCCACATAAAAGAGGATAGCTTGAGCCCAGGAGGTCAAGGCTGCATTGAGCTATGATCCCATCACTGTACTTGTGAACCTGAGTGACAGAGCAATCCCTTGTCTCTTAAAAAAATAGACAAACAAAAAATAAGAATAGTGAAATGCTTATTGTACCTCAGAGTTTTTCTTTAAGTGTTAGACTGATGTACACATCTGTAGGAGCTATTTTTTGTTTTTCTTTTTTGAGACAAAGTCTCACTTTGTCACCCTCGGTAGAGTGCTGTGGCATCACAGCTCACAGCAACCTCAAATTCCTGGGTTCCGGCGATTCTCTTGCCTCAGCCTCCTGAGTAGCTGGGACTACAGGCACCCGCCACAATGCCCAGCTATGTAGGAGGTACTGAAGTGAGGACTTTAGGAAATTCACTGGTGTCTTCTTCTGTTACGCATGTATGCACCATGTTCATACACGCACTGTGGGTCGCTGACTTAGATAAAGATGTCAGAGAAGATGTAAACCTGACCTTTTTTTTTTCCTAACTGTAGGAGTGGGCTTTGCTACCAGGAAAGTGGCTGGCATGGCCAAACCCAACGTGATCATCAGTGTGAATGGGGATGTGATCACCATTAAATCAGAAAGTACCTTTAAAAATGTTGAGATTTCCTTCCAACTGGGCCAGGAATTTGACGAAGTCACTGCGGATGATAGGAAAGTCAAGGTGAGGAATAAGGAATTGGCACAGAGCAAATGTCTGGTTTCTAAACTGCTACTGCCTACGAGAAGATATTTTATTATAAAAGGAGGAAAACTATTCTATTCTGGGTCAAAGAGCCCTGATTCCTACAGCTAAACCACGTTGCCTTTACTACCTATTTGGTGAATTTTCCTCTTTTTATTAAGTTGTCCTTAATAGGACCACTATTATTAAAAATTATTAACATAATTTATGTATCAAAAAATACATGGAGTAGTTAAGTGAATTAAGGTAATATTATTAACATTACAATGTTAGAGAAGGTTTTTTAAAGAGTAAAAATGAAACCATTATTTATATTCCTTCACAGTATTTTTTTAAATTTAATTTATCTAAAACATTACAGACATACTATATGAATACATATAATTGTCAGGCTGTCATTTTTGACATTCATTATTTTCTTGTAGCAATTTATTCTTAACATTTAGAATTACTAATGACCTCAAAATATGCCTTTAAACAAAGGCACTTTATTGTTCATTTTCTTTCCTGTCTTCATCTGCAAATTGCAATCACTTTCTATTATGCTTGCAGAGCCTCATAACCTTAGATGACGGTGCTCTGGTACAGGTGCAGAAGTGGGATGGCAAATCAACCACCATCAAGAGAAAACGAGAGGGTGATAAACTGGTTGTGGTGAGTATCTTCTGGTTGCTTAATTTCAGATCCTACGGCTAAATCATCCCATGATCATTATTCTACCTAAAGAAGCAGATACCTTGATTATGTAGAACAAAAAGGTGATTTTATTACCGTGTTTTCCTGAAAATAAGACCTACCCAAAAAATAAGCCCTAGCAGGATTTCTATGCATTTGTTAAATAGAAGCCCTACCCCGATAATAAGACCTAGTGATGAGCATGGCTATGCAGCATATCTGCATAGCCATGCCATGCATTTCATCTCAGAGCCATAAGGAAGACTGGAATACCTTTTATCTGCCACATCTCCTTTCTCTAAGCCATTCACACTTGCGCGGGTGCATGTGTGGTATCCATGGTCACAGGCATCCTATTGTGCACGTGCAAATGGCTAGGGGAAAAGGGTTCATGCATCACTAGCGCCAGCCCCACCAAAAAGGTTGGCTCCCCCTGTCAGGTTCCAGAAGAAGATGACTTAACTGTATTTGAATAAATGTAGATTGTTGCATTATGCTTAATAAAAATAAGACATCCCCTGAAAATAAGCCCTACTATGTCTTCTTGAGAAAAAATAAATATAAGACAGTGTCTTATTTTGGGGGAAACACAGTAGGATTATGGTTCCACTCTGGCAATGGCCCTTCATGCTTTTGAGCTCAGGCCAGGCATACAGTCTCCCAGGAACTATTCCTGTACCCTCTGGGGTACCCTGAGGCTGTCTCCAGCCTTGTGTTATATATCTCCACCACATTGTATTATGTATCTCTGTTTTATAGATTGTAAGTCTCTCTGAGGGGAAGACTTGTGTCTTACTGGTCTTTGTACCTCCCTAATTTGTTACTATATAAGGCCTATATATAAGAGCCCAGAGTAAATTTTTGTTGTTGTTGAATGAATATTGTTTCCTTCCCAAGAGATATAATAAATAAACCCATGGTCTTGATCAAGTGATTGACCAAGAATATTTTTTGCATATCTAGGAATGTATCATGAAGGGCGTCACTGCTACCAGAGTTTATGAGCGAGCATAAGCCAAGAAACCCTGATCTGAACTGAAGTTTGCACCGAACTCTTTGACATTCTGTTGTAACTAAAAAATATTGTTGTTTTCTACTATTTACCAAATGACTGATTTTATTCAATATGGTTCTATTGGTTAAATAAAACTTTCTGGATTTAGAAGTTGATGTTATGTACCTACTGTGCTGGATAATTTCTTACTCATTATTGAGTGAAGGAAATGGAAAATTTGTTTCTGATATAAGTAATAAAATATTTCATAATAATTTGAAGCAAAAAAAAGTGAGCATCCATGAATCTTCCACTTTCCTAAGTAAGCAGGAGATGGTAAGTTTGTACCACTGTGAAATAGTAAGTCCTTCTTTAGCATATCTATAGTTGAGTAACTATCTTTCAGAGACTTAATTAGGGGAATTTTAAATATAGTGATGAAATAGTCCACTGCCTGTTGGATAAGTGCTTATATTGAACACCTGCCCTATCTTGGAGCTTGGTAACAGAGAAATCCACACAATAGTCCTCCTGATCTGTAGGGGATACATCCCAGTGGATACCTGAAACCGTGGATAGTACTAAACCCTACATACATTATGTTTTTTTCTATATATACATATTTATGATAAAGTTTATTTATAAATTAGATACTGTAGCAGATTAACAGCAATAACTAATAACTGAATAGAGCAATTATAACAATAATATTGTAACAAAAATTATGTGAATGTTTCCTCTCTCTCTCTCAAAATCTCTTCCACTGTACTTTGGGTAACTGAAACCATGAAAAGCAAAACCTTGGAGGGGGCATACTACTGTACAACATTCCTAGTCTACAATTTTCAGTCTGCAAAGTTGTTGGTAAACCACACCATCTCTGAAATCACTCCAGAAGTTGCTGCAAATAATTCTATAAATTCAGTGCAGAAAAGTTGTGAAGTCTTATATATGAGTAAAGATTCAAATTAAAAAAGATTTCAATTTTATCAGACAGGTTTCCAAACTTATTTTTCTTACCAGTGAAAGTTTATATTTAGATAAAATCTCCATGGAATCCCAATATATAAAACACACAAAAATGATGAGTTTTCCCTGGTAGTGTGTGGATGTGTGTATCCATGTGTGTTTGGTGTATGCAAGTCTCTTGCCTCTTGTGAAAGCTGTGAAGCACCTCTGTAGATCCCTGGGACCCATGCACAGAGACTGAAATTTCTAAACCACATGTTTACAGTTTATAGTAAGGTAAAATCTATCACAATGTGTGCTGCAGTTGATACAGTTTTGTTCATGATATTCTCTTTAAAAATAAGTCCAAAGATATTCATTTTCTGAGTACCTTTCTTATAAGTTATACCATGATATGGAAAGGACAGAGAGGTAGACTAGCTTCTTGACCAAATAATCTTCACAAAAACACAGACTAAGATTCTCATTTTGGCCTCATTGGAAGTTTGGAGAACTTAAATGGAGAAGGGTTGATTAGGACACTTCTCTTTAAACCAATATTAATGAAGCACAAACTATGCTGCCAGGCACTTTGCATGCTTTTCATAATTTATCATCAAAATAATTTGATGAGGAGGATTTAGAATTCCTGTCCACAGATGTGGAAACAAAGCCTGAGAGTTTAAGGTCACAAAACTAAGTAGGGAAGAGATGTAGGAATCTGAAAATCCAGAGAGCTACTCTGGCTGAAATATAGATCTGAAAGGCATCAGTGTCCATGTGGTAATTCGAGTCATAAAATGTGATGAGATCATTTTGTTTGTTAGACGGAGTCTCACTCTGTTGCCCAAGGTAGAGTGCTATGGCATCATAGCTCACAGCAACCTCAAACTGTTGGGCTCAAGTGATCCTCTTGTCTCAGCCTCCTAAGTGTCTGGGTCTATGGGTGATCTCCACAATGCCTGCTAGTTTTTCTATTTTTAGCTGAGACCAGGAGGGGAGGGGTGTCACTCTTGCTTAGGCTGCTCTGGAACTCCTGATAGCTCAAGATATCCACCCACCTTGGCCTCCCAGAGGGCTGGCATAGGTGTGAGCCACCGTGCCTGGATGATGAGATCAACTTTGCGAGGATTCTGGGAAGACAACAGAATAGGGAGTCCCAGGAATATGTCTCTCCACCAGGACAACAATTACACTGGAAGAATCTTTCTGATGTAACTATTTTGAAACTTTGAAATGTATTGAATTCTTGTAATATTCAGGGGAAGCTTTGGGTGATAAATTTAAGTTAATTTTTGTCTATTTTATCTCCTAATTCAGTTGCAGATGCCCATGCCCACCCCAAGCCCTGCAGGCAACTATATACTCGTTCCTGGAGCAGCTTGCACACAACTTACAGGAACTAGGATGACCCATAGGGACCCTGTTTCTAAATATTATAGATCAATATGTTGATGATTGCTGCTTCTGATCACATAGAGGCCAGCAGCAATTATTGCATAGAAACACACTTCCCTCATAGTTACAAGTTCCTTCCTCTTGGGCTGAAGCAATCTTTAAGGTATTTAAAGCCACTGCTCTCCTCTTCCCACTTCATTGCTCCCTTTTTGCCTTTTGTGGACCAGATGGTAAAGATTAGGACATTTAAAGCAAACATTCATACAGGGAATACTGGAAAGTCACTGTGCATGGCTAAGGAATGCATAGGCTCAGAAAGTCTCTATCCCCTCTTCTCCTTGCCAAGCCCTGTAGACTTCATGAATGATACTTAACACAGTGAAAATCAGACCAGGACACTCACTGATTAAAACCTTTTTAAGGCTTCATAATATTCCATGGTGTACATATACCACAATCTATTAATCCATTCATGGGTTTATGGGCACTTGGGCTTCTTCCATGACTTGGCAAACTTTGAATTGGGCTGCAATAAACATTCTGGTGCAAATGTCTTTGTTGTAAAGTGATTTTTGGTCTTCTGGATATATACTGAGTAGAGGAATTGCAGGATCAAATGGCAGGTCTACTTTTAGATCCCTAAGTGTTCTCCAAACTTCTTTCCAAAAGGAATATACTAGCTTGCATTCTCACCAGCAGTGTTCTCCACTGTCAACATCTGTAGTTTTGGGATTTTGTTATGGGAGCTACTCCTATAGGAGTTAGATGATATCTCAAAGTGGTTTTGATTTGCATTTCTCTAATGATTAAAGATGATGAGCATTTTTTCATGTGTTTTGAGGCCATGCACCTATCTTCTTCAGAGAAGCTTCTGTTCAAATCTCTCGCCCACAATGAAATGGGATCAATTGTTCTTTTCTTGCTAATAAGTTTGAATTCTCTGTGGATTCTGGTTGTCAAACCTTTGTCAGAAACATAACCTGCAAATACCTCTTAACACAATAATTAAGTAAGGGAAGTGAAGGCTATGTTAACCAATTTGATGTAAGCATTCCAAATTGTATGTAAAATTTGCACATTGTACCCCATAAATGCGTTAATGTATACAGCTATGATTTAATTAAAAAACACAACCTTTTAGTACCTCTCATTGAATCTAGAGAAGATCTAATCCCTTAGCATAGTGCATAAAAAATCTGTCTCATGCTTGCCTTTTCTTATCCAACTCTCCAATTTTACTATTCTGTTCTCCTTCCACTTATTACTTCAATAATACCCTTGTGTATGTGTGTGCGTGTGTGTGTGTGTATTTACCTGAGACAGAGTCTCATGTTGGCCAGGCTAGAGTGCGATAGCTTTAGCCTAGCTCACAGCAACCTCCATTTCTTGGATTCAAGTGATCCTCCTCTCTCAGCCTCCTGAGTAGCTGGGACTACAGATGTGAGCCACAGCATTCTGCTAATTTTCTATTTTTTTAGTAGAGACAGCGTCTCACTCTTGCTCAGGCTGGTTTTGAACTCCCGAGCTCAAGTGATCCTCCCTACTCAGACTCCCAGAATGTTATAATTGTAAGTGTAAGCCACCACACTAGGCCTTCCAGATCTAATTTGTGTGTTTTTCCTTATCTACGTTTTGTTTTTATAATCTGCTTCATCTTCAGCAGCATTCATTCTTTCCCAACCCCTTATTCCTTAGCCTTTCTCATCCCTAATGGTGCCTCTCTGCTTAAACCTTTACAAAGTCAGGTTAGGTTCCATTTCCATGTATATGTATTTGTGAATTCAGTTATTTTTGAAAGTGCACTATTCAAATTTAATTATTACTTTTCAGTTGGTGCATAGAGTAGGCATAGAGTAAGAAGATCTAGTCCAATGTAAGTCAATAGGTAAATTGATAGCTCCGTTGTCTAAAACTGAGGCTGTAAATACAAACCAATAAATTTTTTCAAGTAACAGGTCTCCAATTTATCTTGCCTGGGATCTCTTTGAAGCTCCTGTATTTTTCCATTGTTTGACATTGCTTCTACAACAAAGAGGTGTAGAGAACACTTATCTGAAAGATAAGCAGGATCAGGTGAGTACCTCTCAAAAAGAGAAATGTGTGGGCGTAGAGTCCATCTTATGGCCAGGGCTGGGTTTGAACCAACCACCTCTGGCATATGGGGCCAGCGCCCTACTCCTTTTAGCCACAGGTACCGCCCCGAGTCCATCTTATCTTGAAGCAGATATGAACAGCCCACAGAGCCACTCACTCCCTCTTCGTAAACACTGAGCATCAGGTTGGCCCAGCTCCTCTCTTCCCTGATTCTCACCACTACCATCATTGGGTTATAACTTCTGGTTTAGAAATGTTGCCTCAAAAGTTTGAAGTATGATGAACTTTAGAGTTTATGTGAAAATCACTCATCAGTTTTGAAGAGATGATCCAGCCTCTCACTCTGAATAGTGATTTTCTTTCAATATTTCAAGTCCTGAAGATAAGGAAAGACCGAAGATCTGTTCCTGATTGAAGGAGACTAAATCAATGTGATGAAGGCTGAAGGCAACCTGTGATTGTGGATAGGATTCTGGGTCAAATAGGAGAGAGAAAAAGGAAAGGGAGTGGGGTTGGTGGGAAAAGAGAGAACTGTTGGACAATTGGTAAGGTTTGAGTGGGATCTGTCGATCAGATGGTAGTAGTAGCACAGATTTTGGTGGGTGTACTGTGACAATACAGGAGAAGTCTTGTTTGAAGAGTAGTGGGGCATATTTCTCAATTTACTCTCAAATGCTTCAATCAAAAATGGATCTCTCTTTATAGAGAGAAAGACACAGACAGGAATAGAGAGAGAAAAGTGTGGACAAATGCTTCAGAATTTTGATAATTAGGGAATCTGGGCAAAGTGTATGGAAGCTTTGTGTGTTGTTCTTACAGTTTTTCTTTTTTTGTAACTTCAAAGTGATTTCAAAATTAAAAGGTAATTTAAAAACCAAAACACCATCCAAAATATAAAAATACAAGAATAAAGCTTGGTTGAAGGCATGATGAAAAGCAAGAGAAAGTATCCATTCCCAAGAAATGTATTTGCTCCAAAATTCTTTATGGGTTGATAATTTTTTTATACATTGCTTCTTCTAGAGAAGTTGCTATCATTGTGTACTTATTAAGAAAAAATAATGTCAAGGGATGAGCTAGTTTATATTGTAGAAGAAATAAATTGGAAGTATTCATATTAAAAAATGTATTTACTCAGAATTAATTTGACTTTTTTTTTTTTTTTGAGACAGAATCTCACTATGTCACCCTCTGCAGAATGCTATGGGGTCATAGCTCACAGCGACCTCAAACTCTTGGGCTTAAGTGATTCTCTTGCCTCAGCCTCCCAGTAGCTGGGACTACAGGTGCCTGCCACAACACCTGGCTATTTTTTGTTGCAGTTGTCATTGTTGCTTACCTGGCCCAGGCTGGGTTTGAACCCACAAGCCTCGGTGTATGTGGCACTGAGCCAGGCATTATGGTTTTAAGTAAAATATGTTATAAGCAAAGTGATGCAGGAATCAAAACTCAATGCAAAAATTCTCTTAAAAGACTCAAATTTATTAAAATTATTGTACCAAGTAATGTTTCTAAAGAGTATATTATTTAAACTAAGTAAATAGCATTTTGTTTTTGTTTTTTGAGACACAATCTCACTCTCTTGTCCCAGGCTAGAGTGCCATTGCTCCCAGAAACCTCAGACTGCTGGGCTCAATCCTTCTGCTGCAGCCTCCTAAGTAGCTAGGTCTACAAAAGCCCCCAACCACACCTGGCTAATCATTCTTCCCTTCCCTTCCCTTCCCTTCCCTTCCCC
>NW_003852399.1:43140657-43180350 GCF_000181295.1 Otolemur garnettii
TAGAGTGCTGTAGTGTCACAGATCACAGCAACCTCAAACTCTTGGGCTTAAGCAATTTTCTGAAAGAGTCCTCAGCCTCCCAAGTAGCTGGGACTTCAGGAGCCCACCACAACGCATGGCTATTTTTTTGTTGTAGTCGTCATTGTTGTTTTAGCTGGCCTGGTTGGGGTTCGAACCCTCCAGTCTCTGTGTATGTGGCTACCCTACCCTACCCTACCCACTGAGCTACAGGCACTGCCTTAATTTTTCTATTTTTAGTAGAGAAAGGCCTCCCTCTTGCTCAGGATGGTCTCAAACTCCTGAGCTTTAGTGATCCTCCCAATTCAGCCTCCCAGAGTGCTAGGATTACAGGCATAAGCCACTTTATCTGGCCCTTTAAGCAAATAATTTTTTGAAATTAACACCAATTTCTTCAGTGGAGAACATACTAGCAAATGGAGGACTGAACATTTCAACTGCAAACTTCACATTCAAATTATTCATTAACCAGAATTCATTTTTAAAATAATTGTTTTCAACATAGGGAGATATAATACCAGCTTCAGAAGAAAAATGTAAACTACTAAGTGACTTTTCGGATTCCTAGATTAAATATATACTTTGAAAAGTTATTATGAATGTTAACTACTGCATCTATAAAAGTAGACAATTAAAATTAAAGCTCTTTACGGCATATGAAAATAAAAACCTTATAAGATGCTTCATAAAATCTAGTGTGGCTCCATCTATAAATTATTACATGTGTAGCAGTAAACTTCTAGACATATTTCTGAAAACTTTGGTACTTTGGTGGCTTCAGTATATATTTAACTTAGCCAAGGTCCATGGAGAACATAGAATCTCAAAATTAAAAATTATTAAAAACTACTTGATGTCTAAAATATCACAGGAAAGTCAATATAGAATATGAGATGTTGAAGGAGAAACTAAAACTAAGATGTGGAGAAATAAGCATTGAAACTGTTATGAAAACAAGATTGTATCCTATACAAATTGCAGTGTTTCTAATGCATATCTAATGTGCAGTATTTCTAATGTATATCTAATGTGCAGTATTTCTGATGTATATCTAATTTCTTTACTACCTTTAAAAATTAGTAACATCCTAATTTTTAAATTTTTTACTTGAGGAAATGGTGCTCTTTTTTTAAATAATTCAAATAAAGGTACCAAAGTGTAGTAGTGGTAGCAGCATAAGAACTGCTAAGCAATAGCAAAGAACTTTCTTAGTTGAGAGGAGAGACTTGTACAGAAGTAATGAGACAGCAGGAAAGATGAAGGGAGTCTGAGAATCTCTCTACCAGGTAATGATAATGACCGCAGTGAAAGGCCGGTTGTAGGACCAGGTCAGGAGAAGATAATGTATTAAAACACTGGCTTTAGTCATTGGCCAAGGGATGAAAAACACTAGTGAGAACTGCCAGTTCAAAATAAAGAAATACTGTTTATTTACTTTGTTATTGATTCGTAAGACATTTATTGAACACTTGAGATTTCTTACTCACCTCTGTATGCCAGGTATTATCTTAGGCATACAGAGGTGCATAAGAAATCTTGCTTTCTTTGATGGAGACAGATGGAAAATGACTCCTCGCAATACTAGGAAGTCAGTTCTCTAACATACTTCTGTTAAAACTGTAATTGTATCACACAGCAGGGACCACTAGTTATGACAAGTTTCAGAGAGGGAACTGAAAAGATGGGCAGATGCTGTGCACAAGGCCACCTGCCCATCATCCGTGTACTTGTTGGGTGTGAAGGCCCAAACTAACCATGTGGGGAAGCTAGTTACAAAGGCACATCAACTGTGAAGGCTTCACCTGCAAGTAACAAAAACTCAGACACAAATTTTTTTAAGTAATAAAGAAATATATTAACTAAGATAATTGATTTCTTTCACCTTTTTGCTCTGCTTTCCTCCATTTGGGCTCCATCTTAAGTTGGCAGCACAATGGACATAGCAGTTGTAAATACAGCAGGACCTCTGTAAGTTGACCACTCAAGGGACTGCCACAAACTGGTCAACATGAGGAACCAGGCCCACTGTACTGACACGTAAATGGTGCATGGTGTACACGGCTACATATGGCACATGTCCGGGCCCTGAAAATTAGGCCAATGTAAGGAGGTGGTCCCTGTAGGGAGGTGGTCAGCTATGGAGGTTCTACTAAATATAAGAAAGCAAAATGTACAGAGGAAGAAGAGAGACTGTCCTCCTTGGCTTTACCTTTTGTCTCTTCAGCTGGACCACGGGATTGATTTCAGAATGAATCTATGACAGGACCCTTAGAACAAGGATGGGAAACCTTGGTCCGAGTATCCCACTGGCCTACACGCATAACCACGTGTGCTTGCCATCCTTCCAGCAGAGCGTGCACACATGTCCAGAACTGGTAAAGCAAGCTCTCATAACTCGCTCTATGCATGCCCTGGATCATCACCTCTGAATACACCTTTGACTACTGAGCCACTTATTATGAGCACGGGTCTCAGCTTCCCGAAACTGCCTCTAGGGTTTTTGCTTACCCTTGTTTTGCTCTCCTGATATTTTAATAACTGTTCTACCTGTAAAGAAAGCACATTATGAATGTCTTCTTTATGCATTTTGATCAAAAACAGTTCTTTATCCCACTTATTACTTTGTGATGCCAAAATATCAATTGCTTGTTTTGTCCGCAAATAGGTGATTTGAATAAATATTTCTCTGAACTAAAGAAATAGTTCACATAAAGCAGATAAAAATATGAATCTTTTCTTTCAATCCCTGACCTCCTAGCTTTCCAGCATCTTAGAAACAACTAGAATCCAAAGTGTTGTTTAAACTCACAGCCTCTGACTCTAATCCTTCTTAGTACACTCAGTATCTGCAAAGTCCACTTTCGTTACCAGGGTTGCAGAAGCTGGTTGCAAAAGGAACTGCACAGACATTTAAACTATTTCCTGCCTTTGTCTTTTAGAATGCAGATGTCAAACATCATTGCTCTCCTTAAAACTTCTCATAATTTCTCCCCACAATTTTATTTTATTTTTTTTAATTCTGTGACTCATTCTTTATTTTCACATTCTAAAGATACTTTTCTTTTCTTTTTTTATTAAATCATAGCTGTGTACATAATGCAATCATGGGGTACAATGTGCTAGTGTTACACACAATCTGAAATGCCTTCACCAAACTGGTCAACATAGACTTCACAGCATTTTCTTAGTTATGGTGTTTTATATTTATATTTTACATCTAGTAAATTTCACATGTACCCTTGTAAGATGCACTGTAGGTGTAGTACCACCAACTACTCTCCCTCCACCCATCTTCCCTCCTCCCCTCTCCTCCCTCTCTCCTTTTTCTTGGGCTATAATTGGGCTATAGCTTTCATAAGAAAGCTATAAATTAGTTTCATAGTAGAACTGAGTACATTGGATACTTTTTTTTCCATTCTTGAGATACTTAGCTAAGAAAAATATGTTCCAGCTCCATCCATATAAACAGGTAAGAGGTAAAGTCTCCATCTTTCTTTAAGGCTGCATAATATTCTATGGTGTAAATATACCACAATTTATTGATCCATTCATGGGTTGATGGACACTTGAGCTTCTTTCATGACTTAGCAATTATGAATTGGGCAGCAATAAATATTCTGGTACATATATCTTTGTTATAATGTGATTTTTGTTCTTCCGGATATATACTTAGTACAGAAATTGTAGGAGCAAATGGCAGGTCTGTTTTTAGACCTCTAAGTGTTCTCCAAACATGTTTCCAAAAGGAATGTATTAGTTTGCATTCCCACCAGCAATGTAGAAGTGTTCCCTTTTCTCCACATCCATGCCAACAAAGAACAAGTGATCCCAACTCCTCACAATTTTAAATGGTATCTTTTAATATCAAGATTACTTCATAATCCTGAAAGATGAATTTCCCAGGCTTAAATCATGATCACATGTGATATGTGATTTAAATTATTTAAATCTTCCCAGTCCTCAATTAAATTACCCTTGATTAAAAACAATGACAATATTAATAATACCCTATACCTTCGTCTAAGCAATGATAGACATTAACTATTATCAGTCCATCAACCCTGCGAGGAAGGGAAGGGAAGATATTATTTTAGTGAAGAGGACATTCAGGCACTGTGACTCACCCAGACAGAAAGAAGCTGAGGTGGACCCAGCAAGGATGTCCTTGTGTTGAGTGAGAAAACGCCCTCACCCGGTGTTCATCACACATTCCTTGGCATGTTCCTTCAGGGTTGATTCAACATTCATTGTTCAAAAGGCTGTTCTCCATTGGAAACTGTCTCTGTTCTGCAAGCAATATTTATCAGATGACTCTTGGATATAAATTTCTTTGCTGGAAGCTATAAGTGTTGACCTGAACTTAACCTTACATATTAATTGTCTATTTCTTCATTTGGAGGTAAATGGAATGAGTCAGATGCTGGTGCCTCCATTCTTCTGTCCTGCTACGGCTGCCCATTGGCCATCTTGGAAGAGTCATGTGATGAAGGTGCTCTTTAAATTAAGCTACTACTAGCACGGGAATGCTTGCATTTCTTTGGTTTTCTGTTGTGAGTACCTGTTCTCTGCAAGATTTCCATGATGGTTGAACCCTTCTTGGGAACCTGGAAGCTGGTCTCCAGTGAAAACTTTGAGGAGTACCTGAAAGAACTAGGTGAGAAATACCATTCCAAAATTTGAAAACTATCAAAGCATTGTGTGATGTGATAGGGTTTACACTTTACAATGAATTTTCCTATGATCTCTCTTGTGTAATCCTACATGTAATCTTATGTTATCCTATGAGAATAACATAGTTTACTTTTGCTTTTTAAATTACTAGTACTTTCTCTTTTCTTTTCTTTTCTTTTTTTTTTTTCTTTTTTGCAGTTTTTGGCCAGGGCTGGGTTTGAACCTGCCACCTCCAGTATATGAGGCCAGCACCCTACTCCTTTGAGCCACAGGCGCCACTCCTAATTGTCTCTTTTTAGAAGATTGAACCCACTTCTTTTTAGTCATAACCCATATATTTATACTTTTTGAAAATACTTCATCTGAACTTCTAGTAGAGTTTCTCTTTAGCTTGGCTGTTTCACTGAATAGTTTTCTCCAGCTTGAAATTTATAGACAGTAATCACTATAATTAAGTGTATCAATTAGATTTGTTTCAAGGCTTGCTTGAAGATATAACTTAAAGAGAACAGTAGCAACAAACAATTTTTAGTTAGTTAATTTTTAGAGTTCTCATACATATGAAAGATATTTAAAAAACATTATTTTGAAGACTTTCACATTTTGGTGGGATGATGAGAACATTTACTCATTGATGTCTCACCATTGGTTATTACTCAGAAGTATAAACACTACCTGTTCTTCAGCGCTGACTCAAGTTGAATAGTTAAACATTAATTAAAATGACGTGGATGTATAACACATCTTTATTAACACTACAAAAAACAGTAATTATTTCATATGCTTAATATTTAATTAAGAGAAACATCACTTATAATAAAAAACTCTATACATAGCTAAAAGTTTTTCTTACTTTTTAAAATTTGACTACAACTATTGCTCACAACAATGAATTAATGTTTACTCCTTCTCAGCAACAACAGCAAAAAATAACAATGCTTTATCCCCCATGATAAGGAATCAATGCACTTATAAATGTAATATTTGTTGCTTTTTTGTAGTTGGTATTAACTTTCTTGGGGGCATACATGAAAGAAACAAGTTTTTCTCTCTCTTCATGGATTTATAGACTCACTTGTTTTGAATTAAAATTGAGGGGCAGGTAACAATCTAGGGACTCCCAGGCAGAATAGCATTTGTTTTGACTGGGAGCTGGGGTTAGGCATGGTACAAGAAGAGCTGAGGACCTACTATATGCCAGCACCATGCAAATTCCTTCCATTCAATCTCCCAGTATGTCTGTGAGGAAAGAACTATAGTTACCCTCAGAGAAGATACATAACAGGCCAGAGCTAGCAGGTGGCCAAGCTGGAGCCCGGGTTTTAACCAGCTCACTCTTCTCTGTGATCCACCTGTCTGCAGTGAGATGAGTCACAGCAGTGAGATAATCACAGCAGCTCCACAATCTGAAGGCATCAGCTCCTCTCCCCACCTACTGCAGAAGTCAAGTTTGACAATGGAAAATCCCCAGGCTGAACAGGACAGACTCTAAGCCCAACTGTCCCTGCACTGTTGTTCTAATACTATGTGAGATAAAGTGCAAGCATTCGATCACTTGAAAGGCCATATATATGTACATTTTAGATGAAGCACAATAGTCTCAGACAGTGAATTCAGTTTTTTCCAAATGTCAAATATAATTACTGGATATACCTTGTGATTAGGAGGATCTGGCTCAATCGGATACCACAGAGAACACAAAAGAAGTTACTTACTGTACATTATCCAAAACTTGAGTAGGGGAAGTATGGGTTCTTTGACAATTGTTTTTCAAAATTATTATTAATACTTCTTCTTAAATGCCTTATTAATAATAAGGTGTGCTGGCTTCCGTGCCTTACAGGAGTGGATGCTGCAACTAGGAAACTGGCCATGTCGATGAAACCAACCATCAAGATAAGTGTCAATGGGGAAACCGTGAATATCAAAATAGAAAGTTCTCTCAAAAACACTGAGATCTCCTTCAAGCCGGGGGAAGAATTTGATGAAACCACACCAGACAACCGGAAAGTGAAGGTCAGAACTGATTCTTCACGAAAAAGCTTGGTTGGGATTAGGCATGGTTTACTCATTGTGATTTGACTTATTACCAAGTCAGTCTCGGCTTGTTCTATTAATACCTGCCTGGTCTCTGAAGTAAATCCTTTTGCTAACTACCCTGATGGTTAACAACAGGGCTAAAAAACTCAAACTGTTTTCACTCCCCACTCCTTCTCTGTCATTGTATTTTAAAAAAGCACTTAGCAGAAACAATTAAGCACAAATAGCTTAGATGTTGTTAGTCTGGGAGAGAGCGCTAGTGGACTAATCTCTGGAGACTTCTTCTAGCTTGACAGTATTAAATTTTGGCAAGGACCAAAGTGAGGATTTTTAAAAAATTTCAAAACAGAAATTATAAAGTAGTTGCCTAGTCTTATGCGAGGTAGGATGTGGTGAATGGCTACTTCTCATTGATTCCTGTAATGCACTTACAGAGCACCATAACCCTAGACAATGGCACAATGATTCACGTCCAAAAATGGCTCGGCAAAGAGACAACAATCAAAAGAAAAATTGTAGATGGAAAAATGGTAATGGTAAGTTTTTTCGAAATTGAAATGTTTATATGCTCCTGTTTGCTACATGCCCTGATTGTCTTTGCACCCTGAATTGGAGATTTGGACGGGGAACAAAGAGGCAGGGCAAGTTTAGCCCGTGGTCTACCAGCTCTAATAGATCCCCTTTGTTTTTAGGAATGTACCATGAATAAGGTTGTCAGCACCAGAACCTATGAAAAAGTGTGAAGAAAAGGTCCACATCAGTGAAAACTTGTACTTGAAGAAGAAATGCCTCAGGGCCAGTGAGTGACTTTACCAACAAATGCAATCAGTGTAACCTGGTTCTCTGTACTTTCAATGAATCCTCAACAATTAAAAAAAAAAAAGGAAAAAAATCATGTGATCTGTGAACAGAAAAAAAAATCCATTATAAATTTGCTTATTAAAAGCATCAAGTCCAGTGTAGTTTTGGAGCTGTTTGATAATGAGGGTTAGGGAGAGTCTGATGAATTGGTGAGGTGAGAATTTACTAGCTTGTGGTGTGATTCTAGCAGCACCAAAAAAAGTTGCTCCTGTTCTCTGCCCATCTGACTTCCACAGTCCTTGAGCTCCTGTCAATGCATTAATTCCATTGAGGTTCAGAAATTCTATCAAAGTCATGTGAAGGTTCAGATGACCTCAAAGGAAGACATGTTGAAGATACATGCTATCATTGGAACCCAATTTGGGCAGCACAGATTTCAAAAGCCAACATTGCTTTACTGAAGTCTGCCCTGCTTAAAGCAGATGGGTAGGTTAAGTGACGATGATAATTATAGAGATAGATGATTGATCAATAGATAGATGGACAGATTGATGATAGATGGATAGATAGATGATAGATAGATAGATGATAGATGATAGATAGCACAAAATAGAGACTGGGTACTATACAGTATAGTTGAGCTGTTTTAACACAGAATTTAAATGGTAATTGCCTCACTTCCCATAAATCCATTTAAAATAATCAGGCTGGTGCAGCTGTCACCACTGTTTACAACTTAGCCTTTGCAGAATGACATTTTTTAAATGCCAGTCCTGAATTTCTAAATGCCTGGTAAGAATATAGTTGTTAAAGCTACACAAATGTCCTTAATAGTTTCACTAAATGCTGTTGATTGGAATCAATATGCTCAGGGATTACGGTAAAATAGAGTAATGGAGATAAAATGAAAAGGTAAAGCCTGAACAACTGAGAGTCCCTGTAGCACTGGAAAGACGAACAGAGAAAGCGGAAGAATAATGTAAATAATGATACTGTGTGTGTTATAGGGAAACATAGGTAGTAGTTGGTTAAATGTATATCCCCAGAATCATGTTTAATATGCACTAAAATAGAATCCCCCTGTAATTTTATAGCTGAGTCCCTTGAGATTTTAGTATCCCAGCACTTTTTTAGATGGCTAAAATCACATAAAATTTGACTAGGCCTTTATTTGTTGATGCACGTTAACTACTTGCTTCCTGCCCAACACCTCTTGTTCTCACAATAATTATTAATTGTTGTTATACTGTTTGTCAAGAGGCGACAACTCCAGGGTTGCAAGGAAAAGCTGTGAATTTATTTTACGGAAAGAATGAATGCCCTTAAAGGAGTTGCGGCTAGGACTGTACTTTCAGGGATCATTTCTATAGTTTGTTACTAGAGACATTTCTCTGAAGGTGTAGAAGAAAAAAACAAACAAGATGCAGCTAACTCCTGATGTCCGGAAGTCTGGCTACTCGAAGTGTTATCTGAGAAGAAAAGCAATCCTGACTTCCCCCTTCAGTTCCCTAAAATTCCACCCCCACCACCCCCTTATTCCCTAGCCACAGAAGAGCTCCCTGCTGCATTTCTTTGGGAAGATGAATCTGGGAAGATACTCTCCCAGCTTCTTGCTTTGGCCAAATCATATAAATCTCTCTCTCTATATAAGCACCAATGTCCCAGTCTGACTCCAGCAGCGCATCAGGTATACGGAGCCTAAATCAGGAGTTCCACAATAATTTGTCATCCAAACTCTGTGAGAAGTTAAAAGTGAAAAGGGGCACTATTGAGAATTACACCTGGACAGCAGATTAACAGGAACTGCTCTAGGAAAACAGGGGTTCTGGTCACCTAAATAAGGGTGAAATTGAAGGGTAATGAACAAAAGGACCAAAACCTGGGGTTGGGCCAAGGAACGGCCCTAGGGCTGTCACCCTGAATCCTGAAGACAGCTGGGCACTTAGCTGCATACCAGAAGTGACAGCATGGTGCTAGCCACACAGCTGACTCACACAGGCAGCTAGGCGGTATTAAATGATGACTAGAACCAAAGTGAGAAAGCGATTTTTGTGATGACCTGTCTTTCCCCTTTTTAAAGGGCTCAAGTGTATAAAATGCCAAAATGTAACCACGCTCGCACTACAGAAGTCAAGTTAAAATCATTTGTTTCGAACCTTCTGAATAGCATTTAATTTTCAAACTTCATGAACAAAAATGCAGTAAACATGAAGGGGCATGCTTTTCTCCACTGGCTATACAAAGTCAACTGACTATCCCAAAATTCGGTGAAACGTCTATCCCCCAAATTATATATACTCTTTTAATTTCTATCTTGAACATTTGGAGGAAAAATCTAGTCTATTCATTTTGGAGTTTGGTGTCCTGGCCACATGTCCTTTTTCCAGGAAGGAGGCCAGGGATCATCTAACCACCAGTCCCAATGACAGAATGGGACTTGTTGGTTACCCCAGAAACATATGCAGTGAAGAGGAATGGAGTTTGAGAACCCGTCAGAGCTGAACTTGAACCCTGCTTCTGCTATTGGCAGCCACGGGAGCACGTGTGAGCCACTTTACCACTTTAGACTTCTCTTTTGTAAAGTACAGACTTAATCTACTTCTCGGGCTTGAGGGGAGGATAAATGTAATCCCTCAGGTCTTCTCCTTTCCCCCACACCTCCTTCCCAGACTGCCAAGTAATCAGAACGCACAGAGTAGGAACAATGTAATTGGCGAGCTTGTGCCCTCCAATCCTGAGCAGAAAAAGCCAGAGCCGGGGGTGTCTCAGTAGAGGCAAGCTTAGAGCAGGCGCTGGAAGCAACTGATTAGAAATGGGCTTCATGGAAAATGAGCAGGGAACATGGATTCTGGTTTGCTTTGTAAAGCAGAGTTCGGATTTCAGTAGATGCTTATTAAAAATTACATCTTTCCATACAAAAATTACAAGGCAATTTCACACGGGTTATCTTTCTTGATCCTTAAAACAATATTTTACAAATGATAAAACGGCAACCCAAATGCCATGCATCTGGGAAGTGATAAAATTAGATGAGCACTTACTCCAAAGTCACTGTAGCATTCTATCTTTTTATTGTGAGAAATAATGTTCCATGAGTTGAATGCTAATGCCACAGCATGTTGCTGGGAAGCTGCTGGCCAGGCCCTGCGCCGTCCCTTCCAACCCCAGCCTTGTCACGGAGTCTATGACAACCTTTAGTGTTGAAATATCTACTGGAAGTGATATGCGCCACTTCCATCTCAAACCAACTTGTACCTGCCTGCTTGGAGGAGGGGAATCTGAAACCACAGGGGAGGGGTATAGGCACAAGATGAATGGATCCAAGGCCTCTGAGTCACCTCATGGAGACAAACTACCTATAGACCAGGAACCCCTACAATGGACTGGACATCTAGCAGGAAATAAGCCTCTGGGTTGAGCCACTGAGATCTTGCAATTTATTGCTGCAGCTAGTGTTATTCTGAGTCAATGTCAAGTTTAAGAGACTTGATTTTTACCTTCTGCCTCCAGTCATGAGCATGTTGTAAGCTAGAATTTAGCTTCAAAACTAGTTTTTAATTGTCTGAGGGCATAGGGATAGACTGGGATAAATAAAACACAATTTAATTGATTTTCAGATCTAACTTTACCTACTCTGACTCTCTATACATAAAACGGTCATATGCACATTACACTTTCTCCCCGAACCTTGATACCATCACAAACTCGTAAAAAAAATTGTTAAAACACAATCCAGGAAGTAAACAGGAAACAAATAGGCTGACTGGATAACAGGAGATTAGAAAGTCACCTGAGTTTTTTAGCTTATTTTGTTCTTAGAAAATCAAGCTAGACACAAAGACATTTTTCACTGTGTTTTGCAAGTAAATTATTTCCTAGGGGCTTTGTTTTTCCCATCAGCAATAGGGAGCAGATGGCCAAGTCCTAGGAAGTGTCTTGCACAACTCTTTGAGCTAATGCCTAAAAGTACAACCTATTGGGATGTATTTGGAAAGTGTTAATATCACTTTTCTCTCTAAGAGGAAATGCAAATTCAGTAGAACTGTGGAGAGCTCAGCGTGTGCTGTAATGACAAGACAAAGAAATTGAAATGCTGAAACCTTGTCTTTTATTCCCTCCCCAGGGAGTAACTTCAATTCTCAGGTGTTTTATTAGGAATAATGATGTGACATCTTAGACCAGCCTTGAAAAAGAGGCCACGTGTGTCAGATTTTAGCAAAAAAATAATGCTAATTGCATTGTTTAGAGAAATCACTGACATTTTTCCCACACACAAAAAGAAAAGCTATTAACTACATTTGGGGCACCAAGAATGCACTGTTGCCATAGTAACCAAAGGACCAACTATCCCTAGAGCTGAAAAAGTTACAAGAAATGGTTTGCGGAGTACACAGGTGGGTGGGGGGAGTGGAGAGAGGGAAGGAGGGAGGGGATGGGGTTCCCGGTGTTTGCACACCTCTTGAGGGAGGAACACATTTATAAGAGGGACTTTGCCTGACAAAGGCAATTAGCATAACCTGGTTCTTTGTACCCTCAATGAATCCCCCACAATAAAAAAAGTAAAATAAAAATAAAAAATAATATTTCTGTTATGATGTTCTCAGGTGGCATTTAAAAACCAAGATTTGGGGGAAGGTGAATTGTATGTATATTGAATTTCCTGACTGATTCTGGGCCTGAAATGATCATAAAAAAAATTTTTTTTTTGCAACATAAATAAGAATAAGTGATGCATTAAGAAAGCCATTTTAACCCTGGCATTGTTAAACTTGGGAAAAAACACTATGTGAAACATGGAAGGGGGATAGCAGTCCTGCAGTGCCATTGTCACCTGAATTCAAGTCGCTGCCTGGAAAGGATACCTGACGCCCTTGGGGCTGCCTTCTGTGGATGAACAAATCATCAGTCCACCGCAGTGTCTAAGAAATTTCATAAGGCATCTTCCCGTGTAGGAGGGGTCCGCTGGCTCTTTAATGACATTCTCAGTGTCTCCATCTGCACATTTGCAAAATATAATAACTGGATGTCGTGTGTCTCTGAATGTTTGTTCAACATGTATCTTCCTAACTAGAATAAAAGTCTTACGAACTGCAGCTATTTCACTCACCATATTACATCTGCTACTTTCAGAGCTCAAGGAATACTGTATTGAATAACTGAATTTATGCTTATCAGATACAACTAATATCACTAATTTTAGGATCATCTTACATGTGTTATCTTAGTGCGGTAATAAGATCATGGTCATCCTGAACGTGGAAACAATCACCTGCTTTTACTGCTGACTAACAGAATGACCAAACGAAGAAATGGGTGTCCCAACTAATTTTCACACTTAATCCGAAAGCCTTTGCTCTTTTCCTCCCTCTAGAGTTAAAAAAGGAAGGAAGATCCTAGCACCTGGGAGGCCGAGGCAGGTGGATTGCCTAAGTGGGGTCCTCAGACTTTTTAAACAGGGGGCCAGTTCACTGTCCCTCAGACCATTGGAGGGCTGGACTGCGGGCCCCAGGACAAGTTGACTGCTAAGCAGGACAAGCAGAGGCAGCAAAAACACCCAGCGGGCCAGATAAGCGTCCTAGGCCGGCTGCATGTGGCCCACGGGCCATAGTTTGAGGACACCTGAAAGCTCACAAATTCGAGACCAGCCTGAACCAGAGTGAGACCTCATCTCTAAAAATAGCCTGTAGTCCCAGCTACTTGGGAGGCTGGGGCAAGAGAATTGCTTGAGCCCAAAGTTTGAGGTTGCTGTGAGCTATGGCATCATAGCTCCATCGAGGGCAACAAAGTGAGACTTTGTCTCCAAAAAAAGAGAAGATTAGGAAAATAATACTGTCAATTATAAGCACTAGTTTTGGATGCTTTTGTAATATTTATTATCTGGTTTAATGCAAACAAAAATCCTTGTAAGTAGAAATTTTCGTATTTTCTTCAATGATTCAACTAGTCAGTAAATGTCTATTCCTTACCTGCTATAATCATGCATGGTGTTATGCACCTGAGATATTACATGTGCAAATCACTTTGTCCCTACTCACATGAGAGCACTGTCACCAGGTCCCCGACTCTGGACCATTATCTTACCGTATATCAGAGTTGGGGACCTGAGACAGTGTCTCAGTGGGTGACATACATATTTAACAAATAATATACAAAATTCATAAAATTGTCATTGCAGTAACTGTTAAATAATGACATACATGAAACTAGAAAAAGTTAGAAAAGATGGGTGATTGGGTTCAAATCTAAAGTATGTTGCTCAAAAGCTGAGAGAGGATGACTGAGCTGAGACTGAAGGATTAACCATATGGGAGTGGTTAAGCCTCCGGGAAAGAACATGTGCAAAAACCTTAGCAGAAGCAAGTTGGAAACCAGTACATTTTTTATTCTCTGGAAGATTTTGTGTAAGACTGGCATGACTTTTCCTTAAATATTTGTAAGAAGTCATTAGTGAAGACTATGAGCCTGGGGTATCTTTGTGGACTAGATTTTAATTACGGGTTCAGTGCTCATGTTAATAGATTTGGGAGTATTCAAGAGTCATCCTTTTTGATCAATTGTGTTTTCTAAGAAATTAGTAAATTTCTTTTAAGGCTTTTTATTTTAAAAAGCTTTTAATGTATTGGCATGAATTACTTTATAATACTGTCTTATGATCGTTTCTAGTATCTATAGGATACATGAATTTCCCTTTTTTATTCTTGTAATCAATAGCCCTTGCCTTCTGTATTTTTAAATCCACCTTGCTGAGAGTTTATCAGTTTTGTTTGTCTACAAAATACTTTGTACTGTCTTATATTTTCTATCATTTTTGTTTTCATTTTATTAATATCTGCTAATCTATTTCTGTTGTTTATTGCTTCTTTGGCTTCTTGTGCATGTTTTTCTTTTTTTAGTTTATTTTTGATTAGCAATGTGTATGAAAAATGATGTAAATAAATTAGACTTTAGGTGACATTATCTCCTTTCTCCAGAGAGGGTTTATGTTGTTCCTGACCAGTGCCTAGGTTCACTAGCTGCCCCAGAGGACATTAACTGAATTTTAAGAATTGAATTGATACCAGCATGGGTATATTTCCAGCTTATTCTAACTCCTGTGTTGCAGCCTCCCATCATCCCAAGCCAAAGTGTGATAATTACCCAGTTTCTCCCTCATTGTTCTCCTAACCCTGAAGCATTGTCATAAATGTTTCTTAGATTTTTTTGCCTCTGACCTTCCTCTCGCAGAATTCATAGATCCCTAGAGACTCAAGCAGTAGACCCAAATACTGGGCTTGTCTCTCTGGGCTTTCTTTTCTTGCCCAAATCCTACCCTTAATTTTTCTCTACCTTTTTGTTCCTGTGTTGCCTTGAAGATTATTTTATTAATTTTTAAATTTTTTTTTCTAGATGTCACAATTGGGAAGTTAGATTAATGTCTTTATCTATCACTGCTGGAAGTGAAAATTCTAAGGTCTATTTTTATTTTCTTCTCAATTGCTTAAAAAATGACCATTTTTTAATTGGTTATTCCTCTTAGTATTATATGGTATGCACTTCCTGTCCTCAACTATTCTTGCCATATTTCTATCTTGCAAATACTTTAAAATTTCCTAGAATTAAAATTTCTTGCTTTAAGCCTTTTTCAAATCATGAACAGAATATAAGTTCCATGAAAGCAGGGAATTTGATTCAATAATATTTAACTAGCACTTCAAATGGTGCTTTGCACTTAGCTCTCAATAAGTATTTTTGTAATGGAATAAATAAAGAAATTGGAGTTGAATCCTTGACATCAAAGAAGAGGACCATGAATTTTTTTATTCATTTGCCACATGATTAACTTATTTCTTTTCTGAATATGTAACTGTATGTAACTTGTAGCCAATGTGTAAGGAACATTTACATGATGTGTTGTATAGAGTAGGCAAGTAGGCATTCCCCAAAGCAGCACTTACATTCTGAGTAGATTTACCTTTGCTCCCTCCCCCTAGTCAAAGACTGGGCTCCATGGCAGTGTAGAGTTCTTGATTTTCACTTCTCTTGATGTTTGATTAGGCAATGAATGTTGCTAGCCTGTCATGGTGTCAACTTTGTCCCCTCTGCCCATATACGGTAAGATAATGGCCCAGAGTCTGGGACCTGGTGACAGTGCTAAGTTCAAGTTCTGCCTCTTTGTACTCAAGTTTTGAGAGCAAGTATTCTAAACTCCCTGAGCTCCAGTTTTTCTTGTAGGTAAAATGGATATAATAATAGTATCTAATCCTCAAAGTTAGTGATAGGATTAAATGAGATCATCTGTACTGAGCACTTAGCACTGTGACTGGCCCATACAGAGCTCTCCATATACATTAGTATTGTTTTTATACAAAAATCTTCTTTCTTTCTGAGACATGATCTCACTCTGTCAGCCAGGCTAGAATATAGTGGTATCACAGCTCCCTGTAAACTCCAACTTCTGAGCTCAGGGGATCTTCCTACAGAAGTCACTATGCCCAGCTAATTTTTCTACACATATGTAATTGTGTGTGTGTATATATGTATAATGCCATGGAATCCGCCTATCCCACCAAGGACCTCAGACTCCTGAGTTCAGGCGATCCTCCCACCTCAGCCTCCCAAGTAGCTAGAACTACAGGAATTTTTCTATTTTTTGTAGAGACAGGGTCTCGCTTTTGCTCAGACTTGTCTCCAACTCCTAGCTTCAAGCATTCCTCCTTCATTGGCCTACCAGAGTATTAGGATTACAGGGGTGAGCCACGGTGCCTGGCCAAAATCCTCTCTTTATAAAGCTTGGATGTATTTTAAACAACTTAAACACAAAGTTGTTATATTATAGTAATTAAGAACCTATTTATTTCAGACATAAGGTTTATTTCTAGATGAAAATCTTTGCTGTGATTAAAGAGCATCTTACAGTGCTATTCCTTGTCCCCTGACATGAATACAATTTCTGTGCTCTACTGTAACAGACTGACCTCATTGTCCGCCTACTCGGCCTGCCTGGGATATGTGAACTATGCCAAGCCTCCCTCACCTATGAATACTTCCTCACACTGCTCCCCTGCATTTCTCTCCCACAACATATTTGAGACGGTTATCACAATACTCATGGACATATTCCTTTCTTTCTTCCTTTTCAATAAGAATTCTCAATTGTGCAGACTCAGGATTGAGACCCATCAAGATGCCTTAATACACACACACACATTCGCACACACACACTCATTCACAATCAGATAATTCTTGGTGTGTTTTCCAGAGCAGTAAGGATCTAAGCGCTCTTATAAATGTAGGATAGACCCCCAAAATGTTTGAAGGGTCATATAGTATTCTCATTCATTTGTAGAAAAAATTTAGGAGACAAAGGAAACATTATGTGGGGTTTTCTGTTCTCCTGCTGGATGGCCTGCTGATGATTGAAGAGCCATGTATTGCCTCGTCCTGACTCTGCCTTTCCCCATTGGATCTCTGTGAGAGTCACGTGCTTTGGGCATTTCTGAAAAGAGTCTTCTGAGGCTTCTGCATCTCATCTGGGTCTGCTGAATCCCACCTAGAACCGTGTTGAGCTCTCATCTATCGGGATGAGCAACAGATTCTTGGGCACCTGGAAACTCGTCTCTAGCGAGCGCTTTGATGATTACATGAAAGCTCTGGGTAAGAAATGCTCTTTGTTTTCTGGCTGAGCAGATCCTTTGTGAGAAAGCTACAGGCCATTTTCTACTAGTATCCTTAACAAAAGACTGCAAAAGTTGGTATAGGCTGAAATACCAACCTCTTCTGGGATTAATCTTTCAGACGATTTCTTTGCATTTTATTTGTGGCAATTTTAATAGATTATCACTTCAATAAGAGTGGCTTAAATGCATAGACATAGAACTCCCACTGATTTCAAAGGCAGTTTCATATCAAAAAAGTTACGGTCACATACCTGGAGTAAAGACATTTTAGACAACCCTTTCTCTGGCTTTCCCGAGAGCTAGTTTTATGGCAACTAAAGTGCTCATAAAAATAAGAAGTTGAATATATTCCAGATATAGACAACCTCAATGTAAAATTCAGTTTTCAGCTAAACTAAAAGTTTTCCCTCTCTCTACTTCAGGTTGTCCTTTATTACACAATCATGCAGATACAGAGAGTTTGAAAGACAAAAATGCTTCCTAAAATAGGATGTTCCTAAAATAGTCCAGGGAAGTTACTGAGAAAAATAAACTAGGGTTGCGGTAGTAAATTCAAACTCAGCTTACCAATTTCAGATATTCTTGGAGTCAGAGCAGTGAATGGAGATGGAAAACCCAGTCATTAGTTCAACTAATTTATGTTTCTAGAGAATGTTCCATAGATATGAATATAATAGATGGAAGGAGACTTTGGAAATTTCCAGAGCTATTAATAGAGTGATGCCAATGACCTCAGGTTGCCATGTTTGTTGAAGTGTCCCATAACTTTAACTATTTAGAAAGCTTGCACAAAAGGTTCTATTTTCAGGTAAAATGAGCAAAGTTGTGTCACTGTCGTCTGGTAAATTATAAGAACTTATGAGGATAAATCTATACTATGAGCTTGGTTAGATTTGAAGACTTAACAGCTGGAGAAGAAGCAAATTAAAGGAACATCGCTATGAGGAATGCTTTAATTCTGTTGTTTTCAATCTTTAGAGTGCATAAGAACGCCCTGGGGTTTGGTAAGTGTGGATTCTCAGGTTCCACCAGAGATTATGATTTAGTTTGAAAAGTAAATCCAAGCATTGGGAATTCCAGCTGGAACCTTATGAAATTAGTCTATCTTTCATGTATTGTGTATTTAAATATGTCCTTTTCTATCTATTTCTATAGTCTTGGTAATAATAATAGTAATAAAACTTAAGGGTCTAATTTTGTTTTATTTTTCAAATGTAGAAAAGTCTTAAAAATTATTTTACGTATGTAAGCTCTTTTGTAATTGTACAGCTCTCAAAGGTTTTTCCTAGCAGTTAAACACAGGAGCCACAAAATATCAGAGATGAGATTCTGTCAAAGATAGAAAGGAGTTCTTCCCCATATTCATAATATGTTACAGACCAAAAAATATCATGAAATAGTGTGTATATATTATGTTCTCATTTTTCAGTGTATGTTGATAGTATTTGCATGCACAAATTAAAATATTTGGGAAGATTTTCATACAAATCAATAACTAGTAACTTCCAATAGGGAATAGAATTGGATGTGGTAAAAGTGGATGACGTACACTATTTTAGCCAAACACTTTCCCCTTGAAAATCTGCACACATTACTTTTGTAATAACAAAACCTAAAATGTTTGAGCCCTGAATATGTATTTCCACTGGATAAGGAGGCCCTTGGTAGTAATATCACCTGCCATCTACACACTTAAGGCACCCCTGAGCATCAGTGTGTCCACCATAGACTGACTCTACAGGGACACTCTCAGGCAATATAATTCTAACACTATCTCGATTTTCAGGTGTGGGGTTAGCCACCAGGAAACTGGGAAACTTGGCCAAACCCAGGGTGATCATCAGCAAAAAAGGGGATATTATAACCATACGAACTGAAAGCACCTTTAAAAATACAGAGATCTCCTTCAAGCTAGGCCAGGAATTTGAAGAAACCACTGCTGACAACAGGAAAACCAAGGTAATCTTTCATGTTTTTCTTTAAAGTTGGCCCAGTCAACTGTTTGAGAGAGAGGATTATTTCTGCTAGTGTTTAAAAGGGTAGACACCATTCTGTTGAACATGAATGTGTCTCATGAGACATCCATTATGAAAATGGTTCATAATTATGAATGAACTGCTTCTTTAATCAACCAAAGTCTAGGCCAATCAATTACATGAATTTGTCTTTGCAGAGCATTGTGACCTTGGAGAGAGGTTCATTAAACCAAGTACAGAAATGGGATGGCAAAGAGACAACCATAAAAAGGAAATTGATGAATGGGAAAATGGTAGTGGTAAGAGTATTCTTCCTTCTAAATATAGAAATAATGTTATATGAGAAATTTCTTATGTTATTTTCAAAATTCTCTATGTTCTTTGGAATATAAATGGGTAAAAATGACTAAGAATAGAGTCAGAGTTAATGCTTGAATTATACATAAAAATTCTTCTTCAAGTCTTTAAATATGGTCCAAGATTTTAGAAATAAAAAAAAAAAAGCCAGTTTATCTTTTTTAGAAATAAGAATACCTAAAAATGATAGCAAAGTTAAAGAAAGTTTGGGTAAATCTCACTACTTTGGACTCACAAAGATAAAAGCAAGTCTAGATTTTAAAAGCAAAATACACTCTAAAAAGTTCAAGTGCAGATATTTGTAGGTATCTAACCATTTTGCTTTCAAAATGCTGTAGTAACTTAGATTAGACCATGTCAACAATGCAAGCTGGGTTCAATAGATGAGAATGATGACAAAGGTTACATTTAGTTACCTCTAACAATTTTTTTTTTAAGGTTGAGGTGTTGAGTTTACTATAGAACACATACATTGACTATCAGTAAATTCATGTAATGTTTTGAAAGTCTTTTTCTTTAGTACGTTGGTTCTTAGCCCTTGCTGCACAATAGATCTAACTGGGGATTAAATACCAATATGGAGGCCCCAACACAGCTCAACTGAATGCAAATTTCTTGGAGGAAGAGAAGCCATCAGTATATTTAAGTGTTCACCAGATAGTGCAAATGTGCAGATAGTTTTGAAAACTGCTGTTTTAGTAGATTTCAATTACATTTGAAGTATGCATAAAAACTTGCCATTAAAAAATTCCTTTACAGAAATATAGATCAACTTTTAAACTATGAAAATATCAACTTTTTCACTATTATAATATTTCTCCTATTTCAGTGGTCATAATTCTGAGGTAGTAGAGACTGATGATGTTTTATTGCTAAGTTAATCTTATGAGCTTATTTTGAATTTCTATTTTTATCACAAATCTGACATTCTCTGGTTTGAGTTGTTGGAGATACTCAATTGATCTCTCTCTTTTTCAAGGAATGTATGATGAAGGGCGTGGTCTGCACCAGAATCTATGAGAAGGTCTGAGAAAATAATTTTCTCGTTGAAGTGGTTTTGTTCATTTAATGTTGGAAATCGGTTACTTCTATTAGCAAGACCTGAATGCAGATGTTTGTTTTGTTTTTGTCTTAATACAATAGGCAAAGGCCTAAACTGAAGATTAATCTAAAATTCAATGTTATTTAAGCACTTGTAATTTGCATGTATGTCATTATTATACATGTATCAAAGTACATGTTGACCAAACCTAAACAGCTGATAATGTCATCTAATTAACTTTGAAATTCTAACTATGTTGTACTTTGCATGCTGGAAATGATAATGAAATAGAAATAATGGCTTAGTAAAGGGGCCATCATAAAAGTATGATGAAGGTAGCAAACTCAAACGCCATCAGGATCCAGGATCCAGCTAAGGGAGGAGCATCACCAATGAGACAGTCCAAGAGAAGCAGCTATTTTAAATTGAAGAGTTACAATAACAGCTAAAAGAGCAGCCTTTGCTCTACTCCAGTCATTTTTTAATTGATTAATAATTTATAGACAGTGAATGAACAAATATTAAGGCTGGAGTTCAATAAATTGTGACAAATATATGTACTCATATAGCTCACATCCCAATCAAGATAAAAAATATTTTCTTAGTACTCCTTAAGTATTTCTTAATACTCCTTCCCAGTTAATATCCCACTCTGTTTCACTTCCAGGAAAAACAAGTAGTGAGTTGGCTTCCATCACTATAGATTAGTTTTGGTTGTTCATGTAAATGGACTTACATATTATATCTTCTTGTCTGTTTGCCTCTTTAAGAATGTTCTGAGACTCATCCATATCATTGCATGTAGCAGTACTTTGTTCCTTTTTACTACCAAGTACTATTTACCAATTCTTCTGTTAGGACAATTGGACTGTTTACAATATTTGGTTATTATCAATAAAATAGCTATAAGACTTTATAGGCCTATAACTTCATTTCTTTTGAATAAATAACTAGTCATAGGATTACTGGGGTCAATATTTTGGGGGTTTTTTTTTAGAGACACAGTCTCACTTTGTCACCCTTGGTAGAGTGCTGTAATGTCACAGCTCACAATAAACCTCAGCTCTTGGGCTCAGGCAATTCTCTTGCCTCAGCCTCTTGAGTAGCTGGGACTACAGGCGCCCACTACAATGCCCACTTATTTTATTGTTGCAGTTTGGCCGGGCCCGGGTTTGAACCTGCCACCCTTGGTATATGGAGCGGTACCCTACTCCCTGAGCTGCATGTATCACCTGGGGTGGGGTGGGGGGGTCAATGATTTTTGACAAGCATGAAAAGTGAACCACAGTGCCCAAGTAATAGGGAAACTATTTCAGATGGATTACCTGACTGAGCAAATGAGAAAATGGGTTGATGTTGATGGGAGCCAGAATGTTCACTGTTGAAAAGGAACCTACAAATAGGGAGCAAGGGAAGGCAAGAAAGAATCATGTGGGAATGGAATGAAATTGATGTACAATCACGGGTTCTAAGGCATAGAGAAGTATGTGCATATGTATGTGTAATTAGACATGGATGCCTGCAAGCATATATGCCTGTGATGTTTACATGTATTTATGTGTTTATAACACACATGCATTTCTTAGCTCTATGTATATTTCTTAGCTCTAAAGAGCTTACAAGCAAAGAGGAATGAGCATACCTAGCACCCCATATCTGTCTTAAAATTAAAAAAAAAATACATGACAACTAAATGTAGTGATACAAGACTGGATCCTATACTAGAAATAAAATATATATTTCAAAAGGGCAGTAATATATTGATTGAAAGATTGGAATATAGATGGTAGGTCACATAAAAAGCTTGCTGTAATTAAGTAAAAGAATATTCCTATTCTTGAAAAATACACACTGAAGTATTTTGAGATAATTGGACCTTATGTATGCAATTTACTCTCAAAAAATTCAAGAACAAATATTTGTGGTGTAAAAGTACACACATCCAGAAATACAGAAAGAACAGGGTGGCACCTGTGGCTCAAAGAGTAGGGTGCCGACCTCATATGCCAGAGGTGGTGGGTTCAAACCCAGCCCTGGCCAAAAACTGCAGAAATATAGAAAGAGCAAATGAGAAAAATTTGAATAATAGACAAATCTAAGTGAAAGGTATATGTTTTATTTAGTCTGATTCTTGCAACCATTATGTACATTGAAAATTATTTCCAAACATGATTTTTTTTAAAGAAAATTGCCCTTGGTGAACTCTTCAGCCTATAGGCATCTGTATTGTTTTGTTTTGTTTTGATTTTTGTTTTTGTCTCCAGGCAGTTAAACCCATAAAGGAAGAATTTTAAAGCTAGGTTGCTATTTTTAGATGTGTGCAGCAATATAACTTGTTATATAATATATTTCTCGGTAAATATAATTGCTTTATTATACAAAAGTCACGAGTACTTTTTCTTTCATAACATGAAAAGTAGAGCTACACTGATAATAAAAAAGACAAAAAATCATTTCAGCAGATGGCACACGTTATGAGATTTGTACAAGATTTTCAACCAACCATAGACAGGGAAAAATTTAAAAAAGCAAGATGTAAGGTCTTAGCCCATTCAGGCTGCTATAGCAAAATACCAGAAAATGTTTAGTTTCTAAACAACAGAAATATATTTCTCTCAGTTTTGGAGATAGACAAGATCAAGGCATGGCAGATGTTAGTGTCTGCTGAGGGCCTGTTTCCTGGTCCACAGATGGCATCTTATGGCTGCTTCTCATGTGGTTGAAGGAAAACAGGCATCCTTGGGCCTCTCTTGTAAGGACACTAGTCCCATTCATGAAGGCTCCACTCTTGTGGCATAATTACTTCTCTAAAGACCCTACATTCTGATATCCTCAACTTGGAGGGTAGGCCTTCAACATCTGAATTTTATGGGGAGACAAACATTCATACACTTGAATTCTGTAATATACAAAAATAGTCTCAAAATATAAAATTGATTCTCTACATCTTTTTAATATAACATAGTAGTAAAGAACAGTCATACAACCTAGGTTCAAATTTCAGTTTGCTACTAATTAGCTATCTGTCATTGGGTAAGCCGCTTAACCTCTCTGACCCTAAGTTCCTTTCTTAGTGAAAATGGGACTACTAGTAAAGCAGACCTCAAAAAGTTGTCAAAAACAAACAAGTTAATATATGCAACATGCTTAGAACAGGGCTTGGCATAGGAAAAGCATCACAGAAGTGTCTTCTGTTACTTACCACGAAATGTATATTATTTTCAAATAGATCATTTTATTATTATAGCTCAAAATGAAGAGAGTGTCACAAGATTTCACAGCTGTTTATGTTTTAAGTGATTTATATAGCAAGTGAAAAAAATTATTAAGAATATTATCTATGCTAACATAAAAACAATCAACATCAAACCTTTCAAGATTAAACCAGGAAGAAGTAGAACTCTGAAACAGATCTATAACAAGTAGCAAGATTAAATCATGCTAAATAAAGTAATCTGGATTCACAACTAAGTTCTAATGAAAATATGAAGAAGAAATAGTGCCAATTCCCCAGATATTGTTCCAAAAAATTAGGAGGAGACAATTCTCCCCTATTCATGTTATGAGGGCAGTGTTGCCTTGATACCAAAACCAGACAAAGACACAACAAGTAAAGTACAGACCAATATTCCTCATGAACATGGATACAGAAATTCTCAACAAAGTACTAGAAAATTGAATCCAAAGGGCACATCAAAAAGACAATACTACATACACATGATCAAGTGGGCTTTATACCAGGGATGCAAGGATAATTCAGCATAAGCAAATCAATAGATGTGACACATCACATAAAAAGAATTAAGGACAAAAACCATATGATCATCTTAACAGTGAAGAAAAAGCACTCAATACAATTTAATATACCTTTATGATAAAAATTCTGAACAACTAAGCATTGAAGAAAAATACCTTAAAATGATAAAGGCATACATACAAAAAACCCACAGCCAACATCAAATGTAACAGGGAAAAGTTGAAACATTCCTTCTAAGAACTGAAAAAGACAGAAGGATTACTGTCTTTTATTCAACAAGTACTAGAAGTTTCCACCTGAGCTATCAGGCAAGAAAAAATAAATACAAGGTATCCAAATTGGAAAAGAGGAAGTTGAGTTGTCCTTGTTCACTGATATGATCTTTTATCAAGAAAACCCTATAGATTCTATCCAAAAACCTGTAGATTGAAAGGGTTTCAAAGTACAAAGTTTCGGATACAAAATCAATATACAGAAATCAGTAGCATTTCTAAATACCAACAATGATCTAACTGAGAATGAAAGCAAAAGAGAAATATAAGTTATAATAATTGGGAGAAATGCCTAAGAATTTATTTAATGAAGGTGTTAAAAGCAATCTCAAGCAAAAAAAAAAAAAAAAGGAGGCATAACATTGTCTGACTTCTAATTATACTAAATGGCTATAGTAACCAAAACAGCATGGTACTGTTATAAAAATAGACACATATCAGTGGAACAGAATAGATAACCCAGACATAAACCCTATATTTAAAGCTGACTAATGTTTGAAAAAGTTGACAATAATGTACACTGGAGAAAGTATACTCTTTTAAATAAATGGTACTGAGGAAATAAGTCTTCTGGACATGGGTTTAGGCACAGAATACATGACTAAGACTTCAAAAGCACTGGCAACAAAAACAAAATAAACAAATAGGACTTAAACCACAGAGCTTCTGCATAGTGAAAGAAATAATCAACATGGTGTACAGACAATGCATAGAATGGAAGAAAACATGTGTAAATCATACATACAACAGAGAACTAACACCCAGAATGTATAAGGAACTCAAACAAGTCAGCAAGAAAAACCAGTTAACCTCAATACAAAGTGGACTAAAGACATGAACTGAGATGATATACAAATGGCCAACCAATATATGAAAAAATGCTCAACATCACTAATCATTAGAGAAATGCAATTTAAAACCATAATAAGATATCATCTTTCAATAACTAGAATGGCTGTTATTAAAAAATTGAACTAAAAAAATAGATGGTGTCATGGATGCAGTGCAATGAAACATGTATTCGTTGTTGGTAAGAATGTAAACTTGTATAACATTTATGGAAACAGAAACTCATGCTATTCAGACATAAGAAAGAATAAAACCATGTCTTTTATGTACACACATGTGTATATGTGTACATACATGAACATACATGTACTTACATGTGCACACATTAATGTAGCACCCCATAGATTACATATGCCCCATTTTCTTTATCCACTCATTAGCTGATAGTTATTTAGGTTGATTCCATATCTTTGCAATTGTGAATTGTGCTGTGATAAATATATAAGTTCAGATATCTTTTAGTTGTACACAATGTACATAATGTGTACACATGTACATACACATATACGCATGTGCACACATGTATAAACATGAACATACATGTGCACATGTATATACATAGGTGGACATACACAAACATATGTGCATGCATGTACATACATGTCCACACATGTATATACATAGGTGTACATACATGTGCACATATGGACGTGCATGTGCATGTATGTGTGTATGCATATGCATATATGGGCACACATATACATGCATGTGCACACATGCATGCACTGATGTGTAAATACATGTGCACCCATGTACATATATGCGCACACATGTAAGTACATATTTCACCATTAACAAAAATTGACCCTCATTGGATAAAAGATTTAAACTTAAGACATGAAACTATAAAGATTCTTGGAGAGAATGCAGGAGAAATACTTGAAGAAATTGGCCTGGGAGAATACTTTATGAGACAGACCCTCCCAGGCAATTGATGCAACACCAAAAATACATTACTGGGATCTGATTAAACTGAAAATCTTCTGCATAGCCAAGAACACAGTAAGTAAAGCAAGAAGACAGCCCTCAGAATGGGAGAGGACATTTGCAGGTTATACTTCTGACAAAAGTTTACCAGATCCACAGAGAACTCAAACTTATTAGTAAGAAAAGAACAAGTAATCTCATTTCATTGTGGGCAAGGGACTTGAACAGAAGCTTCTCTGAAGATGATTGGTGCATGGCCTACAGACACATGAAAAAATTCTCATCATCTTTAATCATTAGAGGAATGCAAATCAAAACCACTTTGAGATATCATTTAACACCAGTAAGAGTGGCTCACGTACAAAATCCCAAAACTACAGATGTTGGCATGGATGTGGAGAAAAGGGAACACTTCTGCACTGCTGGTGGGAGTGCAAGCTAATACATCTCTTTTGGAAACAAGTACAGAGAATACTCAGAGATCTAAAAGTAGACCTGCCATTTGATCCTGCAATTCCTCTACTAGGTATATATCCAAAAGACCTAAACTCACTTCATAACAAAGATATTTGCACCAGAATGTCTATTGCAGCTCAATTCATAATAGACAAGTCATGGAAGAAGCCCAAGTGCCCATTGACCCATGAATGGATTAATAAATTGTGGTAAATGTACACCATGCAATATTATGCAGCCTTAAAAAAGATGGAGACTTTACCTCTTTTACATTTACATAGATGAAGTTGGAACATATCTTACTTAGTAAAGTATCACAAAAATAGAAGAAAAAATATCCAATATACTCAGTACTATTATGAAACCAATTTACAATCACTCACACTTTCATATGAAGAATAGATCACAACTATGGCCCAAGTTGAAGGAGGGAGGAGGGGGAAATGGGAGAGGAGGGGGAGGTCAGATTGAGGAAGGGTGAATGGTGGGATCTCACCTATGGTGCAAAATGCAAGGGTACATGTCAGATCTATTAGCATAGAGTATAAATGTCTTAACACAATAATTAAGTAAACGAGATGAGGCATATATTTACCTGTGTGATGTAAGCGTTCCTAATTCTATATGAAATCAGCACATTGTACCCCATAAATGCATTAGTGTATGTATACATGATCTCTGTGTTTACAATTTAATAAAAAAATTCATTAAAAAAATAAAAACAAATCATGTCTTTTGTAGCAACATGGATGGAACTGGAGGCCATTACCTCAAGCAACTCAAGAACAGAATAAATGCTGCATGTTCTTTTTATAAGCAGGAGCCAAGTTATGGCTACACAAAGACACACAAAGTTGTATAATGAATATCGGAGACTCAAAAGAGGGGAGAGTGAAAGGAGGTGAACAGTGAAACATTACCTATTGTGTACAATCATTACCTATTGTGTACAATGTTAGCTATCCTGGTGATGGGTACACTAAACATCCATACGTCACTACTATACAATGTATATACATAACAGGAAAATAGTAAAAATTTAAAAAAAATTTAAATGGGAATTGATGATTATCTAACCTAAAGAAAGCCTAAATAAATACACGTTATCATCAAAAGATAAAGAACTAATATTATTTAGACAGTGATTGGCATGCCAGATTTAATTCTCTTAGAAGCAGTGGTGCGGGGGAGATGGCTAAAATTGGCTCTTAAGTGTTCTTGGTTAAATTTTCATAAATTTGACAATTGTTAAACCATTGATAGCTTGAAATCAGCTATGATGGGAGTATTTTACTAGGAAAATAGGCAAACACAGAGATTAGAGCTGGTTTTAAACACTCGCACACCACCACCTAGAAATGGCATAGTACTTGGATTTCATTAATGCAAGTACTAGATTTGTGCTGGCCATGACATTTTGAATGTTTGACTAAAGATTTACTTTAAACTTTCTTAAAAAATCACTTCTGCTTAGCTTTTAGGATGATTTTTTCTAATTCAGTTTGCACCTGGTAAGCAGGCTGCACATTAGAAATACCTAGAAGTTTTAAAACGCATGATTAACGAGAGTCTGCCCCAAACCCATGGAATTATAACCCGTGGATGACAATGAGACCCAGGCATCACTATTGTTAAAGTTCAGGATGTCAAAATTTTAAGGAGTTTATTTTAGTAAAAAGCAATTCCTAAATCAGGCAGACCAAATGACAGATAGTTTGGGCCCCACTAAGGAGGTACTAGGGAGAAATTTTTATAATGTGTTTCCAGAAGACAAAGAAATATTTGGTTAGTTACAGTGGAAAGCCTCAAGTTCTAGGTTGGTTGGCAGTTACGATCGGTTAAATTTAATTTTATTGTTTATACTGAGTTGTGTTTTGGTTTGCTTAGGTAGGAACCCAGAACACTAGTGCTGTCTCAGCCAAGTGACCTCTCAATTACTCTCTTTAACGCTAATTTTTTTTTTTTTTAACTCCACAGATGACTCAAGCATGTGGCCAGTTTGAGAACCTCTGTGCCAAAGTTAAAAATTTAATGTAGTCCATTATCGTAGCGCTATCAATTAAAATAGAGTACAAGGTCATCAAAGTCAGGAGTACTAAGGGTTCTCGATGTGAAATTAAATGAAAGTAGATAATAAAAACACTATCTTAAAAGCAATTCAGATGTAATCAAGTCCTTTGCTAAGGAAGCAACTGTGTACCTCTTATCTTTGCTATTTCCACAGAGGGCTACACAATTGGCCATTATGCATAACAAAGCATATGGAAAAGTGAAGGTTTAAAAATAGCAAAATGTGGATCATCAGGAAAAACAAAGTTATGAAGTAATACTAAACCTTTGTAAAGTATCAATCATCTTTCAGTAGACTTCAGAAAGTAAAGTTAAATTACGCAAAAACTGTAAGATGAAACTGAATTTTCAAAATAGCAGTTCCAACATTTTGTTGTCTATTAAGAAGAAAAACAGTTACGCAATGCAAAGTTTTCATGTCCCACTTGTCTAGGTTGGAATTTTGGCAATATCTACTTAAGCATACCTTGCTTTAACTGTTGTGCAAGAGTTATAATTGGCTTGATGGTACAGAGGCCAATTAAATATCCCAGGAGTATCAGAGAACTGATGCTTCTACGGTGAAAGGGTTTTAGAAACTCTATCTGTGCCAAAGCTGTATCAGCTCCCTTAAGAAAATTATCTATCATTCCCTTGTTAGAATTAAACACAGGAATTTTTTGCACCACCTGGTATTTGGCATTATAGTTCTTTAATTCTTGATCTTCAATAATTATATTTTTTCATATTATTAATGTATCATTAATATATATATAAATTGCATTAAATAAATTAAATCATGTGGCATAAATTGATGATAGAGTTCAGCTTCGGAGTTCCAAAATAAATTATCAGTAAGTTTTTATTTCCTAATGTAATTTGGCATTTAATGTGCCCTTAAATCCAGCTTGAATTTTGACTTTTATTAAAACCTACCTGGTACATGTATTATGTATTTTATATTGTTATATCTAATATAGTTGGATATTCAATATTGAAATAATTTTATTATATTCATGAACTTCTCTATTTAATAGCTGCCTGCTTTCAACCCTTCTAGGAGTTCCATGTGGACTGAGATAGGCACTTTGTATTTTTCCCTTCACACTCCAACCCTTATTCCCATTCAATAAATTCTTCATCATCCTTCAAGAGACAAAAATTCCATGCTGACTTCTCTGACCGGGCTGGAAGGCAATGCATTTAATAACTTCCTTTTCTATGCTGGCGCTACAATATAACAGTTCACTAAGATCTGCAACTCTAGAATGAGAGCTTGGTTGAAAAAATTTTTAATTTCTAAATTTAAAAAATTTCCAGCCTACACTGTTTGATTTATAGAAGAGGCTTTGTAAATGTTTTCCGAATAAATGAATGCATAAATGAGTACCCTTGTATTATATCCATTCTGGCCGCCAGATCTTGCACACAGAGGGCCCTTGCAAGCTGAGTGGGAAACCAAACAGAAAGATAGCTTTCCCAAAGGTTAATCAAAGTAAATTTTTTTCCTTGGAATTTCACAGACAACGAAGAACAATGAAATGCTATTATGATATGTTGTCACTTCTAACTTTCCCTTCTTTCCTTTTGACACGGTTAGGTCTGGAATGTTAACCTGTCAACAGGAAATCTGTCTGCTTCTCTGTCTCTCTGTAGGTCACATGCATGACCCTGAGATTATACGTAAAATGATTCCACAGGAAAGCCAGGGATTTTCTTATTTAAAAATCATGAAAGACAGGTGAGTGAGTCCATGCATTTGTAATACGCTTAATTAAGATTTATGCTGCTTGAATAAGGATAGATTAGAGCAGCTCTGAGACCATTTCCAACCCCATGCTCTATAGTGTATAGAATTCACAGTGGCTTTAGATTTTTGATATGTTAATGTGAGTGCAAAAACATTTGGGTAGGGAGGACACAGAGAATAGTCAGAAGAGCACAGAAGGACATTCCGTTCAGTTGTGCATTTGGGGGGACTGTCTTCATAGCTCCTTGAATCCAGATTTCTATGGGATCCATCAGAGATCCACACAGTCTTCCTGCTGATATATATCATTTTGCATATTCAGTTGGTAGATATGGGAGATTAATTTTAGTCAGATTATTCTACAGTCAGCAAATGTCCAACTTATAGCACCTTTGCCTGCTTTCCGTCAAAACAATCTGGTCATCAACATGGCAGTTGGTGAGAGATGGAGAGATGGTATTTGAAGTAACTCCTAGGTAGACATTGAAAGTACCCCCAGGTAAATAGAAAGGAACTTATATTATCCTGATGAGACATTCTCCTCCATGGAAAAAAGTAGAAAGAAGGCAATATCAAATATTAAATTAGGGCTGTGAGAAATTTACTCCAGAAAGTAAAAGTATGGGTCAAAGCCACGAGGACACCACATAATACCCTCACCCTGATTTCTCTATCCCAGTGAACCTGGTGGGAAAACCCACATCACTTCTACACAGTAATTGTTAACAACATTTTTGACACCATCTTAAACAAGTACCCTGACTGGCAAATCACAGCCTAAATTCAATGGGCAGAGACATTTGTTGAACAAATATTTCTGGGGAAAAAGAATGAATGAGAAAAGGCCCTGGCATTAGGTGGAGGGGGCAGGGGGAATAGATGAGGGTGGAAAACAAACAGAAATAAGTTGAAGGAGGTTAACTGAGAACAGAAAGTAAAAAAGGAATGAATTTGATGTAACTCTTTGAGGACAGGCTTAAGGAAAGCATTGGATATGATCTTGAGCACAGGTGTGGAGCAGTCCTGTGCTGCCATCCAGTCTCCTTCATTAAGAATTTTATCTAAAGGCAAAGGAAGACTCTTTAGAGGTTATGTCACTGGCATTTCTACAGCCAGAGCGTCCCTAACACAACTTAAATCAACATCTCCCTCAGGATTGCAACTGGGACAGCAGGGCAGTTCAGCCTTGCCCTATGTGCCATCTGGCCCTTCCAGCCAGATTAAGAAGAGCTGGGGACTTAATGCTCATGGTTGTCTCTTACCTGCTAAGCTGGCAGTCTAGCCAGTCCTGACCAAACATGTTCAGAAAGGTCTGGATTATACAAGGTACACAGGAAAATCTTCCTGTGCTAAAAGACATCTGACTTTTTTTTGGTAAACTAGAAACCCTTATAAGATTCAACATGGGTCTTATCTGTTTTATCAAATTACGTTGGTCTGAAAAGACACATAAATAGAACAGTCAGATTCTGCTTTTTCTTTTTTAATAGCCCACAGGACCAATGAAAGACATGAACTGAGTCTAAAGAAAACCGGACTCAATATCAAAATATATTTTACATTTTTAAAATGAATTTAATTAAAACCTACATTCCTCGGTAACAGTTCACTTTTTTAATAGGGTACGTTCTGAAAATGAAATAAATCACTTTATGGAGAAATATTGAATAAGCTGGCACTTTCCATTGTTCTAAAAATACAGTCCTGAATCTCATAATAACAACATTTTGATTAACAACTGACCACATAGAGGACGACCTACACGATTCTTTTATTCCATGTTTTGTTGTACCTCTTCTACATCTGGATATTTTTAGATACACAAATATTTACCATTGTATTCCAGTATTCAGTACAGCAACATGCTGTGTTGGGGCAATGGGCTCTACCATGCAGCCCAGCAGGCTTTCCCTGCTGGGTCTGTGCAGCACTCTCTGTGATGTCTGCATAGTGACTCCCTTAACAACGTATGTCTCAGAATGAATTTTGGGGTTACGTGACATTGAAGGATCACAATAGGTGATAGATGATTTTATTATTTTCTTCTTGTCTTAGAGAACATTGGATAGAGCAAAGGAAAGCTTTCTTTGCATTAGTGCCTTAGGATTTAAAGCAATTAAGTAAGTGCAAAGAACTTGACAGAATCTACGACCCTCTGGGAAGTAGCAGCTCTTGAGGCTGGTAAGCTCAGATAACCTGGTCTTCTATTGCTCAGCAAATCAAAGAAATTCCTCCCTCCAGTGACACTATATCAGCATATACGACATGAAAGACAAAGAGAAAAATATAATTTAAAATGGATTAAATGGATTTAATTTGTTTTTATAGTTCTTTGGGAGAAAGTTGTGAACATTTATATGACTTCTAAGTTATATGAAATTTGATTTAAGTAGACAATTACTCTCTTTTCTATTTCACTTTGCCTATGTAAAAAAAAGTTAAATAATATTTATTGAGATTTTACTATAAGCTAGGAACTATTCTTAATGCATTGTTTACCTAACTCCATTTATTTATTTATTTATTTATTTATTTTGTTTTATTTTATTTATTTTTTTTTTGGCAGTTTTTGGCCAGGGCCAGGTTTGAACCCGCCACCTCCGGTATATGGGGCTGACGCCCTACTCCTTTGAGCCACAGGTGCTGCCCTTACTTAATTCTATTTAATTTTCACCATACCCTAGAAATTAGGACTTAAAAAAAAATCTCATTTTATAAATAGGGCAATAGATGCACAGGGTAATAAATAACTTGTTCAAGGGGCTGAGTGGTTCATCCTGTAATCCTAGCACTCTGGGAGGCCGAGGAGGGTGGATTGCCTGAGTTCATGGGTTCAAGACCAGCCTGAGCAAGAGCAAGACCCTCATCTCTAAAAATAGCCCAGCATTGTGGCGGGTGCTTGTAGTCAAAACTACTCAGGACACTGAGGCAAGAGAATTGTTTAAGCCCAAGAGTTTGAGGTTGCTGTGACCTATGATGCCGTGGCACTCTACCAGGGGCAAGAAAATGAGACTCTGTGTCCCTCTCCCCAAAAAAAGAAATTGTTCAAGGTCACACATCTAGTTATTGGTTCTTGAATTGAATTTGAATCAAATAAAATTCCTCAGACCTAGTCCTCATAACCACTTGCACATATAGCCAAATACCAAATTTCTCTCATTTATCTATGAAATGATTATTAAATTTCATTGTATAGTCAATTCCTTAAGCTGAGGCATTAAAAACACTTATCCCCAAAGATTTTGTATTGTTTGACCTGCTATTCCTCTTTGAGGAACTTGGTTTAGGAAAATGTGCAAATATATCCCAGGTAGGAAAAACAGAACAAAAGAAAATATAATTTTAAAAAGTGACTGCATTTGTATAATAGAATATTATGCCATAATTGTAAGTAATGAGGCAGGTCTATATTTACTGACATGGAAACATGAAAAGTTACAAAGTAGCACGTATAGTTTCATTTCTGTTTTGGAAATAACATACCTACTAGTTGTTAACTACATACATGTAGTGATTAAAATATTAATAAATCTTTATTAACTATTGTCAGGAACTAAGTTACATGTTTTCACTCATCTGAATCTCAAAACAACCCTAGGCGATTTACAGATGTGGGCAAGACACGGTGAGAGAATGAATAACTCGCACAAGAATATGAGAAAAGCAATATTCTTAGAGAACATTCAAAAACCAAATGTTAATAACTATGATTGTCGCTGAGTGATGAAATTTTAGGGGGACTTAAGAATAATTTTCCATATTTTAAATTTTTCCCCAAATGAATATTATTTTTATATCACAAAACTAGTTTCATTTTTATTAAAAAGATATTTGTTGCCTAATTTGTCTATTGTACAAATAACTACAGATGATCTCTAGTAAAAAGGACTAAGTCAAAATCAATCCTTTTCTCTTGAAATGAAAGTGGTACTTCAAAGAGAAGTGCAGGCAGAAGCTTATTTACAGCAGAGTGAGAACGGCCTATTTCACTTGTAAACAATTTGGAGGTTGCTCTTTTCATTATGGTCCCAGTCAGCATGGTAGCAAAATCACCAGCACATGGCCATACCCAGCAAACAATTGTTGGCAGACATTCTTCCCTGCAGTTTGGCGGCAGACAGCCCCCCCTTTAAGTTCAGCGCAGCTAAGAATAGAGAAACCCAGAACCACAGGAATATACCTGGTGAAGACTCCAGACTTGGTTTTTGAGCAATTACAAATTGAGAGACTAAGAATTTGGTACAACTGTTAAAAAGGAACCCTGTACATGGAAGGACTCATTCCAGGGTAATTAAGGCTGACATTGAACATGAGTAGGGTTTGAGCCCCAGCAACAACTGCTGACTTGGATATAGACTGCACGATTGCACAGACCGTTGCTTCAACCACACTTGGCTAAGAGCCTCAAGGCAGCACCAGTGGCTCAGTGGGTAGGGCACTGGCCCCATATACTGAGGGTGGCAGGTTCAAACCCAGCCCTGGCCAAACTGCAACAAAAAATAGCCAGGCATTGTGGCGGGCACCTGAAGTCCAACTACTCTGGAGGCTGAGGCAAGAGAATCACCTAGGCCCAAGAGCTGGTTGCTGTGAGACGTGACTCCATGGCACTCTACCAATGGCGACAAAATGAGACTCTGTCTCTAAAAAAAAAAAAAGAGGGGAGGCGAGGGGAGGGGGTGAGGGGGTGACTGGTGGGACCACACCTATGGTTCATCTTACAAGGGTACATGTGAATCTTTCTAAATGTAGAATAAATGTCTTAACACAATAACTAAGAAAATGACATGAAGGCTATGTTAACCAGTTTGATCAAAATATTTCAGATTGTATATAGAACCAGCACACTGTACCCCATGACTGCATTAATGTACACAGGTATGATTTGATAAAAAATAAATAAATAAATAAATAAATAAAGGGGCACAGGAGATTAATGCTTAAACCTTAAACTATTATTTCTGTTCTTTATAATCTTCATAGTAATGATTTTTGATACTCTGTAGCAAACAAAAGATAGAATTAGGGTAGAGTTCTTATTATGTACTTAAGATTCACTCACCAAAAAAATTAAGTTCTTTTCTGATTTTCATATTTTAATATAAAACCTTGAGCCAAAGAATCCCATCAGTTATTGTTGTAATTAGCTATTTCACTGTATGTTCCTCAGTAGATCAATCAAGATTCTGGTCATCCAAGTGGAGTGATTTGGTAAGCAGCAAATCTTAGGCACAAAATTTATGCCTGTGTAGCTTTCTTACAAGTCTCAACAGCACATTTTCGGGAGTGGTTATTTTATAAATATCCAAGGCACCACTGTATCTCAAAAAAAAAAAAATGCATAACAGTTGCACATTAGAATTGAGTCACCAAGAGCTATATATCATAAGCTTACACCTTTCTAGAATTACAACAGGATTTCAAGAATTTCACCATCAGCTCTTTGTTTACAGTACTTTATGATAAAGTTATTTTCTTCTTGATTTCTCTACCCCGCTTCAGAGCCAAGTTTTACAAACAGCCATAAATCAGGGAAATGGACCAAATAACATGGAAAATTGTTCTGAACAATGCATAATATCATGGCAGGCTACCAAATCACTGTGAAAATGCTAGAAGGAAGTCATTTGGTTCTAAATGTGAATGATAAGAATGGTAGTTCACAATGTCCAATCAAGACATGTTATACTACATGTCCCCAGAGAATACCCTTTAAATACAGCTAAGGTCACAGACGCTAATGATTTTATCACGGTTGGCAGAACACAGATTGCTTCTCCTCCAAACTGAATTTCTCTGGTTTCCTACCATGTATACAGATCATGGGTGGGGTGGCATGTTCTGATTTAGGCCACAATTTCCTTTGTGTATCTCTTGAACTAAATTTACTCCTCAAGAAAGGTGCTCGGTTAAGAACAACAAACTGTGTCCAGGTACTATATTATTAGGAAGATTTCTTAGCAAGTTACGCTTATCAATACCAGTATGGTTTCAAAATGAAGGGTCAATAGATAGGAAGGCTCAACCTTCATCACTAGCTTCGCTTGTACTACCTCTTCATCTTATCCCAGTGTCCTTCATCCATTGTAACTCAATTTGAAGTCTATGGACCAGCAGTATGGACATTGCCTGGGAGCTCTTAGAAATGTAGAAACTCAGCCTCCACCTAAAGCTACACAATCAGAATCTGCAATTTAACAAAATTAGGTGATATGCACATCCAAAACATATCAGCTATTGTCCTAAAGATGTATCTTGCCCCACCAACAATTAGAGAAGTTTGGGACAACAATCCTGTTTGGTATTTTCATTTCTAAATTTCCACAATCCAACCCTCTTCCCCAAGCCAAAATAAGACAAATAAATTAGAACCAACAGCTGGTCGACCCCTTTACAATTTACAAAATGTTTTCATAATCGTATCCACTTCATGCTCATCAATTTCTTGAGAGGGAGGCGTGTGTTACAATTCTGATTTTATAGCTTCGGATATAACAGCTGATGGAAGTGAAGCAACATGCCCCAGACCACATACAACTACTTTTCTGACCCCTAGTTTAGTGCTCTTCCCGCTACTCTGCCATGGTGACTAGACAGAAGATGTGAGAACACAAAGACAGGGGACCCGAATAAATCTAGAACATAAAATAGATTTGGACTTCTATGGAAAAAGTTGGTGGAAAATTAATTATGTAATTTGGGGTCACTTTATCTAAGACTCCATTCCCTGATGATAGGGACATATAAACAAATCTATCAGATTTTGTTAAAATACTCAGCCTTTTTCTGATTAGAAGCTAAATATAGTCAAGAGCAAAGGAAGAGAAAAAGACAAGCCGTGCTTGGCGAAGTGCTTTGCCTGCAAGCGATCCTCACTGAGCTCAGCTGCAGGAACCGCCTGGGGAACAGCCCTCTAGGAAATCGTTGGCACCCTTCCTCACCTCGGGCACGTGCTTCACATCTGTCAATCAGCCATGATACAACAATATGCCATATCTGCTTTTAGGCAAACATCACATTTGCTTTGTATAGATTTCTGCATTCGTCTAATTTTCTCCAAAGCTTATCTATTCTCTCAGTGACAGGGAACTTGCAGCTTTATTTCTGAGGATTTCCTCATTAGGAAAAGACAAGTAAGTTTCTCTGAGAAGAATTTCTCTGTCAAGACTATTGCCAGGCCTTGTCAGTCACTGATCTTCATGTTGGGACACCATGCCTTCCACCGGGCATGGAGTTGACACGGCACACACGAAAACATCGAATGCTTCTCTGTGGGCTGTAGACTCTGAGCCCAGGCCATCTATTCCAATCTGAATACAAGGCTTTGGCAGATTATCATTAAAAAGCCCAAAAGGGTTAGAATATCTTTGAAAAAAAAAAAAGCATGTCATCACCAAATCTCTACACTGCAGGCTTTCCATTCCGGAGTTTCAGGGTCAAAGGTGATCTAGCAATGTGGGAAGTTACTGAGTCAGTTTGAGAGTGCAAACCCTTTCGATATAATTTTCAAAACGCTTTCCTCAATGTTTGAGAGTCGGGTCAGCCCACAAAAGAGTGGTGAGGATTCCAAACCGTATCTTAAGCATCTGCTCTGTAAGGGGGTGCAATTGAAAGCACGGAAGGGCTGACGCCACAGAAATGTGCTCGGCCTGATGGGATTTCCAGACATAGATTTACACGAATCCTTGGGGATTCAAGTTGGAAAAGAGCCCTGTGCTGGAGATGGAGAAAACAAACCTGATTTACATCCAGCAAAACTAGGAAAGGATACATGTTCCAATAATAAAGTAAACACATCTCCAGCTAAATGTAGCAGCGACAGTGTGTCTGCAGAGTTAAAGTGGGCTCTGTGTTAGGAGCACGCACTTAAACACTGGCCACGGCCAGGATTTCCTAAATACGGTTACACCTAATCAGGTTCAAGTATTTTTTGTTCTTTGCATTTCAGTAAATAGTTCTATCCATATCTGATAGACTTTATTCCAGGAGGGAGACCTACTTGGACATATATATGTGTATATTCTCTCTTGGCATCAAACCGTAGAGTTCTGTATTGTTTTATTCTTAATTTCTATTATTTAACTAATAAAAAGTAATGGAAGCTACAACAAATAGGAGGAAATAGAAGTCATAGTTCTAAATCATCAGACTTTTCAAATTGTCTTTCAAATAAATACATCGGACTTTTCAAATTGGCCTTCAAATAAATACATCCTTATTATTAACTTTGCTACTTATGCTAAACATGTCCACAGTGTTCTGCTCCAGAGCTGTGTTCTCTCTGTCTGGAATTCTGTCTGCCTTCTCTTTCTGGGCCTGGTGTCTCTCGCTTCTCTCTCTGGTCTCTACTTAAATGCCACCCATTCAGAGAGGCCTTGCCCAATGACGTTATCTAAAGCAGATGCCCTGCATTTGCTATCAGAATGTACTATTTATTTATCTTCTATCATTCACCACTATGTCATTGCATGTTTTATTTGCTTGTTTATTACCTGTCTCCCCCAACAGCATGCCACATGCTAAGGACTGGAACTGTTCCTCTCTTTATTATTCTTACACGTTAAGTTCTAGTCTAGAACACAGTAGGTGATCAAGAAGTACATGTTAAATAAGTGAAGCGACATTCCTATGTCACTTATTTGTTTAGTTCTAATGTCAAGGCTTTAAGATTTTCTGGCTCCATTTTCATTATCATTTTTCAGAACCATCCAAACTTTTATAGCAAAATCTCTTTCACTTACCACATACATACTGTGATACAGGCCATGCATAGGGACGCATGTCTATAATCCTAACCCTCTGGAGGGTGAGGAGGGTAGACTGCTTGAGCTCAGGAGTTCACGACCAGCCTGAATGAGAGTGGGCTCAATACCTGTGGCTCAAGTGGCTAAGGCACCAGCCACATACACCTGAGCTGGCGGGTTTGAATCCAGCCTGGGCCCACCAAACAATAATGACGGCTGCAACCAAAAAGTACCCAGGTGTTGGGGCAGGTGCCTATAATCCCAGCTACTTGGGAGGTGGAGGCAGGAGACTTGCTTGAGCCCAGGAGTTGGAGGTTGCTATGAGCTGTGA
>NW_003852399.1:43180430-43245381 GCF_000181295.1 Otolemur garnettii
GGGGGGGGGGGGGAAATGCTTTCATATTATATGTTCCAAGAACATCTTTAAATTGGTTAACCACTTTGAGAATCTTTCCTTTAATCACAACTTCAGAATGATATTGCAGTGCATCTAAGTGTATCCCTCAGAAACTGATAATGTCTGAGCCCTCACGCTAACATGGTTTAGGAGCTTACTGTGGACTGCGGGCTTTGCACGTAGTAATGTGTTTATGTACAAGGAAATCGAGATACAGAGAGGCTGAATAATTGCAGCTGAAAGTCTGCAGAGCCACATTGGCAAAGAGAACTCTAGAATTTCAAGTTTAGAAGACTCAACTTTCATAAGATATAATTATAAAAGTCAGAAATGTGTTAGGGTTTATAAACAGTCTCTCAAAAAGGGTCATGGCTAGCAGTCACAGGGACACTGGACTTTGTCCTGTTGAAAGTGATTATTTGTATTACTCAGCATGTGGGCTATAACTCACATATTGGCAAAAGAAATTTCTTTTTTTTTACCTGACATCTAATAACTCTAACTATAATCATTTTTATATTTATCTATAGAATGTGACATTGCTTTTCTCTTTCTTCTCACATGGCAAGGACAAAGAGATGACAGAAGGGGCTGCCTATGGTACTGGCCATCTTTTGCATCAATACATAGGCTTAGAATTGTGCCCAGTCAAGCTACAGTGGTTTCCAGGTTGCACGTCAGTCAGTGTGCTTAAAATACCGTGTGCCACTTCTAAACAAGGCTGCTTCTGTTCATGACCGCTGCCTCAGCAATTCCCCCAGAACTGCTGGAAATGGAGGTAAGTAGAAAAGGGGCTGCTGACACATTCGCTGCTGTCAGTGCCGGCTAACTCTCTGGCTGAGAACCAGCGAAGAAGGCCGTGCTCTTTTCCAACACTGACTTCAGTCTTTACTGGAATTGACCCCATTTGTCCCAGAGAAACCATGGAACAAAGGGAGTAGCTGAATAAATGCAAACTGAGTTGGTGGACTTCCTATTGGAGGTGTTGCTAGATGTTCACTTACAGGCCCTGGAATTTGCACAGCCTTTACAGATCCCAGGATTATTTCTTTACATCTTAAACTGTTGTATGCATGAATAATGATCATCCGTCTGTGGCCCAGTGTTGTCACCCAAAGATTTCTTTGAATCTCAATAAGAATGATATTGTTTTATAATTTTACGACTGGAAGGGAGATAAATTTTATCTAGCTTGTGATAGTTGTCAGCCTTTTTATCAAAGTTTTGCAAGTCGCTTCTTTCGGGGAACATAGTAAATCCATTTAGTGGGAATATGTGGCTTTTTTGCCACTGAGTTCTAATATGATGCTCCCAGGCTGTATATTGAGTTGCTGACGCTGTTTGGAATAGCCATCAACAGTGTTTGGCATGGCAGCTGCACTTTGTTCAGCTAGGAACCTTGAGGGATGAGATGAGTCAACACCCGACCAGAACTTAATGGAATGTGTCCTCAGTGAGAAATGCTGCTTGTTATTTCATGGCAGTTATTTGCTATCCCAGCATAATCCATACTAACCCTAGAGACGTTCACATTAGCATACATAGATAGGGTTCTGCACCAAACTAAAATACACGACATTAGTTTAGGAACCAAGCAGTGGCTATTTAGAAAGTTATTAGTTGGAGGCCCATAGGGTGGCAATCTGTGTGATTCACTGGGAAAATATTCAGTTAATCCTTACTGGAAATAAATCAGAAGTATATAATGCGCTAACTAGACTCAAAGCCTTAGGAAGGGGGTTGAAACTGAATACTGGTAGTGTACGTTAGTCACTTTGGGCAGCATTTGACAGGGTACTGAGTCTGAGTCCCTAAGGGATTAACCAGACCCAAGATCCCCCCGCCAAATCTATGATGGACATGTGAGAAACTTTGTGTTTTATACGGCTGAAATTTTGGATGTGTTCGTTACCAGAACAAAACCAACCCTATCCTGACTTAAATATACTTCGATTAACATCATCGTGCAGATGACAAAGTTGGGAGATTTGGTGAATTTCCCAATGTTTCAGGTCTGTTAAAGACAGAGCTGACACAACCAGTGTGTTTTCATCCCTGCGGACCTATCTGTGTCATTTTTGGCACTAAACAGGATACTCTCTAGGCAGGGAGATCTTTCTTCTTAGATTCCCGTCAACATGTGTGCACAAATGGAGTAAATGCCATTTGGCCCACAAAGCCTCCCCTAAAAAGATTCTGAACTTGCTCAGAAAGACCAGAATGGAGGTCATAGATGAATACTCCAGTTCAAGGAGTAGGAAAATGAAACAGAAACCCCTACAGCTAAGCCAGGAAATACACCCTCATTAACTCTTCAGAAAATGAACATCTGAAAATGACCCAGGAGAAATCTGAACTGTTTACATGACTTCAAATTCAACATTAAAGAATGGAGGCTTTATATACCAGCAATAAGCAAACATTCAGAAAGAAAATATAAACCCTTTACTTGGCAAGCAGCATCTCAGACTTGGCTGGATGTTTCCAAAGAACTTGTCTCTCTCCATGTTTTCATGCCTTACCTCCTACTGAGTAAAACCACAACAAAAGATTGAGGTCAAATAAGAAGAAACTTTTGATACAGACAGCTTGGCCCCCTCTGCTTCGTGGGCTGGAAGGATAGCAATCTTTCCATGAGATCAAAGGAATCATTCAAGGAGCTGTCTGCTGCTTCTCCACATAAAATGTATGTTTCTCATGAGAATGTTTGATAAGGTCTTCAGTGGAACCTGATCCTATCATTCCAGTAGGCAAATTCTTCCTCTGCTGAGCTACAGAGTGACAGATTATTTAATTCACAGGAGTCCCCACTGGAATCTGAAAAATTATTGAAAGCTAAGTTCTCAGAAGAGATTATTTTAGATCTTCATTTCCTTCTCCAAAATAAGTGAAACTTGTGGTCCTTGAGAGTTATAGTGACTGAATAGGATGGAAAACACATGTAAAACTGACAATAAAAGGAGGGGGTAGTGATGAAATAATCATGATTTTAACTCTCTTGCTCACTCATCAATTCCTCTCCAACCAGAAAAAAAAAATGTGAATAAATGAAAAGATTTTCTTATTCTAAATTTCCATTTCATGCAATGTCTTGAGACACGTGATAGATTATTGTATAGTCATGCTCTGGCAGTGCTTCAGCATTTCAATCAGCATTTCTTTTTTTTTTTTTATTAAATCATAGCTGTGTACATTAATGCAATCACAGGGTACAGTGTGGTGTTTTCATATACATTTTGAAATACATCAAACTGGTTAACGTAGCCTTCATGTCATTTACTTAGTTATTGAGTTAAGACATTCATACTCTGCTTTTAGAAAGATTCACTTGTACCCTTGTAAGATAAACCATAGAGGTGATCCCACCAATCACCCATTTCCCTTCCCTTCACCCATTTACCCCCCTCCCCTCCCCTCTCCCACCCCCTCCCCAGATTCTAAGGCTATAATTAGGTTCAATCAGCATTTCTAACCACTGAATTCAATTCACAGCCAAAAAGAAAGCCAGCTCCTCTCTTTCTTCATTAAGCTTCATCTTCTCTTCTCTTTAACTGTAGAAATGTTTCCTTCCATTATTCTCTTTCCTCTCCCTCATCAGAACTTCTGTATCTTCTCCATTAATTCCTTGTTTCTCCACAGAATCAAGGCACGATGTCTATGTCTCCCCAGAGCGTATGAAGTACTGGGGGTTGGTTCTTGTCTTTGATTGTAAACAGGCCAGGGTAAACACACCAGTTTTCTAACAATAACCAGTTTTGTTTTAAAATAAATAGTATGCTTGTATTTTCAGGCAGGAACACTTTCCTTTTGTGAGTCTTAGCATTTCCTGTCTTTAAGTCCTGGATAGATTCAACATAATCTTAAACTGATTCCACATCACCAAACTGTAGAAATGGACAGAAGGTACTTCAAAAACCCAATTATAGCCCAAGAATATGGGGAAGGGGGGGAAGGGAAGAGGGAAGATGGGTGGAGAGAGGGTAATAGGTGGGACCACACTGACGGTGCATCTTACAAGGGTACATGTGAAACTTACTCAGTGTAGGCTATAAATGTCTTAACACAATAACTAAGAAAATGCCATGAAGGCTATGTTAACCGGTTTGATGAAAATATTTCAAATCGTATATAAAACCAGCAAGTTATACCCCATGACTGCATTAATGTACACAGCTATGATTTAATAATAATAATAAATAACTTTATAGAGGTATTATGCATCAAATATTTTATTAACATGAAATAAAATGCACCTATTCTAAAAAAAAATAAAAAAATTCTTTCTCTTCCCCATGATCTCCCTGCCATTGTTTCTTAGTCACTCCAAATGAAATACTGCCATACCAACAAATAGCATTAAAGAGAAACCACTGAGAAAATTCAAATAAATATCCTTTTCCCTGACATAAGAATTCACCAATATAAGAATGATTTGGCTGAATTTATTTAATAAGCTACATGGGGAAATTGTTCTTTTTATTATTATTTAAACCCAAAATTGGCAAAGACCTGCAAAGCAAGTCTAGCCAACTGCCCCTTTTTCTTGAGCCTACAAGGTGAGGAATAGCATTTTCATTTTGCAATGATCTTAAAAAAAAATCAAAAGAAGAATATTTTGTGACACCAGAAAATTATATGAGATTGGAAGATCAGTATTCATAAATAAACTTTTATTGAAACGCAGCCATGCCCATTCATTTGCATGTTATCTATGATTGTTTTTGTAATAAAACAGCATACACATGATGGAAAACAGTCAAGAGGTTATTCAAAAATAGAAGTAGAACTTTCATATGATCTAGTAATTTTAGTATATCCAAAGAAAATGGAATCATATATTGAAGAGCTGTCTACACTCCAGTGATGTTCCAAAATATTCATTGCATCATTATTCACAATAGCCAAGATATGCAATAGTCCATAAACGTCCATCAATGGATGAATGGATACAGCAAATGTGGTGTATAGACATATAGGCAATGGAATATTATTCAGCTTTAGAAATGAAGAAAATTCTGTCATTTCAACAACATGGTCCAACCTGGAGGACATTATGCTAATGATGCTAAGTGAAATAAACCAGGCATGGAAAGGCCAAAGCTGCATACTCTCACTTATATGTGGAATCTAAGAAAGTGGAACTCACAAAGCACAGAACGGATGGTGGGTGCCCATGATCCATGATTGAGGGATGAAGGAAGAGGGGAGATGTTGGTCAAAGGACACAAAGTTTCAGTTATGCAGGATAAATATTTCTGGAGATCCAATGTACAGCATGGTAAGTATGCTTAATAACACTCTATTATCTACTTAACATTTTCTATGAGAGTAGACCTTAGATGTTCTCACTACAAAAAAAAAAAAAAAACAACATGGTAAACATGTGAGGTTTGGATATGTAAATTAACTTGTGGTAATCATTTCACAATATATGAGGCTATCACAACGTCATTTGTATAACTGAAACATACACAATTTTTATTTGTCAACTATTCTGCAATAAATTGGGGGAGGGAGAAAAATAGCATTCTGCTGAAATGCACTTCAAACTATTCTTATTTTTAGTTCCTTTAGCATCTTTATCAAATTAGTCAACAAAATTCAATGTGTCAAGTTGATTTTCTGTATAAAATTGGTTCTCTTTTCCATCATTCACATTTTTTTTATTTCTTATAGCATACATTCACGTATTCTTAAAGTAAATGTCTAATATCCTTGCAATGTATAGCATCTCTGCATTTTATTTCCCATGTAGAGAACAATTTATTTGGAAAGTCTTCATTGTAATAAAATTTACATTTACTAAATAGTTATTCAGTCTCAAAATTTTATATTTTCCTTTAACTGAAAATGATAAGCCACTGGCATTTACTGTTAAGGGATTGTACAAACACAGACAATAAGTACTTTCATACCTCTCTGTCGGAGGCACCTGTGAGAAATGTTTTGGCAATAAGGGATTGGGGAAGGGATTTAACATCATTGGATCTCGTTAGTGAGAGGCAGAGAGCACGAAGGTATATACATTATTGCTTAACAGTCTCCACACTTGTGGCGTAGGCGGCCATGGGATCACTTCTATAAATAGCTGAGGGCTTGCCCTTTAGTTCCCTTGCTCAGAGGACACCTGATCAGTGCTCCCCTACTAACACTGCTGCTGAGAGATTGCTGCTGAGAGATTGCTGCTAAGATGGTCACTGCTACTAATATTGACTGTGACTTCTAAGGTGCTTTGGCACCTGAGACCTGAACAAGACCTACCCCGAGTAAGCTGGCGCAGTGACCCACATCCAGACAGTTGAGTGGGCCAGGCTAGAGACCTAGCGTCCAGCTCCAATGAGGCCCTGTGTCTGGGCTGGAGTCATGGCCCCAACACCTCTCTTCATATTTTTTCCCATTTAACCTCTGTTAAAGGGTATAATAATCATGAAATGCTGCTATGTTGGGGTTATTAATTGCTGCACCACTAAGGGAAAGATGGGAGGAAGATAAGATAAATTACTCTAAATGTATATTCAGGAGACCCAATGACCTTTCTTCTTCCCCTTCTACTAAACCTACTAAAACCAGCTCTCTTTCAATCATCAAAACCAACATAAACAAACAGGCCTGGGAAGAGTTAAGAAGCTAGGAATGTTCATGATTTATTCATATATTAGTGCACTTAAATCAACATAAAAGAAAGAATAGATGTTTTAATTCCCTTAGAAAGTCTTCCCGTGAATCACACTACGCAGACACCACCAACTTTACCCTAATTCTTGCTGGAGAAGTAACTTTTATTAAGGTATCAAATCAGTTTCAATTCTCCTAAATGCCTGAAATAGTACAAATTCAGCTTTCCACTAACACGTAGTGCTGTGTACTGTGCAGGTACACACCGTGAGTGTGGGAGTGAGTGTGTGTATTAGCAACGTGCGTCAAACCAATTACACCGAACAGTGCTGTGTCTGTTTTACGCAGTGTCGTATGGATGACATCAGACTGTTCATTTTAACTGGGCCCCTCTGCTTATAGTCCTTTCCCCTAGACCAGAGTCACTCTCTCAAAGCTTTAAATCTTCTACAATGGCTCTTAACCTTTCTTGGATCATGGTTGCATTTAAAACCACCAACCATCAACCAATTAATAACCATCAACCATTTGAAAGGTTGATGAAAACCTCAAGACTTTTTCCTACCCAAAGGGCACACACATATAAAGCTATACTCATGAATGTCTCAATACCATTTCACCGTTTTCACGGACGGCCTGTGCAGCTGACTCTACTGCATTACTTCCACCCGAGGAAATGTCATGCCTTGGCCCCATTTTAGATACACCATTATGGCCTGTGGAGATGACAAGTTAACACTTCTGTTCATTTTCCTGGTTTTTTTTCTTCAGCAACTAAACTATTTGAGAGAGCAACAGGGTGGAGACTGACCCTGATAACATGCAGGAAGAGAGCTGTCATTTCTGGAACTTTTCCATGACCCGGGGAAACAAGTGTAGAACCAAGGAACTGGGATTGAGCCAGTTTTTATCAAGTTTGGGAATACTTTTTAGGAGATAAAATAATGTTGCAGAAGTTCTTTCCTGTCCCAACCTAATAATCCCCAGATTGTATGTCCCAGGAATAAATGTCAATGAGACATTTCTGCCTCTAAGCCTGGAACGATATATAGAATCCCCAAATTTGGACTCACTGAAGAATAAAGGAGGAGCTCTGGAAATGAATGCTCCACCCAGGACAGGAACTGTGCAAAACGTTCCATGCCGCATTTGAGTATTTCTCTGCCTTTCCTCTGAAACAACTTTTCCCTTCCCAGGCAAGTATTGTCATCCCCTGCTCAGCCAGAGCCTGCCCCTACCTAGGTCAGGTTTGACAATGTCTTGCTTTCTCCTAGAAAGTATTCTGTGATAAACTGATCAGAGAAGGTCAAAGTGGCCCTATAGAAATAACGCACTTTACTAATTTATTGTTAACACTAATATTGGGGACTTTCATTTGGTGGAAGAGGTATTTAGGGGAAGATGGGATTTCTGGCATTTTAAAATCCATTTAGCAGCCCCACACGTGAAGTGAGCTCTTAATTTCTGCCAACTCTATCTAGAGTACCACAATTCAAAGAGGGGAGGGTTACAACTACTGATTGGATTTTTCCATTTCCATGCTGATGCCAAGAATAAATCTAGAAATCAGGGAAGAAGTCTGAGGTACTTCCTATCTTTATATCATTTTGAGAAAATAAATGTTGCCTTCTTAAATATAAAGGAAATCTCTAATTATTACCTATTATTAGGTAATAAAAATCTCTAATTATTACTCTAATAATTATCTCTAATTATTATTAGGTAATAAAAAAATCTCTAATTATCACCTACCTATTATTAGGTATTTTTAAGATTCCCTTTAGTCCTACCATAGAAAGTGATTGCTGAATGTGAAAATCGTCCGTTTTTCCATTTTTACTTTACAGTAACACAAGTCAGTTTCTCTGTTTCCCTCGGATGACACCTCACCCTTTCTCTGGGACTTCTGAGCAAACTGCCCACAGCTCTTTCAACACACAATCATTCTTTTCGCTCCAATTATTCTCTGTCTCCACTGCAGGCCATTTTTCAAAAGGTGAGGTAACAAAACCTTGACTGCTTCCCTTTGGTTCAGAAAAACATGTCCTATGTCACGCAAAGCCCAGAGGTCTCTCTGGAGTGCTTGCCAGGAGTCATCATCATCAGCGCATGTGCACTCTCAGTGTCCATATTCACTTTAGCAAGATAAGAACATTCACCGCCCCTGCAGCTGCAGAATCAAAACACACCCCTCGAAGTTCTTGTTATTGTTTAAAAATAGTAAAGTTAAAAAAGACTGTGCACAGTATAATTTATCAAGGGAGAAGGGAAGTTTGGGAAGGAACTAGAAATAATTTGTGCAGGTGGCCACATGGAGTGAGTCCTTAAATTACTCATTTTTTTTACATGTTTAAATAAGCTTCAAAAATGATAATGAGTTCATAAAATTTATATCTCTAGTCACACACTTACCATGGTGTGACTTCTTTTTTGTTTTTTGTTTTTTTTAGAGACACCTTATCACCTCAGTAGAGTGCCGTAGCATCACAGCTCACAGCAACCTCCAGCTCTTGGGCTTAGGCGATTCTTTTGCCTGAGCCTCCCAAGTAGCTGAGACTACAGGCGCCCACCACATGCCCAGCTATTTTTTAGTTATAGTTTGGCTGGGGCTGGGTTCGAACCCACCACCCTCGGTATATGGGGCCAGTACCCTACTCACTGAGCCACAGGTGCCACCCCATCGTCCCATCTCTTTTCTAACTCCTTTTGCATTTGCTTATAAGTGCTTCCATTATTCCCTATTCTGTAACATTAACATCTGTTCTAGCAATAAAACCCAAGAGTTCTTTGAATTATTTAATTTGACCAGTAGGCCAAAGCGCCAGTGTTTCCTAAGTGCCTTCTATCTTATATTAATATTTCCCCCCAATGGAAACTTTTGAGAAAACTAAATGAAAAGAGAATTTAAAACACTATAAAATAGGAATCTTTGTTGAAGATAGTCTATATACCCACAGGTGGTAATACGTGTGAGACTGGTTTTATTAGTTTAAGATACATTGATAAATAATTTTGTTTTTATTTAACAGATTACAAGTTAAAACCAGTTTTATTATTTCAATAGCTTCAAAAAATAGCTTTAAGAAATTATGGCATTTTCTGGGTTTGGTGGTTCATATCTGTTATCCCAGTACTTTGAGAGGCCAAAGCTGGAGGATTATTTGAATCCAAGAATTCAAGACCAGCCTGGGAAACATAGTGAGTCTCTGTCTCTATAAAAAATTAAAAATTATTCACATATGGTAGCAGGTGCCTGTAGTCCCAGCTACTTGGAAGACTGAGTTCTGGTGTTCAAGGATGCAATGAGCTGTGATCCTCCCTCTGCTCACCAGTCTGTATGAAAGAGCAAGACAGTCTAGAGAAATGCAAATCAAAACTGCCCTGATTTATCAACCCCAGCAAGAATGGCCCACATCACAAAGTCTCAAAGCTGCAGATGCTCTGTGGATGTGGAGAGAAGGGAACACTTTCCAACTGCTGGTGGGACTGCAAACTAATATAACCTTTTTGGAAGGAAGTATAGAGAATCCATGGCCAGGCGTGGTGGCGCACGCCTGTAGTCCCAGTGCTATGGGAGGCCGAGGCGGGTGGATGACCTGTGCTCAGAGGTGCGAGACCAGCCAAGACCCCCCTGAGCCAAACGAGCCAGAGTGAGACCCCGTCTCTACAACAACAACAGGACAACGAGACAGCCAGACCTTGTGATTCCAGCTCCATGGGGGGCAAGAAAACACTACAGGAGGAAGAAGTAATAAAAATAAAATAAAAATAAATAAAAATAAAAAATAAAAAACCTTCAAAGTAATAAAGTTGAAATAAAAAAAAAAAAAAAAGAGAATCCTCAAAGAACTCATATTAGACCTCCTATTTGATCCTGCAATCCCATTACTAGGCATCTACCCAGAAGAAAAAAATATTTTTATCAAAAGGATATTTGCACTAGACTGTTTATCACATATTAATTTACAATTGCCAAAATGTGGAAACAGCCTAAATGTTCACCAACCCAGGAATGGATTGACAAGCTGTGGTATATGTATACCATGGAATACTATTCAGCCACTAAACACACAGAGACTTTACATCTTTTGTATTAACCTGGATGGAAGTGGGACAAATTCTTCTTAGTAAAGCATCACAAGAATAGTAGCAAGAATTTAATGTATTCTATTCTAATATGAAGGCAATAGATAAGCTAATACAAGGCGGAGGGGAGCAGGGAAATGAACAAGTGGGAAGAGGAGAGAAGGGAGAGGGATGGGGGTCACCTCTTGGGGGCAGAACACAATTATAAGAGGGACTTTATCTAACAAATGCAATTAGTGTAACTGGGTTCTCTGTACCATCAATGAATCCCAAACAATAATTAATTAATTAATTAATTAAATAGAATTTGCTCATAAAAAATAAATAAATAATGCTTTCCAAAAAAAAGAATTTTTAATAATAATAAAAAGTACAGCATTTACTTTCAGATTTCAAGATTTGTTCCTGGAAGTTTGATAGCCTGGTACTTGAGAAGTAGATCAATTTCATGATTTTTCACAAGATTTGTGGTCTAATTTTCTTTAGGCTTTCCCAGATTTATTATAGGAACTACAGTTGAAATGAACTCATTTTTCACATCTACCTTACATCCCATCACATCAGTTCATAATTCATATTTATTTTTGATCATATTCCTATCAGCTGTGAATCTCTACCAGCTGTGTCCTATGACTTCTGCTAAAAATTTATTGATTATTCTTTAAATGCTATAGACATAGGACATTTAGGAATAACTCCAAAGACTAAAATCACAAATGAAGGAATTCATGATGAAAAGATGTCATTTTTCAGAGTAATTTCTGTCCTATCAGGTTCATTCAAACCTCCCTTGCTGGTTTTCCTTGAAGGGAGATGATGTCTGTATTTCTAGAGGTATTGCATTTTTGTTAGGTATAGATGCTGAAGATTTGGTACATAAATCAGCCAGTCTACCTTTAAAAAAAGGGCCTGAATCTTCAACGGAAATGGAATTATCTGTGTTGGACCCACTGTGATAAAGATTTCTTCCTTTTTGCCAATATCTAAAGTAATTTCCTTCAACAGTATAGGAAGGTGATTAAATAATTTCTTCTTTCTCCTCCACTCCCCACCCCCAAGCTTGAATTCTTGCCACAGGGGAGGAGTTTTCTCAGAATCAGAATGTGGGCTTGGTTCCATTCCTTGCTGTTTACTTCTACCCATTGTATCCCAAAAGAGTTCCCAGAAAACTAAGTGGCTACGACTAAGAGAATTCAGAAAAAGAGGTCAGAAAAAGCTGGCAAAGACTACAGGTGGCATTTGTGTTCAGCTTCTGAATGAAACTAAAAAAATCAACAGTTGCCTGTGACTGAACCACCAGGGTGGTTCCAGGATCATTGGAACTTTTATATCCCGTAAATTTAGTCCAATACAATTGGGCCAGTCCCACAGAAAGTCATGTAAGTGAAGTTAAGATTTACAGTTAAGTGCCAAAACATTTGCATCAGTGTCAGGAAAGTAAGGATGGGAGAGTTGATCTGCTGTCTAGTATCATCCTCCGGGCACCAGATTAGAGAACCCTGGAGAAGCTAAAGTGGGAAGTAGCAACAGCATCCATCACTAAGCACATTTCTTCATTTATAGTGCTGAGGAACACAGGCTATTAGCAAAAAGCTAATCCAGTACTACAATTTCACCTGTCTTTGGAGAAAATCAATTGAGTTTTTTCCCCCACTCTTTTAACTTGAGAAGAAAACTTTCCATCAAATGTCATGCTGATGTGGGTCAAACTAACTAGAATCTCAAGGACTGGATAATAACTGAACTTACTGCAAGGAATTTAATTATAGATCAGAGAGTTCAAATTTACTAGGTAATGCCAAACTTTTGTAAAACAGTTTGAGCATACACTTGCACCAGCAATGGGTGAACATCTCAATTTTATATCTATGTCAACACCTGAGATTACATGGTTCTTTAATTTTACCAGCTTGATATATATGAAATGGTTTTAATTTGTACTTCTATCATTAAAGAGACTGGATGTCTTTTCATGGTTACATAGCCCAGATAGGGAGCCCAGGAAAAAGACCCACACAGGTGGAATGGCAACACAGGCATTGAAAATCAGTGAGGCCAAAGGGACTGTAACAGTTGAGTGTCTCTATAGAAAAAGAAATAAATAAAAATGGATTGTTATCTCTTAGGTTTTTCTTATCCTTATTTATTTGGATGACTAGATGACTAGACCGATCATGTGTGACAATAGCCCCCTACTATTGTGTTTCCATCCACATCTCCTTGTAGTTCTAGTAATTTTTACTTTATGATTTATCCAATCCTATGTTAATTGGTACATTGCATTCTTTATTGTAGATCACAATGTTTATTACTATAAAATTCTCTCCATTGTATTAATCTAATTCATCTGCTCTAACTCATGATACTAGGAGGATCATCTTTGCTTTCTTTTTGCTTGCATTTGTCTGGGTTGGTTCTGCTCTTCCTTTTGTTATCAGTATGGCCTTTGTTAATCTATTCTGAAGGCTATCGACTCACCTAATATACAGAGTGGCTCTAAGTATATAACAGATACTTGAGAAAAAATGGACTATGTCTATTTCTATGTCTTAGCTATTGAAAGGATGGTCAGAATTCCTGAGAAAATGTCCATTTCAGCTTTCTTCCTTATATGAAATAAAATAAAATGGCCCAGAGCCACCAAAAACATATTTTGTATACCCAAGAGAATCAGAGATGCAAAGGGTGACATGATTTTCCCACAAAGAAATGTGAAGAAAGCTACTTTCATGACTGTGTTGTTGTTTCTTTTTAAGCAAAAGTTAATCATCCTATTTCTTTTTAAATACTGCAAAGCAGAAAAAATAGTACCAGATTGGTGTGATCTAGCGGCAATATTCCAACACTATGAAATGAATTAGAATTAGGCTTCTATGGTTTCTCCTTGCTTCAAAATAATATTTGCATTTTTAGTAGTTATCTATATGCCTTCAGATTAAGGTGACCAGAAGTCCTGCTTTTGGCGGGACAGTCTCGATTTTTAACAATTTGTCCCGTGTCCCACAGCGTTTTTAAAAAGTCCCAATTTTTAGAAAGAATGCAGAGAATGCAGGACAAGCTAGGGAACTGTGGGCCAATGTGAAGGGAATATATGGTTTTTGGCTGCTGAAAAGGTTAATGTAACTCCATTTGGGAATGAAGAGGTTAATGTAACTTCATTTGGAAATGAAAAGGCTAATGTAAACTCCCTGCTCCCCTCCTGGTGCCCAGGTAGAATTGGTATCAGAGGAGACTGGCTCCCTCCCTTGCTTCTAGGCAACGACAATTAGTTCAGAAGGAGCCAAACTGTCTGGAACAAATAAGTAGCCCACCCCCTCTCTAGAGTAAGGTGACCAGATGTCCCCCTTTGGTGGGCCAGTCCGGATTTTTAACAATTTGTCCTGCGTCCCGTGGCGTTTTTAAAAAGTCCGATTTTTGGAAAGAATGCATGAAATGCTAGAGAACACGGGAGAACAGGAAGGGAATATATGATTTTCGGCTGCCATGTGGCTATTTCACCAGGATATGAGTTTTATATTATTTTTGTTAATTTTATAATGTTAAACTTTAATAATAACAAATAATTGTTGAGAACTGATTATCAAGAACTGAATATCAAAGTTTGCATTGTTGTCAGGCCCCGCCCTCCCCCCCAATGGTGTCCTGCTTTACCAATGTTAAAATCTGGTCACCTTTTAAATGCAAGTCATGGGAACTCCCTTATGAAAATAAGCTACGAACACACAAGTTAATTCCATGTCTACTACAATGAATTTATCAGATGGCATTAGTATCCCCATCTAACAGATAAAGGACTGATCATAATGTCTGATGCTGGGAAATTAGATTTACTTCCCCTTCAGCAAAGGGGAAGTATACTTACTCTGCCCAATCAGAAACGGCAGGCATCAAAGGGGTCATCAGGTTTCCAGGGGAAGATGCCATCTGTGTTCTCACTCCCATATATAAGATAGGGAAGGGTAAGATAGGGGCAGAGTATTTTGTGTATTTCACAATCTCTATCATGTGAATATTATCCTTAGAAGTATAAATACTGCATAACTCTCACTCATGGGATCTTCCAAAATAATTTAAAAATTTTACAGATTGCCAAATAATTACTGGGTGTTTTAGACTATTTGATAATTTTGCTGCCTAAGAAAGTGTAGACCCTGCACTACAGTTAATACCATAAAATGTGGATTGATGGTTGTCTCATCACAGGACTATAGGAAGCTATTGGCCACCTTTGGTGGAGATTTTCTCTGTCTTGTTTGAACTGATGGTGGTTATGTGTTTCAGAATAACTTTGGTCACGGTTTGCATATGGATACCACTGATAGATTAAGAATTAGCATTCACTGCTTTTTTTCTGCCTGGTGCCCTTCTCAGATCTTGGATCATAATCCTGCCTATATCACAGATGCTCTTGTCACCTATTTGATACCCATACTTGCCTTGCACTTTATTGTACATAATATCTTGAACACAAATGTCTTGATTCCCTATAGTTTTTACCCTTTTGTCATCCATTTTCTTTTCCTTATAAACATCAACCCGATTATCCTTTGGGAAAAGCCACCCTTCCTTCATTCATGTGACACAGATGGGCCTGATCCAATCCTAGCTTCAGGGTTAGACACCAGACCCAGGCAAATTCCAGTCAGTGTATCCCTATCACTGTTTTCATATTGATTGGACTAAAGTTAGATAGGAACTAAATTTAGATTGATGAAGTCATAGCCATTCCCATCAGAGAAACCAGGGAAGAAGGGTTCTTTGCAGGTTGGTGCTGTGGAGAGAACATGATCTACAGCTGGGCTACTGACAACATCCTGTCTCATTAAGGGAAGCCAATGAATGATCATGAAGCAGGATAAGGGACTGAAGAGCCAAACAAGGGAAATGCACTTTCAATGACATGACTTAAAGCCCTGGATCTAACAGTACTTGAAATTTGCTTTGGACTTCTTTCTTAGAAAAGCTGATTGTTTTAGTGGGAGTTCACCCAGTAGTCCCAAGATTATAGCACTAATTGTTTATTTAGGAATTGATGCCAGAAATTACTAGGAGGAGAGTAGGGAAGTAAAAAAACAGAAAAGGAAAAAACAATAAAGGGTGCATTATCAAGCAAGGTGTCATTTTGGGGAAAAGGAGTTTATGCCACTGGGGAATCTCTGGGGCCAAGTGTAGAGCACATACCTCAGTGACCCTGCCTGAGAGATAAGGGACCTGGGGTATTAATGGAGACTAAGAGTCAATTTGAGCACTTCCAATCTTCCCTATACAAGGCCAGAGTCACATCAGCATGCTGGAAAGGAGCAGTCAACCCAGACAAAATGGAAAAGTGAAGAGCAGAGGAGATGTTGGTAGGGACTGAACGATCAATTTCTTATTTTTCTTAAGTCTGTTTGAACTGGGTTTCTGTCACTGAACTGAAGAGCTCTGATTTAAAACCATACACTCCCTAAATATAAGGTGTAGGAATTCTACCTCTGTTTTTTTCCTTAATTCAAGCCCTTATATATAAAGTGCATAGGGTAAGCTTAAAGGCTGATCATTAATAGCTATTTTAACCATTGATTCTAGTAGTTGTTGTTTTTTTTATTTCAAAATATTAAGGTGTACAAATGTTTTAGGTTACAGGGCTCATTTTTGTTATGCTTGAGTCCTGGATATAGGTGTGCCCATCACCCAAACAGTGTTCATGGTACCTATTAGGTTGGTTTATTCTCCTCCTCCTTCTTACCCCCTGCTTGATTCCCACTGAGTTTTACTTTCCTCTGTGCGCATGTGTGCTCATCAGTTTCTTCCAGTTTCATAGTGAATACATGTGGTGTTTGTTTTTCCATTCTTGATATTCTTCACTTAGGAGAATTGTCTCCAGTTCCATCTATATTGACGCAAAAGGTATTAAATTTACATTTATTATAGCTGAGTAGTACTCTATGGTGTACATATACCACATTTTATTAATCCTGTCAGAAATTGACAAGCACTGGGGATATGTGGGTAGAAATATAATGCAGGCAGACATTCCAGAGGACTTCCATGGGAACGGCCCTGGGCCTCAGCCCCCCATGCTCAGCATGCCTACGATGGTGAGTGGGCTCGGAATGTTCACCCCCATACAGAGAAAACTAGTTTAGGGACATCTAAGTAAAATTCAGCAGTTTAGCAGAGACAGGACAGCAGGAGAGTTAAAAAGGATTAAAAATTACCCCTGAGTCTCCAGATAGTCTAGCCTGAAGGTAACTGTTCTCTCCCAACCCCTAAGGCAACTTTGTTACCTACTTGAGAACTGTTCTATGATTTAGTGCCTCCACCCTGACTACCATTTGGAAATCAAAAGACCATGGGCATGATTGAGTCATGAGACTATTAACTATTTACTTCTTCACATGCCCTATAATCTTAATGAAATCTCTTGAGAGTTCAGTTCAGGGAGGCAGCTATCAGCCTTGCTACAGGCTGAGACAGATCCATCCCTCCAGGGTCTCAGCAGACTTTTTTAAGGAAATTCTGCCTGTTAATTTCTCTGTGCCATTTTCTCCCTCTGCCTCTGGACCCCAAGTGGTTGGGAAAGTCCCCTCTTGGGTAATTCTCAGTCCACTGTGTTGCGGCTCCCTCCAGCACCTCAACAGGGTTGCTTCTACATCTTTGCAATTATGAATTGTGCTGTAAGAAACATTCAAATGAAGGGTTTTTTTGATGAAAAATCTTCTTTTCTTTCAGGTAAATACCCCATGGTGGGACTGCTGGATCAAATGGTTGCTCTTCTTTTAGTTCTTTGGGGAATCTCCATACTGTCTTCCATAGAGGTTATACTGATTTGCCATCCCACCAACAGTGTATAAATGTTCTTTGTTTCTGCATACATGCTGGTATCTATTGTTTTTAGCTTTTTTAATAAACGCCGTTCTAAGTGGAGTAAGATGATATCTCATTGTGGTTTTAATTTTCATTTCCCTAATGATTAGTTTTCATATATTTATTAGACCATTTGTCTTTCTTCTTTTGAGAAGCTTCTGTTCATGTCTTTTGCCCACTTTTTAAGAGGATTGTTTGGTGCTTGTTTTGTTTTTGTTTTTTCTCGCTGATTTGCTTGAGTTCTTTCTAAATTCTGGTTTTTAGCCCTTCATTGAATGTGTAGATTTGCAAATATTTTCTCCCATTCTGTAGGTTGCCTGTTTGCTCTGTTGATTGCTTCCTTAGCTATACAGAAGCTTCGCACTTTAATCAAATCCTCATTTTTAATATTTGTTTTTGCCATGTTTGCCATTGAGATCTTTTATAAATTCTTTGCCTCGGCTGATATCTAGAAAAGATTTTCCTACATTTCCCTCTAGAATTCTTATGGTTTCATTCCTTAAAGCTAAGTCTTTTATTGATCTTGAATTAATTTTTGAGTGGTGAGAGGTAAGGGTCCTATTTCAATCTTCTCCATCAGTTGTTTTTTTTAAGAGGCAAGAAAACATCACATAAATAGAGTTATCATTTGCCAGAAATATAAACTATAATACTTTTCCCCTTGGGTCCTTGAAATTTATAAGAAAGAGCAAAATGTTGACTCAAAGGGCTGATAAAGAGAATCTGTTCATAAAACATCTGTGCCAATTTGTCATGAGGGCTTTATACAATCTAATCAACTTGTAGAATAGATTGCATGTCAAATTAAAGCCCATTGAATTCAGCTCAACAACTATTTAGGAAATCCTTATCTGTAGAAGATCAACTATATCCATTGTTTAAAAATTAAGAAAAATATGTATCAGAGGGTATCATTTAGGACCAATAGTAGTGAACCCAAATGGTAAAATTTAAACATAAGACTACAGTAGTACTTCTGTAAATTGACCACCCAAGGGACTGTAACAAACTGTTCAACACACAGTTGGATGTCAGGAGTTGATTGAGTAATATAATCCTATTTTTAAATATTAAGGTAATACTATAGGAGCTATAGCAGTGGAGATTTGCCTCTTCTGTACTCAGGTTTATCAAGTAAACCTGGCATGTGTGCTATCCCCACATCACCAGAGGGGACAGAGGGCTCTAGCTTCAAGGAAGCTATGTGTTGCTTAATGTCACCAGGGACTGCTTTCTCTAGGAAAGTGGTTAAAGATCCTTCATTTGGGACTCCCCTCCCTGTGAGAAATGAATTAAGCACAGAAGGTTCATAGATAAATCTGTGTAATTAGAGAACAGCCTGAGTGCTGGTCTCAGCCACCTGTGCCCTCGCTGATAGCAGAGATGCTGTCAACAGTGTGTCTTCTTATAAATGTTTCTAGAACTTGTTTTCATGACTGATAACTCAGCTTTCTGTAAAATCTGTCTTTCCTGGTTGGAAAGACAACCTTCAGAAGACTTTTAACTTATTTGTGATTTCTGAGATTTGAAATCAAGAGCACTGAGGTTTGTTGTCCCAATGAATTATCCATCCAGATTCCCAGCACTTAACAAGCAGTTGTTGGAATTTCTTTACCTGCAGATGTAATGTGAGATTATATATGCAGGTTATATTACAGACAGTCCTAAAAGGCTTAATAAACAATGTGTAACTGTCCTGACTGCAGGATTCATGTAACACTATTTCTTTGAGAAAACATGACAAGAGGGCCAGACTTCGGAAGTGACATGTCCAACATACTGGGAACTCTGAGATTTGTTTTCTACAACCTGACTTGCTGTACAACTCTAACGAGGTCGAGAGGTTTAGGGGGTGGTGAAATTCTTAAATGGAGCACAAGAATTATATAAAGGGTGGGTTCTTAGAGAATAAGAGCTAAAAAGACTTGAGAGCCCAGACTTGGATAATGACCTAATGCAATTCTTTTATTGGTGAGGCCTTCCCTATAATTTCCTTCTTTTATTCTACAGCTTTAATTTCTTGGAACTTGTCAGAAAGCCTCGCTACTCACAATGTAGATACTTTAAGACAAAAAGGAAGAAAGGAAGTATTTCTTCAGGCAAGAGCTAAGTTGAAATGTTTATGCCCCCCATATTAAAACATATTAGAGGCAAAAAAATATTGGTACAACCACACTTTGGAAAACGATCACTTCCTGTCAAAGCTGAATATACACATTCCTTATGACCCAGTAATTCCACTTCTGAGTTTATGCCCAACAGAAATACATAAGTATATTCACCAAACGAATGTATTGGAATGTTCATGGAAGTATTATTCATAATAAGACTATAAACTGCATAGATGTTCATAAAGCATAGAAGGGATATAAAAATTATGATATTCATATGATAGAATATAGCAACAATAAATGACATGCAATCATACAAATACAATAAATGAATATGGATGGATGAATCTTATAAATACAATATTGAATGAAAGAAACCACACACAAAATTACATACTATTTACATAAAATATCAAAGCAGGTAAAATTAATGAGTTCTATTAGTAGCAGGGGTTAATGGTTTCCTTTGGGAGTTGTAATGACTGGCAGGAAGTCCTGTAGGGTGTCCAGGCTGATAATTTTGTTTCTTGGTTTGAATACTGGTTATGGGCATTGTAAACATTCCTACTTAATGACATATGCACTTTTCTGTATGTATATTATACTTCAATAAAAAACTTGTGTGGGCAGTGCCCATAGCTTAGTGGGTAGGGTGCCAGCCACATACACCGAGGCTGGCTGGTTCAAACCCAGACTGGGCCGACTAAAGCACCAATGACAACTGCAACAATGACAATAAAAAATAAATAAATAACTGGGTGTTGTGGCAGGCATCTGTAGTCCCAGCTACTTGGGAGGCTGAGGCAAGAGAATTGCTTAAGCCCAAGAGTTTGAAGTTGCTATGAGTTCTCTGCCACGGCACTCTACTGAGGGCAACATAGTGAGACTCTGTCTCAAAATAAATAAATAAATAAAATAAAAAACTTGTGTGTGTGTCTTGTTTTCTTTTGATTTTACAGTATATAAACAAAAAATTATTGCTTTGCACAGCTGATCACTATAACTTACCTTCAGGTGAACAAACCTCCTCTTACTTGTAAGTAACTACATCTTATCTCATTGTCATTTAAGTCTCCCCGATTTTCAACCTGGTTGCTCAGGGAAATCTCAGAATCAGTTGCCTTGACCCTGGCCTCTTGAATAATTCCCACAACCCTTTTCCCTAAATGTAGCTTCATCTTTATCATCACCTCCCTATCACCCCTATATTGAAATATTGCCCCAGGGGTAATAGGAACACCTGTCAGCTCAAGTATAAATTAAGCTGTCAGACCACCTATGTCCTTTTTCCTTCACCTCCCACTCTGAATCAACACATTTATCTCTGACACCTGAGGGCACAGCCTGTCAGCAACTGCATGAATCAGCGCCCTTGGGGTCTGGTGTGCACCTCAGGGATTGGTCCATCTGCCTCTCTGAGGCTATGCTAGCTCCCTGTAGAAGAGATCAGAACCTCATTACCCCTCCCTGTCCTTGCAGGAAACACAATAAAGCAAAATAATTACGAATTCTACATCCAATCACATGTTGGCCACAACTCAGCATTTAGCATTTACAAATGTGCTGATCTATCATCTGGTACTAATCTGGTTCTTTTCTGTATAAGAAAAATATCACAATAAATTCAATGAGCTCTCATGAGAACTGTCCAAATCAAAAAGCTTTCTGTCTCTATAGAGTCCACAATCCCCTGTTTGATAAACTAGCTGTGCTAAGCAGAGGCTGAACAACTGATTTTACCCTCATGCAAGCCTGAGTTGAGCTTATGAAGAATATGAAGTAGAATAGAACTAAATTCCTAGAGAGTTCGGAGTCTCTCCAACTCCAGAGGTCCTGTTTTCTAGAAGAAAAAAAAAAAGGAAGGACCAATGTACACTCTCTATGTCACTCTATCGTGTATGTGAAGAATGAGGCATCCTGGAATGAGGCTACTCAGCATTTTAAAATAATTAAAAATGAACGAGCTCAGTTATCAATGCAAATAGAAGTTAGTCTATGAAAGTCTCCACTAGGTCTCCATGTCTGCAAATTCCCTATGTCTTTTCTCTAGCGGCCATGTAGGTGTCAGATCTTGTCTGGAAAGTGGTTTAGTACATAACAGAGAAGAGTAAATGACCCGGAATTAGAATGTCAGAGAATACTCATGTTTCTCAAATTTGAAATATCTTTACTTAAAGATTAAATTACACTAGGAATCTTATTTCAACACACACAGTTAACGTAATAAAGTACATATTCCTACACACACACAGAGGGAGCACAACTGTAAAACTGGGAGCTTTGTTTAGACCTCAGCTTCCGGTGGTGAACCAGCTAAAGACAGCCAGGTCTCCGTCCAAACACGTCAACCTCAACGTTCTTCCTTCCACCATTATGCTCCTTTGGATACAGAAGACCTTTTAGTCTGCCCTAATTATAAATAACCCTAATATTAAGGCAGAAGAGCTACTGCTTTAGTTTTTTATCAAACGTGAGATTCTGCAGAAATAGACCTAAAGGTGTTCATTTTGGGATTGGCCACAGTGCAGCAGAAAAGATCCCCAGAAGAAGGGGCGAGTGCTGCTGACACATTTTGCTTCCTGTGCATTTTTTCCCTGAGTTTTAGCTGATAGCACCCACTCCCTTTCCAACTTCTCCACCCCTCATAGATATGCTTTGCATTTGACTAATCCCCGTCAACCCCACCTGACCTTGGTTTTGACAGTTCCAATTTTAAAGAGGCAAGATTTTAACACCTCTCATGCAATCCCACTAGTCCCTACGTGATTTCCCCCCATCCCACTCTTCCCTTTGCCTCTGACTTTGTCTCCTATTACTTTCCTACTCAATCTATCATTTTCCTCAAGTCACGCAAGTCTTCCTGGTTTCTAAAAAATTTCCACTCCCTCCTCAGCCTCAGGGCCTTTGCACTGGCTGCTCTCTCTGCTTTCTTCCCCCAGCAAGTCCTCCTCCAAACATCTGTGTGGATCACTCTACTACCTTCCTTTTTGTCTTTATTCAAATGTCACCTTAGCGATGACTTCTAATGCTTACTATCTCCTTTTTACTTTTCTTTAAACTATTTAACATCATCTGTCAAACTATACACTTTATTTATTTTTTCCCTTTATTTCCTGTTTCCTCTTGCTATGAGTTACATGAGAACAGGAATCTTTGCCTCTTTTTATGTTCTTTCTGACATCTAGTAGTATGTACTTAGCTCAGAGAAGGCATTCAATTCAATCAGATGTTGACTGACTGACTGGATGAATGATTTAGTTAGGCAGACCTAGTATATGGGCTTCTGTCTTGTCCCCTTGGCCTGAATCCTGCTTTGGCTACTGTCCTTCATTATTGACACCTCCAGGACGAGCCCCAGACCTGTTTATTTAGGACTTAGATCCTGACCTGAACTCCTACCTGGGAGCGTTGTGTCCTAACAGATTTTTGGTGACTTTGATTAATTAAATCAAAGTTTTTATTTCCTGAAAGTTCCCTCTTTCCTCCTTTATCCATTCCCCTTTAAATAGAGATATTTCCCAAGATTCAGTCTGGAGTCTTCTTGTTCTTTTATCTGGCATGCTCTCCCTGAACGATCTCAATCAACCAAGGCTTCCACTGTCACCTCTAAAGCAAATCATTCTTGACTTAGTCTCTAACACGGGCATTCCTTCTGAGCTCCCAACCCACATTCTAACCACTTGTTGTTCATCCCTGTGAAACTGCTGAAGCTGGTCCCATTAATAAGCACCTTCTAAACCAAATTCTTCATTTTGCCAGAAGGTGTTTCTGCTCTCTCATTTACTGCATTCACTAATGCCCCCGAGCACACACATCACTAGGAGAGAAGTCTTTGCCCACTGGAGTTAACTCTCTCCTATCCTTCACCAGTTGAGGAGCACAGTAGTTCAATCCCGTCAGCTCCAGGTCCACACTGCAGCCTGCAACTATCCCCCAGCCTGTGCTGTCAGCTGTCTTTTCATCCCAGCCTGCCTCTGCTCCTTCGCATGCATTTGCAATTCCTCCCAAACAGGGGACCCTTGCTCCAGGTTCCCACCTCTCATGCACCCATGCATTTTGAGTTCAGTTAACGTCCTACGGTATACAGTAATCCTAAATAGCTCCCTCTCTGGATGAAGTTCAAACTCTTGGGCTACCTTTCAAGAGGTGTTTGCCTCATACCTTCACACATACCCCAAACTCTGGTCACACTTTTCACTTATGTTTTTCAAACACACCATGAGGCCCCAATGCCATTTTAAAATTCTATTCTCCTCGTCCACAATATACTCCCCCACTCTTCTACTTTATCTGCTGAACTCCCCCACTTACTGGTTCAGGCCCAGCTTGAAAATTCAATTCCTTTTCATATTTTTCCCCATGTCATCTCCTGCCACCTCATCAACAGAGTCCACTGGCCTCCTCCGTCTTCCCGCAGCACTCCGTAGATGGAAACACTCTCAGGATGGAAGCTGCATCTTCTTCAGGACCTACCTTAGCCTGCCCCAGGGCAGGTGCTCAGTGAGATCATTCACCTTACAAATATTTACCGAGTCCTTGCTATATACGGGGCACGGTTTTAAGTGCTGACGATACAATGCTGGAAAAAATACATGCAATCCCCACTTTCATAGGGCCTATAGTATACAGAGTATTGTCACAGACAACCACAATAAAGAAACAAGTGTTTCTTTAGTTTCTTTGTATTTCTGGTGTCTTGCATAATCTTTATTAACCCAAGAAAATAACTTCTTAAAAGTGAAATTGCTAGTTCTCTGAGCTACTCATTAATGCACGATTATCAAATAATAAGTTCAAAACTAAAAACAGAAACTTAACATTATGGTTATCTGATGTCTAAAGTTTGCCTTCTTATCGTTTTTTGGTAAAGGAGGAAGACTGAAAAAGACATAGAAAAATACGGTAAATGCACAAATATTAAGGCGCACGGATGGGTAAGTGTGCTTTCTGGGGCAGCTGGAGAGATGTAAGTGAAAGATGACTCTGTATCAGGAGAGGCTGAAGGGGCACCATGCTGAGAAAAACAGCAAGGTGCTTAAGTTACGATCTTCTCTTACTTTTTTTGACAGCTTTCCTGATGGTCCCAGAAGTCACAGGTTCTGTTCAATATCCTGCAACATTCCCGAGCTTTCAAGCAGCTGTCTAGATTCTTCCAGGCACCGTTTAGTCTGCAATTGCATTGTCAGGCAGGCTGAACAAAGGCAGCCTCTCGGTCCTGCTGAATATGTGGACAGCATTAATTAATTTAGAAAGGGGGGGGGAGGGAACTGTTAGTGAAACTTCAGATTTGTTGTCATTGATGATTACAATTTCCATAAAATTTTCCCGTAGGAAGAAAATACTTTATAAATTGCTTGGTAATGCAAATCTTCATAACATATGTTCCTTGATGTAAAAGGGTAATTCACTTTTACCATTTATCTCACCTAAAAACATCCCAGTGTTACTGCTAAAACTATGCTGTTAAAAAGGCTGAGATAAATCCTGCCGGCAGGTGGTGGTTTGCACCTGCCAAACGCTAATCGGGCTTAGAGTCAGACCAAACAGCTTGCCGACATCGCCAGGCATGACAAGAAGGCCCAAGTGGCACTTTTCTCTGAGAACCTTTCTCTTGCTCAAGCTGGAAGGCCCCGGCACACAACCTACTCCTCTGCTCCTGAGGACTGTTAATGAGAACTTGGAATTGAGAACCTGCCAGAAGCGCTTTGCTCTCCTTTCCTGGTCCCCACCGTTCCTTGCACTTGGTCACATCTCTGAGCATGACAAACAGCATTGGTAACGTTTCCTGACCAATGTCCCAGTTCCCAGTTAAGGCTCTTCCAAGAAATCCAAACACTAAGTCCTCTGTCATCCTTCCAGCTCCATTTCATCCCAGTTGAGGGTTTGGGGGGTTTTTTGTTTTTATTTCTGTTTTTGGCTATAGACACCATTTCTTTGAACACAATACATCAGAAAAACTCCGTGTGATATAAATAATGAGGGATGAACTTAGATATAAAAGTGTGAATATTTCAAAACTGAATCAAATAACAGGCCAGAGAATTGATTTCAAATGAGAAAAACATGAGCGTTAACATTGTATGAGTCTCTAGGACGTGCCAGGTACTGTGCTAAGCATTTACATATATTGTTTCATTAAATCATCTAACTGATCTTCCTATGAAAAATGTTCTGTTAATATTTCCACTGTGTAGCTATGGGAGGAGATTTAGAGACAGGACGTAACTTATGCAAACATATATATCAAGTCAGTGAAGAAGCAGAAACGTGAATCTGACTCTAGAAAATGCCAAAAGTATGATTTTAACAGCTTTGAGTATTGCTCTTATTAATCCTAGGATCAATGACATTTTAATAAGTATATAAGCATTGACAAGAGGGTCTTAAATGCTTGTATAACATTCATTGTCCTCATAAAAGACAATGTTTCCTTCAAAAGCCTTATTAAAAACAAATCATTGACTTCCGCAATTCACCCCCAAAGTGTGCTCTACACTTCTACCTGTTAACAATTGGAGGGCTCGCTGGCAGAGGCCACAGCATTTGCTTCTGTAATCTGTACCTCTTGTCCAGGCTCCCCCAAGTCTGGAGGAGGCCAGACCACTGTTGGGAATCCCAACAGTGCCCCCAACTAGTTAACCACTTTAAAGATGTCTTGTCTGAAAAGTGGTACCATCACACACTCCTTTTTGTTTGTTTTTTTTTCAGACAGAATCTCCCTATGTCACCCTCAGTAGAGTACTGTGGGGTCACAGCTCACAGCAACCTCCAACTCTTGGGCTTAAGTGATTCTCTTGCCTCAGCCTCCCAAGTAGCTGGGACCGCAGGCACCCTCTACCACTCCCGGCTACCTCACACACTCTTGTACCTTTCTTCATTAGGAGGTCGTATCCCAAGGAGTTGATTATTAAGTAGTGTCCAAACCCCTAAAGAAGAAATTTTAAAATAACTTAGAGCAGAATAATGTTTAAATGAACATCGCTTGAATACTTATTATGTGTCCAAAGTGCCGAGCACATTACAACATTTCATTCCATTCTCATAAAACCTCTATGTTTTATTCTTCCCACTTTATAGACAAGAATATGGAACCCTAAAGAAGTTTAACTATTGCCCCACTGCCTTACAGCTATATGTGTTGAATCTATATATCTACAAAGCATTCACTCAACTTTTTTTCTTGACACATTATAATTGTATATGATTATGGGGTACACAGTGATTATTAATGCTGTATGTATACAGTGCCAATGACTGAATCAGTCTAATTAGCATGTCAGCACCTTAGATACTTACCATGTATTTTTCCTGTCTGACTGCAACTGTGTTCTCTTTGACCAGCACCCCTCAGGCTTTGTAACCACCATTCCACTCTCTGCTTCTGAGTTCAATTGTTTCAAATTTCATATATAAGTGAGAACATGCTGTATTTTGGGGGACCTGGCTTATTTTTCTTAGCATAGGTTCATCTATATTGTTTCAAATGACAGAATTGTCTGCTTTTTAAAGGCTTCACAGTATTTCATTGTGAATATCTGCCTCATTTCTGTATTTATCCATTCGTGGATACTTGGGTTGATCCATAGCTGGCTCTTGCATACCCTCATTTGTGGTGCTGTGCTATCTCCCACGCATTTGTGATACTAGGCTGCCTCTTACGGACATGTGCTGCTATGTTTGCATGAGTGGTATGGAAAAGGGACACTTCATGAAGAACCAGGAATTGGGCATATTACGAGTATGCGTGTGGGCATGTGTGGTGCAAAGGAGAGTTATCTATTATATACTATATCAAAGTCGAATATAAAAATAGAAGATCTTTTAAAATTTTATTGTAGGGAAAAAAGAGGGGATTATGAAATATAATTTGCTCTTGGCTCCATCGAGAGCTAACATTTTTTTTTTGAGACAGAGACTCACTCTGTTGCCTAGGCTAGAGTATAGTGGTGTCATAACTCACAGCAGCCTGAAACTCCTGGGCTCAGAAGATCCTCTTGTCTTAGCCTCTAGAGTAGCCAGTAGACTACAAATGGCTGCCACCACATCCAGCTAATTTTTCCATTTTTTGTAAAGATGGGGGTCTCTCTCTTGCTAAGGCTGGTCCCAAGTGATCCTCCCACCTCAGCCTCCCAAAGTGCTAGGATTACAAGTGTGAGCCGTCACATCTGGTCTAATTCCTGGATTTATTTGGAAAGTAATTCATCTGTACTCCATCAATTTACAATTTTTAAAATATTTGACTTCTACCTTCTTCATAGGAGTGTTTTAAGAGAAACTGAGAAATGGAATAATTATAAATTTTTTCCTCGAGTATGTTTATTAGCATCAGAGTAAACATTCTTTTTTTTTTTGGCCAGGGCTGGGTTTGAACCCACTACCTCTGGCATATGGGGCCCACACCCTACTCCTTGAGCCACAGGTGCCCCCCAGTAAACTTTATTCTTTAAGCAATGAATTGCTGCTGGAGATTTCCAAGGAAAGGCATAACATGACCAAATTACCTCACTGGGGATGGGGGTCCTATTATCAGAAATATTGAATGGGTGGAAATGAGTAAACTTTAAGTACATTGATGTGACAGTGAGGTTATAAAGAATCTCTAAACACAGGAGGCTGGTGTGGGCTGAGTGAGAGAAGGTTGGTAAAGAAAACAGATCACGCAGGAGGATGGAAGGGGAAGACTCCTGGGGGCCTAGCAGGCAGGCAGGGGACACTGTTTCTGCTCACTGCTTTCTTTCGGTCTTAGAAATCTCAAAACAATGTGATTATATGAAATTCCAACCAGGGGGACTTAAGATGTAATGGCAGTGGTATCACCTTACACAGTATTAAATAGGTATGTATTGATTATCCTCTTAGAAGCAAGAGGATAGGTGATTCAGAAAAACTTTTTGCTAAAATCCTTCTAGCTCAATGAAAAATTGTTCCGAATGTTTCTGGCAATATCTAGAATGAAGAGCATCATGGGAGTCCTGTGCAGGGCTGCAGGCCGTGCTGGTTACGGAGAGGAAGGCGTGCAAACTTCTCAGGTCATTTTTGCACCTCTTCTCTGTCAAAAGGAATCGGATGAGGATTTGAAAATCAGTTATAAGACTCAGTGTTTGGCCTTGGCCAGTGTATAAATTTACCAAGTCATGGTTTTCTCACTTGTAAGACTGAAATAATTATAGTACTAACCTCAGAGAGATTTTTATGAGCCTTAAATGATTATACTCTCTATACAGTCAAGGTTTAGATTTTAGTGATTAGTACATTTTAGCTCTAATAGTATCAATTATTCTGTGTTTGAAGGATTTAATCTGCTAGCTATTGTAAAGGTCAAAGGGGATACGACCCCCTTTTAAGGATACAGGAAAACTACGTTAACTAACATTTAATTGTTTACTTTTCTAATTTGGATTTTAGAAAGAACCTTGAATTTCTCGAACTAGAAATACATTTGAGAGAAAATGGTTAACATGCCATGATACCAAATCAACATTGTCACTGAAATTACATGAATGAAGAGTAATATTCAAAAAGGAGGTCTGAATTTTCTGTGTAAATACTGATGCAGCGAGGATACTATTTTTTATATTTGTCAACATTACTCCTCCTCTGCCCTATGTTATTATGTATGCAGAGTCTCTAATTTATTTATTACAAAACAAACTCTATCTGCTTTGTTATTCATCTTTAATAGGCAGAGAATCAGGAGCTAAATTGCCCTCACTGCACCGCAGACTAAGTCACACACTCCCTCGTGGAGCACACAAGGTTCTCCAAAACCTCGCTCCTACTTAGGGCTGTCATTTCATCCTTCTGTGTTCTGCCCCTAACGTTCATCCCAAGCATACTCTTTCCTCACTTCCTATCCCCCAATTGCCAACCACTTAGTTAGACTAAATCCCATCCTCTGTGCCCATATAGTCCCCAGAGCATTTCCTCTATCACTGCGCTTACTCACATACTGTCCACAACTCAGTTACTGACACCTCGACTGGCAATTCAAGTCCCAGCTACCTCATTAATGGCATTGCTGTGTCAGTCAGGGCTCCTGCATGCAGGCAACAGCAACTGACGCTGGTGAACTTAACCCGACAGGTAATTTCCTCCGAGGACATAGAGTAGCTCACAGAATTGACAGAAAGATGAGGAAGTTCGTCTCCAGGAAACAGGCAAGAATCAAGACAGGCTGGACAGGCACGGTCATGCACAGCAACAGTCTTGCTGCTTGCTTTGGGATCTGTGATTGAACTCTTGGCGTTGTCAGAGTTAGATTCATGATCTTTCTGCTCTATCCACAGATAACTGGACATTGTCAACTAATTTTGTGTTTATATCATCGTTTCAAATCTCAGACAGCTGCATCTCCTCGATTGACCTAAGTCATGTGTCCACACTCCGTAGTCCTTAATGTGTAGCCCCTAACCAGCAGCATCAGTATTACCTGAGAACTTGTTAAAATGTAATTGTCAATCCCCCTGGGGATGGGGCCCAGAAGTCTACATTTTAAGAAGCTTTCTGTGTGATTTTATGCATGCTAAGGTTAGATAACTATTGTTATAACTACACAAGGGTAGGAGGAAGTGGCATTTGGTTGCTTCTGTTCCACAGTGGCTAAGGGATTACCAAAGGATGTTTGGTAATAAGGATGTTGAGACATTTCTTCAACTTGAATTGTAACAGATTCATTCATTTGCTTGTGTGTGTGTAATATGGAGAAAATTCAGAGATCTTTCTTGTTTCCTGATTATCAATAAGTGTACTATTTTTTCTTTTTAATAGATAGACAATTGGGGTGAAACTTTCTAAGGATACCAATGAAAGTTCTTAAAAAATTCTTTTCTATTCCCTCTCATTTCTTTTTTTTTTTTTTTGAGACGGAGCCTCAAGCTATCCCCCTGGGTAGAGTGCCATGGCATCACGCTCACAGCAACCTCCAACTCCTGGGCTCAAGCGAGTCTCCTGCCTCAGCCTCCCAAGTAGCTGGGACTACAGGCGCCCCGCCACGACGCCTGGCCATTTTTTGGTTGCAGCCATTGTTGTTTGGCGGGCCCGGGCTGGGGATTCGAACCTGCCACCTTAGGTGTATGGGGCTGGCGCCTTAGCCGCTTGAGCCACAGGCACCGAGCCTATTCCCTCTCATTTCTCATTGGTCATTTCTCAGAATGAGGCAATGAGAGGCCTGAATATGTGGATGGAATTTGCCTTTATCAGACTTCATTCTGAGATGTCTAAGCAAAAGTCAATGACTTCACTGGAGATACTTATGAGCCTAAATGCCATTGGCTTTCTTGAGGAGGCATTAATATCCTCATACCCTCACTTTTAGTCTGAAAGGATAGTAATATACACGGTTCGTCCCAATCCTGAGACAGTGCAGAGATCTGTGGGATGATCAGCAACCTCTCTGGCTGGATTTCTTCCGAGTTTGTGATACTAATGCATAGAGCTGCCTCACTCCTACTTATCAGTTTTCATTCCTCCATCTGCTTCCTATTTCCTTGAAATTCGTTTCCATCTCAGGTTGGTGGTTATTCTTAATTCCACTTAACTGTAAATTCTTGTTCTCAGTCTGCTATCTTCAAGCAGAGACATGCTATCTTTTACTTTTATATTTACAGTTGCTGGGTTTAAAGCTTTGCCATTACGATTTTTGAAAACACCTTCACCTTTGTTATTTTATCCCTATCATGCTCTCCAGAAGTAAGTGTGAACAATACGTATTTTCATGTCTAGTTTCTAGGTGATAAAATCAAATGCAAAGGAAGTTGAATATTTCATCTAGTAATACTCAAAGGATCAAAAACGGATTTTGGGAATAAGACCGAGGTTCCCTAATTTCTATCATAGTTTGGTTTCCACTAAATGAAGCCATCTTGTTCAAGAGAATTGAATTTGGTGTCGGGAGAGTTCAGTTTAAATTCTGGCCTTCTTATTTATTTGATGGGTGACAACCAGAGACCTGGGCTTCTGCAATTGTAATTGAGGGGTATGATAATTGCCCTACTTATGTATTCTTCACAAGCTGCTATGATTAATTCAAGGAGATGTTTGCAAAATTGTCTGATAAGTTGTATAATTCATGCATGAATTATGCATGTTAAATATGCATGTTAAATATAATTTTCCTAAATAATTAACTTATACATACTTTAAACTTTTTTATATTCAAAGTAGATTGTGTAGGAGAGATATTACAAGGTTGGACATAAGTGGCTCCTGCCTGTAATCATAGCACTCAGGGAGGCTGAGGCAGATGGATTGCCTGAGCTCACAGGTTCTAGATCAGCCTGAGTCAGAGAGAGACTCCATCTTTAAAAATAGCTGGGCATTGTGGCAGGCACCTATAGTCTCAGCTACTTGGGAGACTGAGACAAGAGAATGATTAAGCCCAGGAATTTGAGGTTGCTGTGAGCTCTGAAGGCACAGCACTCTACCTACCTAGGATGACAAAGAGATTCTGTCTCAAAAAATAAATAAATAAACAAATAAGATATTATATTCATGTGCTTCTAAATTTAAAAGAGTGAAAAAGAACAATACAGGAAAATGATTGCTTCTACCACCACCCCAACCAACTCATCTCTCATCTATAGCAAAGTACAAGAGTAACTTCTCTCATATAACCTTGAAAATAGAATTAACAATTTTTTTGAATTTTTGCCATTCTAAAAATGAAAGATAGTAAAAACAGTTGCTCTGGTTATCTATTACTGCATTTTAAAAGATCATAGCTCATGTTGGCTTAAAATAAAACAAAGTAAGACAATCACTTAGCTCACAAATCTTCACTTTCAGCAAGCTTGGTGAGAGTAGCTCATCTCTGCTCCCTGTGGTGTTACCTGGGGCAGGTCAGCCGGGGCTGGAGGATCTCCCATGATGATGACGCACACACCTGGCTTGCTAGTCGTACTGGCTGTTGGCTCCTGTCCATGTGGGCCTTTCTGCGAGGAGGCTTGTGCTTCCTGACAGCATGTGGTTGGGTTTTCAGAGAAAAGGGATAGGAAGTAGAAACTACCCATTTCTTTAGCCTTGGCTCAGAAATTGGGACAGTAATATTTCTGCTGTATTCTGTTGGTCAAGAAGTTACAAAATCCAGAATCGAGAAAAAGAGAGACAGACTTCACCTGCCAATGGGAAGAGTGTCAAATAATTCTAGGGCCATGTTAGGAACTACCTGTGCGGTATGGTTTGAATCAGCATCCTCTCTGGATGAGTGCCGATGAGCATCCTTTTAGAAACCTAAAGCTCAATTGTATTGCCTGTGCTGCACTGCCTGGTCATATTCTTCACCTAGTTTTCCCATTATTTAACAGATACTTTCTTGTTTTTTAAAAAGATGTTTATATGAGAGAGAGGTGAGCCTTTCCTCTGTGATATGAGTTACAAATAATATTTCCCACTATCATTTGTCAGTCTTTGGAACTGGTTTATCATAGTTTACCACCATGCAGAAGTTTTTGTTTTCTTTTTTTTTTTTTTTTGAACATAGCTGAATTTTGCAATCTTTCCTAAAAATGGCTTATGCATTTGAGCAGGGGTCCTCAAACTTTGTAAACAGGGGCCAGTTCACTGTCCCTCAGACCGTTGGAGGGCCAGACCACAGGCCCTGGGACAAGTTGGCTGCTAAGCAGGACAGGCAGCGGCGGCAAAAACACCCGGCAGGCCCGATAAATGTCCTCAGTGGCCCGCATGTGGCCTGTGGGCCATAGTTTGAGGACACCTGCATTTGAGTCTATCTTTAGAAAGATTTGCCTATTTGTAGTAGTCTACTTATGTTTTTATTTTGCATTTTTGTTATTTTACAATCTGAAGAGAAACCAGAGTATCATTTTTGTTATTTTACATTTGATATTTAAAACATTGATTTATTCAGAATAATTTTTGTTCATGTATTCTTGAAATATGTTTATCTTTTGAAATTAACTTGAGAATAAACTCCACTAGAGCTCATCGCTGCTTCAAAAAAAAAGAACGTAAGAATATTTGTGTTCTCCCATAACATATGATGCTAACTCAATACCATTTTTAGTATAGTTACTAATTATAATGTTTTCTCCCCTTAGATCTATCAAATAAAATTATCAGTTGTAGTATTGTCTTAACTTACATTTCTAGAATAAATCTTACTTGGTAATAATTTACTATTGTTTTAAGAAACTACTAAGTTTTATTCTATTTCACATTTCTGCACTTCATTAACAAATGAAATTGGTCTCCATATTTCCCCTTTGATGTTATCTGTGTCATTATTTTATTATCCTTGTTATACTTGATCTGAAATATTAAGTATCACTGGAATTCTGTGTTCTCCAAATGTTCTGCAGAATTCTCGTGGGAAGCATTTGAAGAGACGAAAGAAACTTCTGGACTACTTTTTCTGTATCTTTTTTTGAAATCTATTTGCCTAGATTTTTCTATCTTCTGGATGAGCAAATTATATTTTTCTAGAATATTATTTTTATGTAGGTTTTTAAAGTTATTTACATCAAGTTAAACCTTAAAAAGCTCATATGATTCTATTTGTTTCCCCTTTTTTAAATGTGAATGTTCCTAGTATTTGTGGACTGTGAATTTCCTAAGCTCATTTTCCATAACCTGAAAGGTTAAATTATTCATTTCCATTTCAAGTTTTGAAAGGAAATTTTCTATTAAAATATTAAGCTCCTAGGCTTTATTTAATTCTTGCCACAAAACTCTTCATGATAGATTTGTTTGGATGATAATTCTGTTCTCTTATGAATATTAACATCTACTTTAACTAGATTTAAATGGAATCTTTCCTAGAAGGACATTGCTGATTATGTCCTGAGCATTTTAACTATTCATGTAAGGTCATGAGTTCCTCACCATCCCTCCTTGAGGGATGAGCATAATTCATGCTATAAACAACTTTTTATGAAAACTAAAAGGATTATATTTAATTTGAAAGGCTACCAATGAGAGTCCATGTATTCAATCAACTTGCAAGTTATTAAACATTCTTTGGAACTTGGGATTCTGTGTTAATCACTCAGATCTGTAATTCCCAGTGTTTACCTCATATACTTCAATAAACACATTCTTTTGTCTTTCCACTAGGCTTGCATTTCTTGGGGAGAGTAACAACCTAATTTATTTAGTTAAAATATTTGTTTTCACTTACATGAGGAAGAGAGAATATCTCGCTACTTTAAAAACATAGAGGCAGCACAGTTACTGCTTTCTTCTTGAATCTTGCAGAGCTTGGCTCTCTGTTTGCAAAAAACAAATGTTGTAATAGATGAGAAAACTAGGCTCCAGGAGGCATAGTGGTTTTCTCTGGGCCACAGTTATGAATGGCTGAGCTGAGCCTAGAGTCCAGGCTTCTCAAAGCCTTCCCCTTTAGATCTTATAATTCAGTACTGGAGACAAATGCATGAGGCAAATTCAAGGAGACCAGAGATCATGAAAACCATAATAAAGATCCTGACAAAATGAAAAGAGAGAGCAGATCATTTTAGACTGGGGAAATCTGCAAAGTTTGCAAGGCCAGTTAGTCGCAAGCAGAGCCTTGAAGCTGTATAGGCTTTCATAGGAGAATGGACAGTTCCCTGCCAGATAGACAACCAGGGCCAAGACCCAGTACTCAACCAGGAACCAGACAGCAGGGATGGCTAGAGAAGGGGGGTATGTGGCTAGACTAGGACAAAAATAAATAAATAAACAAAAAAGGGAAAGAGGGTGAGGAAATCCCTGGAAACCTTTGAATTACTGGCTAAAGAATGAAAATTTTCTCTGTAATAGGAGGCTTTGGACATGCTTCTCTTGGGAGAGAAGCTGACTGGGTCTCAGTGGTTTCAAGGACACTATATGCTTTGAACTGCTTGAAGTCTTCACCCTGTGCGCTTATCACTATTTATTTATTTATTTTGCCTGTTTGTTTTTTTTTTGAGATAGAGTCTCACTCTATTGCCCTGGGTAGAGTGTCATGGCATCACAGCTCACAGCAACCTCAAACTCTTGAGCTCAAATGATCCTCTTGCCTCTTCCTCTCAAGTACCTAAGACTACAGGTACCTGTCACAACCCTGCACCCAGTTTGTTTGTTTGTTCCTATTTTTAGTAGAGACAGAGATGGGGTCTCACTCTTGCTCAGGCTGATCTTCAACTCCTGACCTCAGGTAATCCACTCACCTCAGCCTCCCAGAGTGCTAGGGTTATAGACGTGAGCCACTGCACCCAGCCCTATTCATTGCTTTTTATTTTCTATGGTACCTCATAATCCTATTAACAAATAATAAAAGTAATAAACAGCTGTTAGAACGGGAGATAATTAATTGAACCCATCCACCAAGAATTTTACAGTTCTTATGTTTTTGTGTACAAAGTCAGTAAATCAGCCAGTTACTCATTACCATGTGAAAAGCACCCAAAGAGCCCCACAGGTGAGATCAGAAATCTGGGGATTCTATGGCAGAAGCATCCTGCAGCTTAGAGGACTTTGCCCAATGTGTCCAGAAAGACCCTGGGTATAAACAAAACCCACTCTCACAAAATCTGCTCAATAATAGAGATTAGGGGCCAGGAGCACTGGCTTGCCCCTGTAATCCTAGCACTTTGGGAGGCTATGGTGGGAGGACCACTTGAGGTCAGGAGTTAGAGAACAGCCTGGACAATGGTGAGACCCTATCTCTACAAAAATAAAAAAAAATATTAACCAAGCCTGGTGGCACACACTTGTAGTCCTAATCTACTCAAGAGGCTCAGGCAGGCAGATCACTTTAGCCCAGGAATTTGAAGTTGCAGTGAGCTATGATGATGCCACTGTACTCTAGCCTGAGTAACAGAGTGAAACTCTGTCTCAAAATAATAATAATGATAATAATAATATCATAGAGATTTAATTTCATTATTGTAATTTTAATCCATGTATAATAGAGACAGCCAAGGAACAAAGTAAAAAGACAACCTATGAAACAGGAAAAAATATTTGAGAACTAAATACCTGGTAAAGGCTCAATATCCAAAATATCTAAAGAATTCCAACAACTTAATAGCAAGAAAACAAATACTCAATTAAAAGACCAGCAAAGGAGCTGAATAGACATTTCTTAAAAGAAGTCATACAGGCGGTGCCTGTGGCTCAGTGAGTAGGGCGCCGGCCCCATATACCGAGGGTGGCGAGTTCAAATCTGGCCCCGGATGAACTGCAACCAAAAATAGCTGGGCGTTGTGGTGGGCCCCTGTAATCCCAGCTACTCGGGAGGCTGAAGCAAGAGAATTGCTTAAGCCCAGGAGTGGGAGGTTGCTGTGAGCTGTGTGACACCACGACACTCTATCAAGGGCAACAAAGTGAGACTCTGTCTCTACAAAAAAAGAAAAAAAAAGTCATACAAATGTTCTATAGATATATGAATAATGCTCAGCATCACATCACCAGAGAAATGATGAGATGCCACCTCCCACCTGTCAGAATAGCTATTACCAGAAAGATGACAGAGAAGCTAGGTAAGCTCCCAGGGGTATGGAGAAAAGGGAACCCTTTCACCCTGGTGGTGGGAATATAAATTAGTATAGTCATTATGGAAAACAATATAGAGACGTCTCAAAAAAATGAAAATAAAACCACCATATCATCCATAAATCCTACTTCTGGGTATATGTCCAAAGGAAATGAAATCAGAATGTCAGAGAGATATCAGTTCTCACATGTTCATTGCAGCTTTATTCCCAGTAACCTAAGCTGAAATCAAACTAAGTGTCCATCACTTGGATGAATAGATAAAAGATAATGTCACATATATACACAATGGAATATTATTTGACCCTAGAAAAGAAGAAAATCCTGTCATTTTCCACAACAGGGATAAACCTGGAGGATAGTACAAAGGTCTTACAGTTAAGTTCATGAACTCATCCTAGAAAAAGTGCTATATAGGTCATTGCTGAAAATCACTAGGGTCACCTTCATAGTTTTCCCTCTTGGGAAACTATGTACCAATGCCAGCACCTAGTCCACCCTTCAGAACAATTTTGGAACTATTTTTCTAGAATGGTCATCAAAGCTGTTGTTGTATTACCCTTCATGTCCTGACTGTCATCAAAATGTCTTCCTTTCAATATTTCCTTTATCATCAGGTAAAGAAATAAGTCATTGGGGGGCACCTCAGGTTAGTATGGAGGGTGTTCCAATGTTGTTACTTGTTTACTGGCTAAAACCCCCCTGCATGAGCTGGTGCCTTGTCATGATTCAAAAACCATAGTTGTTGGTGAAAAGTTCAGGTCATTTTTGTCTTTTTCTCATAGCATTCTCAGCACTAACAAATAGTAAACTTGGTTTAACTACTTGTCCAGTTGGTGCAAATTCATAATGAATAATCCTTCTGATACCAAAAAAGGTTACCAACATTGTTTTGACTCTTGGTTTGGACTGATGGAATTTTATAATCATGGAGAATTGGCTGACTTCCAATGTGCAATCTGATGCTTTGTTTTCAGGTTGTACTGGTATACCCACGTTTCATCACCCGTGATAATGTGGCCCAAAATATCATCTTGCCTCTCCAAAAGGTCTTGACAAACTTCAACTCTTTTTGCTTTTGTTCAGCTGTGAGTTCTTTGGGACCATCTTAGCACATGCCTTTCTCATGACGAGATTTTCAGTGAAGATTTTCCTAACCATTTCTCTTTCAGTGGTCTGCTGTGCTTCTCACAGTCAGCTGACAACTTTGATGCACAATTTGACAAATGTTTGCAATGTTTTTTTTAGTTCCACGTGTTACTGGCCTCTCTGAGCTATCTTCATCAGTGAAGTTTTCTCTCCCTTCAGAAAAACGTTTACTCCATTTGTACACTGCCATTTTCTTCATGGTGTCATCCCCATAAATTTGGACTAACATGTCCCAGATTTCACTTCCACTCTTGCCAAGTTTAACAAGAAATTTCTGTTTAACAAGAAATGTTTGTTCATTGCTCTAATTCAGGCTCCAACGTTCTCATGATGTCATACAACAACATGCAACAACAATAATGAATAACACTCAGCAAGACACTGCCACACATTGACAGGAGCACAGTTGTTAGACAGATATACCAAGGTTATGAAACCTTACTGAGCTGTCTGTACAGTGCTGTCAGCATGAGTGCACTGCAGTAAGTTCAAGAACTTAATCATCAGACTTAAGTGAAATAAGCCAAGCACAGAAAACTAAATACTACAGATTCTCACTTATATGTGGAATCTAAAAACATTTAATTAGCAGACCAACAGAGTAGAATCGAGGTTACCAGAGGACTGGGGAGGAGAATAATCCAGAAAATATTGGTCAGAAGTAAGTAAGGTGATGCAGATGTTAATTAGCTCAATTTAGCCATCTTAAAGTGTATATGGGGCAGCGCCTGTGGCTCAGTGAGTAGAGTGCTGGCCCCATATACCGAGGGTGGTGGGTACAAACCTGGCCCAGGCCAAATTGCACCAACAAAAAAAAGTAGCTGGGTGTTGTACTCCCAGCTACTCAGGAGGCTGAGGCAAGAGAATCACCTAAGCCCAAGAGCTGGAGGTTGCTGTGAGCTGTGATGCGACTGTATTCTACCAAGGGCAACAGAGTGAGACTCTGTCTCTAAAAAAATAAAAAATAAAAAGCAAAGTGTATATGTGTTTCAAAACATTGTGTTGTACATGATCAACATACACAATTTATGTCAATTAAAAATTGTTTTTAATTTTTAATAACAAAGATTTGATTTTATTACAATGGTTTAATCTGTGTGTAATGGAGAGATTGAATTTGAATTATGTGTGAATTTTCATGATGATTCTGTGAAGAAGGCCATCAAGACATGAACTAAGCTGTGTCCACCATGATTACAAAAAAATAGTCAACATTTCTCTGGACTCAATGGCATGAGGATGGCTCTTCTGCATTGAAGAATTAGTTCAATTGATATCAGTGTTCAGTTAGATAAGAAATTTTACTTTAAAAACCAGCTAGCATTCCTTTTTCATTCTATAACATTTGTTGTCTTTTAAATGAATTCAGCAAGCTGCCAGCCTGTTCCTTCACATTAATCCCTTCAAGCATTTGAGAGGTTGCCAGAGCATGTCTTGACATTTCAAAATCATTAACTAATGGATTTTCAGTAACTGGTGTTACAGAGAGAAAAAGAGAGCAGAAGACGGGGGAGGAGAGAGGGGAAGGAAAGAAGAAGAGAGATGGACTGAAGGAGGGAGGGAAAGAGAAAGGAGAGAGAGAGAAGAAATTAATAAAACTACTAAAAATCCTGCAGAATCCTTTCTGTTTCTTTCTCTGTTTGTTTGCTTTATTTTCCTATCCCAGTAACATTTGTAAAGAATGTAGCAATATATTTTAAGGGCTTTTCTTAATATCACTTTATAATAATAATAATAATATCTCCACAAAGGCTTCAATTTTAATTTGGAATTTTAAGCAAAGATGGATATCCACGGCAGCAAAATTGACAGAGATGCCCTTTAAAGAAGCAGGAGCCATGTCGTTAGTGCACAGGCCTGAGTCGCATCTGCTCTTGGCTTAGCACACGATACACAGCAATGACAGGAGACTGGATTGATGCTCTGTGAACTTCTCAGGGAGAAGGTCATTCTGTGGAGATGCAGGAATGATGAAGGTCAGCAGTTATTTTTAGCTTCACCGTTAGATTTTCTATGGATTTGTTTTTAAGTAGATCATAGTGACTGCGTTATTTATTATTCAATCAAAACAAGGGAAAAAATTGCTTCTTAACCAACAGAGGCTGATGAAATATTTTAAAACTCTCTTTTGGAAGAATATAGTGAAAAGAAGACGCTAATGCAGACATAAGCAGAACTAAATACAACATATAATCAGTAGTTTATCAATGTCTTGGCATCAGCCCGGATGGCCTGATCGAAAAATGGGCTCTGAAAGTAACCAGAAGGAGTTCTAGAATGCTCCTAATCTGCAGAGTGAAGACCCATATGCTCAACTCTGTCATCTCACAAAACAACCCTGTGGTCTTAACTGGAGACATAAACCTGCTCCAGATCATTATAGAACCTGACTTTTCTATTTTAATTCCTATTAACTTCTGGGGGCTCTATCCAGAGCAGCCTAAGAGCTAAGCCCAATGCCCCAGAGCTACCAAACTATTGATAAGATATTCTAATCAACTTTTTCCATGCTTACCTCAGAAAATCTTTCTATTCCAGGTGATCCTATACATGATAAAACCCCTGTGAGAAACTTGCACAAGGGGGTGGACATTTGACTGATTTATTCGATTGATTAAACCATTCCAATTCAGTGTCCCACTGACTAAATGTCAGCAACAGATGTTTCGCTGCAGTGTTCTCAAAAGGTGATGGAATTTTCCACCACTTCCTTATCAGTTTGGATTTGTCCAATGCTTACTCTTGGGCATTGTTTTCCATTTCCTAAACGGATCAGAGATCTCCATTGTTTATGTTGATTTCCTTTGTTTCCCTAAGGGGTTTGGAGAAAAATAAAAACAGTCCACAATCATTTAAAAGTTCTCTTCCTCACAGCCTCCTATCATTATCTCGCAGGTTGACAGAAAAGGGAAGCGTCTATGAACATTTCAGGATATGCCTTTTTCTCCTCGTTTCTTATTCTTGTGCGTGGAAGGCACCTTCCTAACTTACACCCCATTCATTGGCCGCTACTGATAGTGGTTGCAAGGCAAGAAGTGAGATGCAGTTACCTGAAAGGGGGAATAAGAATAGACTGTGATAATGTCCTGTTATTAGATAACCAGTGCTGGTTGTACAACTTTGTAAGCATGCTAAAAACCACTGAACTATAAACCTGAGAAAATAAACAAACAAAAAAAAGAATATATATATATATATATGCACACACACATATACATTTATAAAATTTGCCATCTCACTAGACACATTCAATCTGAGAAGGGTATAAGATGAGGGAATGGAAAAGAAAAATAATCTGGTAGCTATGGTATCATTTCATCTCCAGAAAAAGGAAAACAAAAGCTTCCCAATTTCTCTTCCCTTCCTTCTCATGCCTTTTTCTTCCTGAGATTGCAGGGGGGAAAGGGAAGGAGTGTGCGTGTGTCAAGAGTGATAGAATAGGCTCGGCACCTGTGGCTCAAGTGGCTAAGGTGCCAGCCATATACACCTAAGGTGGTGGGTTCTAATCCAGCCCAGGCCCGCCAAACAACAATGACGGCTGCAACCAAAAAATAGCCGGGCGTTATGGCGGGCACCTGTGGTCCCAGCTACTTGGGAGGCTGAGGCAGGAGAATCGCTTGAGCCCAGGAGTTGGAGGTTGCTGTGAGCTATGATGCCACGGCACTCTACCCAGGGGGACAGCTAGAGTCTCTGTCTTAAAAAAAAGAAAAAAAAGAGTGATAGACTCTGTAACAACCTCCGATTATACCCAGATCTGTCACTGGAGTATGGAAATTGAAGATAACCACTCCAGGCTAGTCATGAGAGTTACAAACAGTAACGGGAAAGGGAAGAGGAGGGGTACTTGCTAGCCAGTATTAATGAAGAGCTAAGGTTCATACAAGGTATCAGCTCATAAACATATCATCTCAGTCTATCCAAACAAAAGCTTGCCAGAGCCTGTCAGCACCATTCCACATGCTCCTGCTCTGATGGCCCCGACAGCTGGGTGCCTTGAACTAGACTTGAGCATGTGCCCTTGGGTTCTATGATTTAAAGCTAGGAGACAAGAGACCCTGGCACCTTCCTCCCAGGCATGCAGTGTTGACTGACATTGTTCCCAAGAGCAAACAGTTCTAGGCTGCCCTCCTTAAACATATCCATATAACTTGGGCCTATCTACAGAGCCCTAATGGACCTACAGGGAGAATTCTTAAGAATGGAGAACTGTGGTGAGCAGCCAGGGACCAGCAGGCTGTGCAGGCTGCTGAAGGTGGCGCTGCCTCCACTGCCAGTAAACGCCCTTGTCTCACCCTCCTGTGGGAGGGATACCTGGACCAGACCCATCACCTGTGCCACCGCTACTCAGCTCCTACTCGCTGAGGAAGTGATAGGAAGCAGTTCCAGCCCACGACTGTTTGCCCAGATGCCGCAACGTACAGACACGCGGAGCGCTTTCCATTTAGGCAATGAAGCAGAAGCAAGCCTCTTTCCTCTGCTCAGTCTGGATCCATCTAGCCGACAGGGGGATCCCCTTCTGGCATTTCACAGCTTAGGAACTTCACTAGGCAAGCAGTCTTGACTCGGCTTCCCTTGAGCAACTTACCTTATTAACTGCTTTGAACCTCAGATCTCTCCTCTGTAAACGGACAATAATCTCTAATTCAAAAAGTTGTTTGGATTAAACGAAGACAACTACCGTGGAGTGCCCAACACAGGGCTAGCGCACCACCCGCTTAGACTCAGGGTTGCTATTACTACTGATGGTCTCCTGCTTATTTTAACTGAAGCAGACTGCAGTGAAAGGCAGGCCAATTCACTAAAAATCTCTCCTACAAATGATCGATTTGGAAAATAACCAACATTGACAAACTGCCATTTTTTTAGCAGTTTTAATAAAAATATTTGATTTTTTACTACACGTAGTCAAATATCTTCTTTTGTATATTAACGAAACTGAGTTTCGTTGGCTACCTGATAAAATAATACTAATAACAGGCGTTAAAAATGGGAGCAAATCATAAGTTCACTGAAATGTTGATATGAACCACTTTTTCCACTCAAACTTTTGGCTTTCAGTTATGTGACTTGATTTTTTTCGAGTGTGTCATAATAACGTTTTCCCTCAAATTTAAGCACGTTCAGTTTAATTTCACCAGTTTTTCAAAAGGCATTGTCAGCCTTAATTTACATTTTTAACATGTGATTTTTTAAAATTCAACTCATTTAAATTTTTCAATTCAGAAAATTTAAATTTACTAAATTTCACGTGCAGGTAACATCAAATTGGATTTTTATTTTATTAAAATTTTAAATTTCATTAAAAGAGCATCCGAGATACATCAAAATTAGCCAAGAATTCTATCAAAGATAAAAATTCTGACATTTCGGTCTTTAACAAGAAATGCAAAAATGGAAAGAGGGGTAGCAGTTTGCAGAAAGTCTCAACTGCAAAATATAAAACTGCTCAAATCAGTGGAAAGGAAGTAAAGATGTTTAGAAGAGAGTATTTGAATTGACTAAATGTTTGTATCTCACATTAACTTGACATTTATTAGTGGTCAATGTAAAGTTGTAAAGAAAAGATTAAAAATCTAGTTAGATACCTGAAAGATATTAAAATGTATACAGACGATAAAATGTTTACAAACTGAAAATGTTGAAAATTTTAAAACAAAAATTCATATAAACTGAAAAGCTAAATATTAGCTGCGTTCACAAAAATATATTTAATCATCATAATTATATTCAAACATTTTTCTAAAAGTTGCTGTGCTGTTCTTTTTATTTTATTTATTTATCATTTATTATTATTATTATTATTTTTGGCTGGGGCTGAGTTTGAACCTGCCACCTCCGGCATATGGGGCCAGCGCCCTACCCTTTTCAGCCACAGGCGCCACCCCAACACTGTTCTTTTAAAGCTGTTAATTCTCAGCATATTAATCTAAGACCTTTGCAAGGGGAAAAAAAAGAAACCAATGATTTAAAATGTTCTAGTTTTTCCTCCTGCACCAGTTGGAGAGGATCAACTACAAGCCCCATGCTAGGAAGATGTCAGGAGTGCATACTGTTTGCTGCTTATCTGAATCATTTAAACTTATATTCCAACTCTGACTTTCTTAGTGACATACATTCAGGATTCATCTTTATTCTTTAAGAAAAAAATTCCCTTACTTCTTGGGACAACTTTATAAAAACTGGCTCATAAGTCATTTTTCATAATCACTGCCATTTGACTGACTTACTTTTTGTAATCTATCATTACTAGCAATGGCAAATCTTACCTTTGGCAACACATAAAATTATAGCTGCCAAGTGCCGAGCCCGCTGAGGCAGCTGGCTCTGAAACATACAGTGCCAGAGATCAGATCTTTGGATGAAACCACATTGAGTAGTAGCTAGTCTTGTAAGAGTTTCTAAAGAATTGTTCTCTGAAAAGTTTGTGACGTTTATTTCCCTTGTGCCTTTTCAGCCTTTTAACTAGACACTGAGTTATGATCTCTAGTGTAGAAATAGAGGACTTCTAGTGAAAGCACACTGGTCTCTATTCCATGTGTGCGGTATTTCCCAATCTGACATCAATATCTTATCCCTGACGTGACCAAGGCAAATGGTGTTAAGTAATGTGTACCAAAGGCTGCGGTCATGAGACTTCTCTCTGAGAGTTTATATACACTCTAGAAGAGATTTCCCAATATTTAGCACCTCTACGCCATGAGTCTCAAAACTTGTAAAATTACCGGCAACTTTTGCTTAGAGAATTAAGATCGGAAAACTTTCTCTCAGAATGCTGAGAACTTAGAAATGGCTGTTTTTGAGATGTCATATGTGAACTGTGAAGAGAGAAGACTTTTTGTGTGGCCGAAGGAAAAATTTAAAAAGCAAAGAGAGAGTGTGTCGTCCACCAGTGAGCAGGGAGGGAGGAGAGGGTTGGAAGGCAGGGCCGAGAGAACAGGCAGGGCAAGACCAGCGTTTTCCTGCCCACACTTCGCTGTTGTGTATCTCTGTGCTCTAACATTTCTCTGTGTTGTTTCCTTCATCCCCCTCTGTGGAATAATACGGGTTCTCAACCTGAACATAAACCCAGGCAGAGGGGGGAAAGGACCAGTGAAAGAGCCACCACTGTGGGCTGTTCAAAGTATTCTCATTTTACAGAGAAAAAGGAACGTCATTTGTGGAAGATTCAGTCTTTGGAAATTATTTCTATTCAACTGGTTTCCAGTATGGATTTCAGGTAACCAGGTAGCATGTGATGATCCAAATATCATTTTTCCCAAGGAAAAAGGAAGGTATATTGGAGCTAAGCCTTCTTACCTACTAGTACTCATAGCAAAGGCAATCACTCCAATAGTTTCGGTACAAATGATAAGAACTCAAACATCCAGAGTCTGGTATTTTTCTTTCTTTTCTTTTCTTTCTTTTTTTTTCAAAATGAATGTAAAGTCATCATGTAAAGATAATAAAAGAAATCTATTGAAAAATTCAACAGCTCTCATTGAATGCTGATGACAGTCTGTAAGTATTTAGCCTTTCACCTTATAACTCCAAGGGGCTTCCTTTGGGAGATCATAACATAAATACATTTTTCTGTTACTTTAACAGAGAGGCATTTCCAACTTAAAAATGTAAAGATGATAACTCATAAGAAATACTCTGTCAGAATGCACTATATCTCTTTGGTTGTTGCTATGATGAGACTTCCATCTGAGTAAAGTCACAGAGGCACCGTATAGGAAAAGGACATGGTTTCAGTTTACAGAAAGGGCATCCGTGATGTCCTTTCTCATCAGTGTAGCTGTGGGGGTCCCGCACTCCTGCCCTCACAATACATAATTTATTTAGCAAACTTTCTGCTAATTGGATTGATAGCTAGATTAGATTCAGAATCTATTTTAGCCCACACTGCACAGGACTAAAAATATCCGAAGCTGTTGTATTTGCATTACCATGAAACTGAATAAAAGATCAAGATCTAGATGTATAAGCGTGTTCAAATATCACTCCTTAAGTTTTTGGCTTGGTTTCTAATGCACACTAATCTCCCTCTGTATTATTAGCTGCAGTTGTGGGAGGTCCGCTGCAGAGCCCACAGTGAGCCCTTTGTGAGGGCTCCGCTCTGCTCTGCCGTGTCAGCAGTGAGGGAATGTTCTGTCTCCTGCCCTTGACAGGCCAGGCAGAGCTGGGGTGCAGTCAAAACTGGCTTTTGTTTGCATCAGGCCATTTTTCAGCCTTGCTATTGGCCTGCAGAGCAACTTTCTGCTGCTGTGGGACAAGCCTATGCCCTGTTGGCTGGCCAGTACCTGGTGTCAAGAATCCTCCATTCACCGTCCAATGCAGTCATCATCGCACCACTGTTACTATCTGACATGGCAGGCGCTGTGGACACCTCAGCACATTCCTAGAGGAAATGAATTAAGTTTATAAGATAATGAAGGATTTGTTTTTATAGGTCTCATGCTCATCCAAAAAACTATTAAAGGCTGTGGCATTCGCACACAGTCAGGGAGAAAGATAAATGGCAGATTACTTCCCATTAGAAGAGGGGAGAAAATATTTGCTGTGTTGTAAAGGCAATTAAGAAAGTAGCTATGTTAGGCATGGGGGCTCATGCCTAAAACCCCAGCATTTTGGGAGGCAGAGGTGAGAGGATTGCTTGAGGCTAGGATTTAAGGCAACAGAGCAAGATCACTATCTCTACATTTTTAAAAATGTTTAGGCAGGCATGGAGGTACATGTCTGTAGTCCTAGTTACTTGGAAAGCTAAGGCAAAGGAATTACTTGAGCTTAGGAGTTGGAGGTTACAGTAAGCTATGATGGTGACACTGCACTCTAGTCTGAATGACAGAGCAAGAGCCTATCTCTAAAAAAAAAAAAAAAAGGAAGAAGGAAGGAAGGAGCCAGAACTCCTGGAAGCTGATATTTTTTGACATAGAGAATTTTCAAATGCAAACTGTTACTGATGTCAAGATTAATTTCTTCTTGTACTGGGCATGTTTCTGATGTGGCATATTTCCAGGGCAAGGCCTAAAGAATTCAGAAGCTAAAACTTGCCAAAGTATAACTTAATATATTCCATCTCCTCTCTCCCCACTCTTCCCAGACACTGAAAAGAAAAGGTTTTAATTGGTGAGTTTTTTAATCCATTACCAGCTACAGAAGATGAAAAGTTTGTTATCTGAGGCAGCCTCATCCTTCCCCCTTAAAATCAATAGAAATCTGATGCCATGCAGTGCCTGCCTGGGAGAGACAAATTCATCTCCAAGAACTAAATATCTTGCACGACATCCCCAGAGGAGAGTTGACTTGGATCCAAAGAAAAATTCTTTCTTTTTCTTTCTTTCTTTTTTTTATTAATCATAGCTGTGTGCATTAATGCAATTATGGGGTACCATGCACTGGTTTTATAAACAATTTGAAATACTTTCATCAACCTGGTTAACATAGCCTTCACCTCATTTTCTTAGTTATTGTGTTAAGACATTTATATTCTACACTTAATAGATTTAACATGTACCCTTGTAACACCACACCATAGGTGTGGTCCCCAATTACCCTCCCTCCACCCAGCCTCCCCCCTCCCCTCCCTCTCCCCTTCAATTTGGGCTATAGTTGGGTTATAGCTTTCATATGGAAGTGTGGGTGCTTATAAATTGGTTTCATAGCAGGGCTGAGTACAATGGATACTTTTTCTTCCATTCTTGAGATACTTTGCTAAGAAGAATATGTTCTAGCTCAATCCATGTAAACATAAAAGAGGTAAAGTCTCCATCTTTTTTAAGGCTGCATAATATTCTGTGGTGTACATATACTACAATTTATTAATCCATTCATGGGTTGATGGGCTTTTGGGCTTCTTCCATGACTTAGCAATCATGAATTGGGCTGCAATAAACATTCTGGTACAAATATCTTTGTTATAAAGTGATTTTTGGTCTTCTGGATATATACCTAGTAGAGGAATTGCAGGATCAAATGGCAGGTCTATTTTTAGATCCCTAAGTCATCTCCAAACATCTTTCCAGAAGGAACATATTAGTTTGCATTCCCACCAGCAGTGTAGAAGGGTTCCCTTTTCTTTACATCCACAGCAACATCTATGGTTATGGGATTTCATGATGTGGGGCTAATCTTACAGGAGTTAATGCTATCTCAAAGTGGTGATTTGCATTTCTCTGATGATTAAAGATGATGAGCATTTTTTTCATGTGTCTGTAGGCCGTGCACCTGTCTTCTTCAGAGAAGTTTCTCTTCAAGTCCCTTGCCCACACGGAGATGGGATCACTTGCTCTTTTCTTGCCAATGCATTTGAGTTTGCTGTGGATTCTAGTAATTAAATCTTTGTCAGAGACATAACCTGCAAATATCTTATCCCATTCTGAGGGCTGTCTGCTTGCCTTATATACTGTGTTCTTGGCTGTACAGAATCTTTTTAGTTTGATCATATGCCAGTAATGTATTTTTGGTGTTGCTTCAATTCCCCAGGGGGGTCCTCCACATAAAATATTCGCACAGGCCAATTTCTTCAAGTGTTTTTCCTGTACTCTCTTATAAAAATATAAGTATTTTTATAGTTTCATGTCTTAAGTTTAAATCTTTTATCCAGAGAGAGTCTATCTTTGTTAATGGTCAAAGGTGTGGGTCAAGTTTCACTCTTCTACAGGTCGACAGCCAGTTCTCCCAGCACCATTTGTTAAATAAGGAATCTTTTCACCACTGAATGTTTTTGACTGGCTTAACAAAGATCAAATAATAGTAATAGCTGGGTTCATCTCTTGGTTCTCTATTCTGTTCCATATATCTACCGCTCTGTTTTTGTGCCAGTACCATGCTGTTTTGATCACTATCGATTTATAGTATAGTCTGAGGTCTAGTAACGTGATTTCTCCTGATTTGTTTTTATTTCAAACGCTTTTGATAATATCCAGCATCCTTTTATGATCAGAACACTTTTAAAAATAGGTATAGAAGGGACATTTCTTAAACAGATAGAAGCCATCTACAGCAAACCCACAGCCAATATCATATTGAATGGAGTTAAATTTATTCGATTCATTCCTGGTTCAGATCAGGAACCAGAGAAGGTTGCCCATTATCTCCACTGCTTTTTAAGATTGTAATGGAAGTCTTAGCCATTGCAATAAGGCAAGAAAAGGTGATCAAGGGTATCCATATAGGGTCAGAGGAGATCAAACTTTCACTCTTTGCAGATGATATGATTGACTATCTGGAAAACCCCAGGGATTCAACTATAAAACTCTTAGAATTGATCAAGGAATACAGCAGTGTCTCAGGTTATAAAATCGACACTCATAAATCTGTAGCCTTTATATATACCAACAATAGTCAAGCTGAAAAAACAGTCAAGGACTCTATTCCTTTTACAGTAGTGCTAAAGAAGATGAAATATTTGGGAATTTACCTAACAAAAGGATGAGAAAGATCTCTATAAAGAGAACTATGAAACTCTGAAAAAAGAAATAGCTGAAGATGTTAACAAATGGAAAAACATACCATGCTTATGGCTGGGAAGAGTCAATATTGCTAAAATGTCCATACAACCCAAAGCAATCTATACATTTAATGCAATCCCTACCAAGACACTACTGTCATACTTTAAAGACCTCGAAAAAATAGTACTTCATTTTATATGGAATCAGAAAAAACCTCAAATAGCCAAGACATTACTCAAAAATAAAAACAAATCAGGAGGCAGTGCCTGTGGCTCAGTGAGTAGCACCAGCCCCATATACTGAAGATGGTGGGTTCAAATCTGGCCCCTACCAAACTACAACAACAACAACAAAATAGCAGGCATTTTGGCAGGTGCCTATAGTCCCAGCTACTCAGGAGGCTGAGGCAAGAGAATTGCCTTAAGCCCAAGAGCTGGAAGTTGCAGTGAGCTGTGACACCATGGCACTATACTGAGGGTGACAAAGTAAGATTCTGTCTCTAAAAAAAATAAATAAAATAAATTTAAAAAGAATCAGGAAGTAATTCTTTTTATAAAAAAGGTGCAACTACCTAAAATTTATTTCTCCAGTATAATGTTTTAATGCTCCCTCGAGTCCAAAAACCCCCCTCTAAGAGCTTCCCCAGAAGATATGCCAGAGTTAATTAGAATATTACTATTAGCACACAGAAAATATTTCAGATCATTTCTATTGGTGAATAAAAAATTACTGGTTTTTGAGTAAGGAGCCAAAAGGCAAATTTTGTATTATCACAATTTATGCAAACTGTTTCCTCAGCAGCATTGCCGAATGGTGACAATTAGACTTTAGGATCAGCCTGAGTCCAAATTCTTCCCTCACTGGAAAGCTACTGACCTTGAGAAATTCATGGAACCTTCCATAGCCTCAGCTTCCTTGGGGGTAAAATGGGAATAATTCAATGAGATAATCTATATAAAAATCCCATTATGTTCCTGGCAGGTAATAATTATTTAATCAATGTTAATAGTTATTATTAAATTCTAAACCAATAACACCTCCCTACCAGTGATAACATATTTAAGGCCTAAAAATGTATTAAATAAAAGCAAAATCCTCAACAAGTTTTGGAAAACTGAGATTGAAAGGAAACATGATGAGTAACATATTGCACAGCAGACATTGTTCTAGAAAAGAACTTAGTACTTCATAGTAAACATAAAGCAAGGAGGTGATAAAGGTCAGAGGTCAGCACATAATATGTGCAGCCTTGGCATTGCTATTTGAGCCTGGTAAAATCACTGAGCTGTTCCTCTATAAGAAGCAGTGATGAACACTCATTTTTGCTTTTGTCCCCAGAAAAATATTCTGCAAAAAGTAGATTACTCATTTTTTTTTTTTTTTTTTTGAGATAGAGTCTCACTCTGTTGCCCTCGGTAGCTCATAGCAACCTCCAGCTCTTGGGCTTAGGCGATTCTCTTGTCTCAGCCTCCCGAGTAGGTGGGACTACATGTGTTCACCATAACATCCAGCTATATTTTTGTTGCAGTTTGGCCAGGGCCAGGTTTAAACCCGCCACCCTCAGTATATGGGGCTGGTGCCCTACTCACTGAGCCACAGGCACCTCCCAGTAGATTACTCTTGACTAATAACAAGCATCCTCCTTGCTGTAGGCTTCAATGTGTCCCTCAAATGAATATATGTATCCGTAAACCCTAACCGGCAGTAGCTCAGAATGCAGCCTTACTTGGAAATACAGTCTTTACAGAGGTAATCAAATTAAAATAAAGTTATTAGGACTGAGCCTTAATCCAGCATGGCTTGTGTATTTATGCAAAGGAGACGTTTGCATAGTGACATACACACTTGAGGAGAGAGACCATCATGTGAGCATGAAGGCAGAGATTGGGGCAATGCAGTTACAAGCCAAAGAGCAAGAAAGATTGTCAGAAAGTCACCAGAAGCTAGGAGAGAGGCCAGGAACAGAGTCTGCTGCAGTCCTTAGAAGAATCCAACCCTTATTTCTTTGTTTAGTTTCTTCTTGTCTATCCAGAACTGCCAAAGGGGTGTTACAATCTCCAACTATTATAGGACAAGAAGATATCATATTGTTTAAATAAGTTAGGGTTTATTTCATAAATCCAGGAGCATTCAGGTAAGGGGTGTAAATGTTAATTATTGAAATTTCTTCAGGTTGTGTGTTTCCCTTGACAAATATGTAGTACCCATCCTTGTCTTTTCTTATTTTTATTGGTTTAAATCCAACTGTATCTGCAAATAAGATTGCAATCCCTGCTTTTTTCTGATTGCTATTTGCCTGGATTACTGTTTTCCATCCCTTCACCCTGAGTCTTGTTTTATCCTTTGAGGTAAGGCGTGTCTTGTGTGAGGTGAACGTGATAACCGCTACACTACGGAAACAAGGTGTGTCTTGTGATAGATCTCTATAAAGAGAACTATGAAACCCTGAGAAAATAAATAGCAGAAAATAGATGTTGACAAATGGAAGAACATACCATGCTTGTGGTTAGAAGAATCAACATTGTTAGAATGTTCAGACTACCCAAAGCAACCTACAAATTTAATGCAGGGTGGTGCCTGTGGCTCAAGGAGTAGGGCACAGGCCCCATGTACTGAGGTGGTGGGTTCAAACTGACCCTGGCCAAACTTGGAAAAAAAAATACAGATTTAATGCAATCCCCATCAAAGCACCAATATCATACTCTAAAGAACTTGAAAAAATAGTACTTCATTTCATATGGAATCAGAAAAAAACCCAAATAGCCAATACAATTCTTAGAAATAAAAACAAATCAGGAGGCATCATGTTACCAGACTTCAGGTTATACTATAAATCGATAGTGATCAAAACAGCATAGTAGTGGGAAAAAATAGAAATATAGATCTATGAAATAGAATAGAGCACCTAGAGATGAACCCAGCACGAATCATCATTTGATCTTTGATAAGCTTAACAAAAACATACACTGAGGAAAAGTATCCCTATTTAACAAATCGAGCTGGGAGAACCGGTTAGCCACTTGTGGAAGACTGGAACTGTACCCACACTTATCACCATTGAAAAAAATTGATTCTCCCTGTATAAAAGATTTAAATTTAAGACATGAAACAACGAAAATTCTAGAAGATAGTGTAGGGAAAATGCTTGAATATATTGGCCTTGAAAATATTTTATGAGGAAGATCCCTCTGGCAATTGCAAAAACACAAAAAATAAATAACTGGGATTTGATCAAGCTCAAAAGCTTCTGTATTGTTAAGGGTACTACAACCAAAGCAAACAGACAGCCTTCAGAATTGGAGAATATTTTTGCAACAATGGTCTGATAACTAGAATATACACAGAATAAACCATAAGAAAAGAGCAAAGAACCCCATTTCTAGGTGAATAAGAAATTTGAACAGAACTTTTAGATGACTCATGAATGGCCAACAAACACATAACAAAATGCTCATTGTCTTTAATCACCAGAGAAATGCAAATCAAAACCACTCTGAGATATCACCTAACTCCAGTTAAGATTAGCCCACACCACAAAGTTCCAAATCTGTAGATGCTGGCATGGATGTGGAGAGAAGGGAACATTTCTTTACTGCTGGTAGGATTGCAAACTAATACAACCTTTATGGAAAGAAGTATGGAAAATTCTCAAAGAACTAAAAGTGGACATTCCATTTGATCCTGCTATCTCATTACTAGGTATCTACCCAGAAGAACAAAGTCATTTTATCACAAAGACATTTGAACCAGAATATTAATTAGAGCTCAATTCATACTTGCCAAGTCATAGAAGCAACCCAAAAGCCCATCAACCCATGAATGGATGGACAAATTGTGGTATATGTATACCATGGAGTACTACACAGCCATAAAAAGATGGAGACTTCACGTCTTTTATGTTTACCTGGATGGCATTGGAACACATTCTTCTTAGTAAAGTATCTTAAGAATGAGGAAGAAAATTATCCAATATACTCAATGCTAATATGAAACCATTATATAAACACTCACATACTCATACAAATGATAAAACACAAATATAATCTAGCAAGGGGAAGGGCAGAGGAGGAAGAGGGGAGAGGAAGGGGGAAGGCAATTGGTGGGAGGAGGGAGGGCATTTGGTGGGATCTCACCTAATGTGCACACTGAGAGGATATTTAGCAACCCCCTCCCCTGGGGTGAGGGGCTCTCCTACAACTTGAACTTTACCTTGGAAGTGAGAACAATGTAACCTAAAACTTTGTTCCCTCATATTAATTTGAAATTTAAAAAAAGTTCCAACCCTGCTGACACCTTGATCTTGAACTTTCTAGCCTCAAGAACTATAAGATAACAAATATATGTACCTTAAATATCTGTATACAACCCAACCAGTTTATGGTTACTTGTTATGGCAGCCCTAGAAAATGCACTCTTCCTTAGAATTCCACTTGTTTTCCTTAATTACTCTACTGCCTCACTAGGCAGCAGACCTGACTTTCCTTGTTGCCACCATGTTGTTGATTATTATTTTACATCCTCTCAGTTGCCCATTAGCTTTCCTTTTGTAATTGTTATTGTTTGTTTTTTCACCCCCTTGAATGTTTAGAATGATCACCATTCAGTCTAGTTTTGTAATTCACTTGTCAATCATTTCAATCTGGAAAACAAATGTTGGCCCAGTTTAAAGTAACACAGCTCCACACACCAGGGCTACAAAGGCTGACCAAGAACCCCCAGGTTGGTTCCACCTTGAATGTCTCCAGTGTCTGAAGTCAGTTATAGTCTTGCCTACACCATTCCTTAGACTTTAACCTTGCTCATGATTCTAGCTGCTAAAACAAATCCTTTATTGCTCTTTTCTCCAGAGAGAAAACCAGTATTATAGAAGAGCTGCCACTTTTTTTGGCAGGAGAGCATCCAACAACTCACTACAATTAGCATTCTAATGTCCCTTTAGGGGAAGTCCATGACCGCCATCTCCCTTTTGGGAAATTCCTCAATCCTGAAAATTCCTTCCAGGAATGAAGAGACCAAAGCCCTCCTAGTTCCTTAGCATCGTCAGAGAGTGACATGAAAGTAAAACACAGCCAATCAGGTCTCCTTCCTGGGACTTGGAATCCTGACCAGTGAAAAAACCTTTTTCAATTTCAGTCATCTCAGCAGGAACACAAAAGCCAGATGTTTCAGCATGATGGGGTCTGATGCCAGGACTCTTAAGCTGCCTGGTCACTGTTGGTTTTCCAAGACAATGGATTGTGTAATCATATCCCCAAAGTACAATACCTGTAACATTTTTTTTTCGTGTTTCCAGCCTCTTGTTAATACCAGAGCCACTGATATGCTGCCAGTATATTCTGATACCACTTTTTTCCCTCTCTTCTTCCCTCCGTCCTTCCCTCCATTCCTTCCTCCCACCTTTCCTTTCTTTCTTTGTCTTAAGATGGCCAGAGTTAGTTTCTGCAGCTTGCAACCAAGAAACCGAACAGATTCAAGGGCAACTGAAGTGACAACAGAGACTAGGGTGCAACCACACCTCTTATGATCAGTGGGATAGTAGGAAGATCTCTCGGCCTCTCTGAGCTCCCTTGCTCATGCAGAACGTGAGAGCGATATCTGCTTTCTTCATCTCCGTGGCTGTTGTGCAACATGATGCAAATGCAATGGGATAATGATGACACTGGAGATGGTGGTGATACTCCATTAGAGTCTCATAAGAAAGCTATGCAGGGAAAAGAACTATACGGGGGGAGACGGAGGGTGGAATGCTTAATTCACTTTTTAAAATTATATAGTAGATTTCCTCCTGAGTATTGAAATAAAATATTTTAAAATCATACTGTATTTTAATGAACAAAAAAAGAACCACTCCCTCAAGGATGCACTCAAGTACTATATACAATCAATACTCATAAAACTCTTCTTGGTTTACTTGTTTTACAAATGTGGATTTCTTGGTTTCAAATTTTCTTAAAGAAATTCTACCTGTATGTTACAGCTAAACTCATGAACTCACCCCATATCACATTGTGTAATAATTCCCCGAAAGTGCAATACCTGTAATATTTTTTTTCATACTCTGGCTGATTTTCAATAAACATTTTTATTGAATTATACATTCAGAAAAGTATACAAATCATAGAGGTACATCTTATTAAATTATCACTAAGAGAACAGACTTATATAAACACCAGGTAGATCAAGAAATTGAACATTACTAGGACACACCAGTAAATACCCTTGTGCCCTACAGCTTCTCCTTCCTCTCAAAAGATAGCAAGCCCCCTGAATTTAAACACCATAGAATCATTTTTGCTGTTTTTGAAATTTATATAAATGTACTTATGAACCATGTGCCATCTTATACTTGATTGTTGAGTGTACAGGTGTTGTGTTCGCTGCTGTGTGTCATCGCATAGTTTAAATACCACAATTTGTTTATTCATTCAACTCTTTTCAGAAGTTCGAAGGGTTTCTAGTTTGAGGCTGTTGAAATGATATGGCCTTGAACATTCTTGAATATCTCCTGGCATTCACATGAATTTCTGTCAGATAGTGGCCTAGGCATGTAATTTTTGGATCATAGAATATAAACATGCTCACATTTTGTAGATATAAAACAGTTATCTTAAAAAGTTGTGAATCAGGGCAGCACCTGTGGCTCAAAGGAGTAGGGCGCTGGCCTCATATGCTGAAGGCGGCGGGTTCAAACCCAGCCCCGGCCAAAAACTGCAAAAAAAAAAGTTGTGAATCACTAGTTCCACATCTTTGTCAATACCTGGCACTATCAGTTTTACGCTTAAATTTAAATTCTTGCTGTTCTAATGAAGTTTAGTGTAATCTCCTTATAGTATCAATTTGTGTTCTCTTGATTCTAGACATACAAAAAAAGGGGGGTAATTCATATCATTTTTCATTGTTTACACTCAAAAATACATAAAGAAACGAGTTATACCTAAAACAAGCTGAAAACATTCAATCTTCCTCTCAGATGAGCCCACATGAGGGAACGTTCGGTGTACAGAAAAGCAAGCGTTCAACCAAGGAGTTCTTCAAATTAGCTCCTGTATAAAATACATTTTTTATGAAAGAAGGTATGGTAAAATATGCTAATTTAAAGCTTACATACATCATTAAAATTCAATAATCATCACAATAGTTGTTTAGAATCTAGACCAACAAAAGATTCCCCCCCCAGGGAAGAGTATTTTTCCATTAAAATTATTAAAATTGCCTATATGCAGTAATAATCAAAAGCAGACCGCCTTGCCTGTTTTACTAATGCTTTTAAATTCACTACAGAGAAATCACTTTTTGATCACCTATATGCAAAGCAGACTACTTTCACTGCCCATCTTTGGTTGTTCCTAATGAGGTTTTTTTTTTTTTTTTTTTGGAGACAGAGCCTCAAGCTGTCGCCCTGGGTAGAGTGCTGTGGCATCACAGCTCACAGCACCTCCAACTCCTGGGCTCAAGTGATTCTCCTGCCTCAGCCTCCCAAGTAGCTGGGACTACAGGCGCCCGCCACAGCGCTCGGCTATTTTTGTTTTGTTTTGTTTTGTTTTGTTTTGGGTTGCAGTCGTTGTTTTTTGGCGAGCCCAGGCTGGTTTCAAACCCGCCAGCTCAGGTGTATGTGGCTGGCACCTTAGTGCTTGAGCCACAGGAGCTGAGCCCCTAATGAGATTTTATCCTTGTTTCGGAATGATCATGTTAAAAGTTTAAGATTTGCTTTTGCTTTATCTCTGTGCTAACACAGACTAATTATCATTGTCTCTATTAATATTTACTAAACGAAGCATTAGATTACAAATCAAATGTTCTCTGAATTGTGTTAGATCATCTTTGCATAAAATGTTACTTGCTAACTAAAGTGTGGCTAAAGTTGAGCCACACTTTATTCAACCCTGTATTTCTTGCATTGTAATCCTCATCCCAGTTCTAATTATTCAGTGTCTGCTTTGTGCACTTCTGCAGGCCCAGTGAATGGCATGATGACTGACACATGATGGGAGCTATGCAAATACCTGGATGAACACACTTTTCCCTGCGTGAAGGGGTAAGGCTCTTGTCTTGCTTGCTTTTCATATTCTCCCACTGAATGACAATGCTCTCTTACAAGACTATAGTTAGTAGAAAGAGCTCTGTTAAAAGCTTAGCTGTAGGAACTAGATGGTCCAGCCAGGAGCATCATAGTCTATGGGCAGGGAAGAGGGGACGTGTCAAGGGTACAGTGAGGGGCTGGAATTGTGCAGTGACCTAGGACATGCAGAGACAGTGGCCGACAGAGCTTACAAATGGCAGATGCAGTGGACTTAGGGGCCAAAGTCTGTGTGAATGTTGACAGGGATTTTATTCTCCCGTCTCCACAAACCCACCCCCACTCTAGGATCCCTAGAACATTTAGGCCAGCAGTTCTCAACCTGTGGGTCATGACCCACAGGAATTGTATTAAACGGCTGCGGCATTAGGAAGATTGAGAACCACTGATGCAGGCCGTAAGTATCACAGCTCTATTCTTCTCTTAGAGATCTACAATGAATGATGCTTCATCTGAGTCTTGAAGGATGATTAAAAGGAAACTAGGAAAAAGGACAATGAAAGGCTTTCCGGGGAAGGGTCAGCAGTTACAACTACCTAGTGATTTCTCCCATCTCCCAGGATGGCTGGAAGGGCTGGCTGGGGGCTGACTAGTCTCCTTCACTCTCCCATCCCAGGCCTCTTTCCAAATGGCCTCTCTCTTCTGAAAGTTAATTAGACTTTTCTTTTTTCCAGTAGTGGCTGCCTTCCAACGAATAATTTGTCAGGGCTCTTAAGGCTAGATCAGAACTGGCACAAAGTCATTTCTGCCTCGTTCTATTAATTAATGCAAGGAACAAGCCCAGGATAGAATCAAGGAGAAGAGAATTAGCCCCCATCTCTTGGTGAGAGGACTACCATATGCCACGAGGATGGGAGGAATCGGATACTATTACGTGAAATAACATTATTCCTTGAGAATTGAGAATGGGGTCACCCCGGATAAGCCACATCTCTTCTATTTTTAAATTTTATTGTATTTTGGACTCAAAAATTGTGTTTCTTTTATCAAATGAAGAAGAAAAAACAAAAGAAAGAAATTTGTGCCAAGGAATTCTGTTTTTTCTGTTTCTTCTAATTAAGAACCCAGTCAAGCATTACCTATTTTATATTATCCATAAAACAATCAAAAGTATAAAAGCATTCTTGGATGCTAAAATATATTTATTTCACTAGCAAAGTCATCTGAAGCTTCAAATTCTAGCCATAGCCTGTTTATACTAAGAAAGAAAATTTATCCAAAATGGAATCATCATTAATTATATGAATCATTTTTATGAGATTTTATATTAGATGGAGTTCAGTTGTAGAAAGCAGGGACTACTCCAGGCACTTCAGAAGAAAGGAATATAATACATACAGTATAGTGAAGTACTAGATTAAACAATTAAGTTCTCCTCCTTGGAAAAATGCTACATACCTCATTGCTGACTATCACTATGGTCACCTTCAAAGTACTCCCCTCGGGAAGCTATGAAGCCAGCACCTAGCCCACCCTTCAGTGCAATTTTGGAACTCCTTTTCTGGAATGGCCATCAAAGCTGTTGTTGTATGAGGTTTGACAATTAAGTCCACGAACTCATCCTGAGAAAAGTATTGCGTACATCACCACTGAATATCACTTCAGTACCAGATAGCCAAGGGAAAGACTTAGAAGGTGACCATCGTGATATTCAGGAATGAGGTATGCAGCCCTCTAGGATGAGTTTGTGAACTTAATCGTCCAACCTAAGTGAACCCAGACTCACTGGAAAAGTTGGAGAAACAAGATCCAGGCTGGTGTGGATCAACACTGCAGAACCGGCCCAGCCAAGGATTGCTAACTGTCTTGATTAGAAAGGTGGCACGTCAGGGAGCTGCAGTCCCAACAGGACCCCGTCGGTCCTGACGTAGGAAAACCATGGCTCCTGCAGTTGTTAATTGGGAAACCACTGCCTGAACCATGCAGTGCCAAGAGAAAATGATGGCTCGTATAAAGGCAAATACAAATTAAAAATAAAAGAATTTTTCTTTCTTCCTAATGAAAAAACTGGCTTCTCCCCTGGTTTTGGCACCAGTGACCGGGTTCCTAGAAGACAATTTTTCCACAGAGTGGGGATGGGGTGGGGGATGGTTTAAGGATGATTCAAGGACGTTACATGTATTGCTCACTTTGTTTCTATTATTACTGCCTTGTAATATATAATGAAATAATTATACAACTCATCATAATGCAGAATCAGTGGGAAACTTGAGCTTGTGTTCCTGCAACTCAACTGTCCCATCTGGCGGTGATGGATAGTGACCCCTGCTACGTGTGTCCTGAGTGCCACCTCACACCATCAGGCATTAGATTCTCCCAGGGAGCACACAACCTCCATCCCTCACGTGAGCAGCTTACACTGGGGTTAGTGCTCCTGCGAGAGTCTAATGCTGCCATAGATCTGACAGGAGGCGGAGCTCAGGCCACGCTGCACGCCTCCGCAGGGAGCGACTGCAAATACCCATGAGGCTTTGCTCTTTTGCCTGCCGCTCACCCCTTGCTGTGTGGCCTGGTTCCAACATGCCACAAACAAGTGCCAAACTGAGGCCCAGGGATTGGGGATCAAACTGTTAGAGAAAACTTAACATTCCTCTGTCTCTTTGAAACATACGTGACTCTTTCTATTTTTTTTTTTTTTTTTTTGAGACAGAACCTTGCTTTGTAGCCCTCAATAGAGCACTGGGGCATCACAGCTCACAGCAACCTCAAACTCTTGGGCTTAAGCAATTCTCTTGTCTCAGCCTCCCAAGTGGCTAGGACTACAGGCACCTGCCACAATGCCAGGCTATTTTTTTAGAGATGAGGGCTCTGCCTTGCTCAGGCTGGTTCAAATTCATCAACTCAGGCAATCCACCTGCCTTGGCGTCCCGGAGTGCTAGGATTACAGGCCTGAGCCACTCCCCCCGCCCCACCCGCCTACTACATGACTCTTTTTAAATGCTAAATAAACCTCTTGCCAATTTTACAACCCCAGGAATGTTTCCAAAGGATCTGGAAACAAACTTTGAAATGTAATCAGCAAGGATGACAGTGTCTGCTATCTCCAGTCAATGGGAGGGCAGGAGCCTGCCTTTGGCTGGCCGCTTAGATCCCAGTTGCAAATCTCCTGTCATAAAGATAGAAGACATTTATTTCTCCTTTTGATAAGGGACATGAGCAAACACAGATGGCTACTCCAACTATCAGGTGAATTTAGGAGCAACTATGTTGTGACAGATGGTGCTGACAGTTCCTCTTACTTGAGTTCTAGCTATTATTTATCTTGAGAACATGTCTGGAACCGGTGGTGTCTGCTTGGTGATATAAAAGGCAGAGATTTCTTTCTGTCTTTGGCCAGGGCCAGGTTTGAACCTGACACCCTTCGTATATGGGGCCGGCGCCCTATTCACTGAGCCACAGACGCCACCCTGTCTTTGTGATCATTTTTTGCAGATTGCCTATAGTGCATGTCCCATTCAGTAATAAAACCCCCTTTCCTTTCTACCTTGGTGGAGGCTTTCTGCTTTGGCTGGTGGTTTCGTTTTCAATTGTACTTCCCTGACACTTGGCATGCCACTGCCTCTATGTCTCTGTCCCTCCTTTTTTTTTTTTTTTCATTAATTTAAGTCCGGCATAAGTGCATCTGAAAGGCAAAACCTAAATCACACCCAGAACCCCAATTTGGGGTCATTCTTGGTAAATGTAGTTTTTGGTTTCCCAGTCCCTACAATATATGTTTTATCCAAAAGAATGAAGTTCTAAATTCGTAGCCGGTTGCTGAATAAGGCATTATAAAAATGATGCACTCTTCATGAGCTTCAATCTGCCTTTTAAATCCTGGAGGAAGTTAAAATCTGAATTTTTCTACCCACAAGCAGCAACCAACACCTGCCTCAGCTCACACCTTAGCCTGCTGTTAGTGCTAATTAATTACCAGTTTGGGGCATCTACCCAGTAATGGGCTGTGAGTTAATCACTTTATTTTTAGCTATCACAGCAACCCTATTAGTTGGGTATAATTACTTGGATTTTACTCATGGAGAAACTGAAGTTCCAACAGATTATGTGTATGTTCTAGCCCACACCATACAACTAGGAAATAGAAGATCCAAGCTTTAAATTTAGTAGCTCTGGTCCATTTCCCTACTTGTTTCATGATTTTCCCTTTTCACCTCCAGGGTCCTACATAAGCCAAGGGGGTAGCTCTCCTGCTGTACCACACACAGTCTCATCAGGAGACTCACTATTAGGAGAGTTTTAAAAGGCTTTCAAGAAATGGAGACTTTTCCACATGTTAGTTCGAGGATCTGATATATGGTAACCCCAGCAGATAGCTCCCTGCACCTCCCCAGTGCCTGACCACTGCCGTGGATAGACAGTATGGGGAGGTGAAGAGGGATCGACACCTGGCTCTGCCAGATGATGCTGGATAAGTCCAGCCAGATGATGTGGTTGGGTAGGTCACCCAACTTTTCCAAGCCTCAGCTTCCAAATTTGTAAAACAGAGATAAAAATAGAGTCCACCTTAAGGTTCGTGCGGATTCAAAGAGATAACACATACTAAGGACCTGCCCCATAGAATGCACCAAATGGCCCAGGCGAGATGGCTCCTGCCTGTAATCCTAGCGCCCTGGGAGGCTGAAGCAAGTGGATCACCTGAGCTCAGGAGCTCAAGACCAGCCTGAGCAAGAGCAAGACTCTGTCTCTTCTAAAAATAGCAAAACTTGCCAGGCATTGTGGTGGGAGCCTGTAGTCTCAGCTACTTGGAAGGCTGAGGCCAGAGGATCACTTGAGTCCAAAAGTTTGAGGTTGCTGTGAGGTATGATGTCACAGCACTCTACCCAGGGTGACAGAGTGAGACTCTGTCTGTTTTGTTTGTTTGTTTTAAAGAATGCATCAAATGAAGGTGCAGGTGGGATGATTCGATGATGATCAAGCGTCACACCTCACAAAGCAGTACATTCTCATTCAGGAAAGCCTTAGCTACTGAGAAGTTATTTATTATACAGAGCAGAGTTTTGCCTTTAGGACCTTTTTTTCATTGATCGTTAAGTATGTTCTCTGGAAAAAAGCAAAAGAGGAAATAAATAATCGTACTCCGTGTTCCATGCAATGGCCCTTCAAGTATTTGAAGGTAACTGCTGCGTCTCCACTGTATCCTCTTTTCTCCAGGCTAATACTGCCAAGCCCTTTGCAGCAACTGTGACATGCTGGTCAGATCCTTTCCTATCTTGTTTACTTGGTAGACACTCTCTTGGATGTCACTATCCCTGTGAACAGAAAGAACATATTACTCCAGATGTGCAGTGAAAGAAAGTCTCAGTCTCCCTGGGTCTGGGCATTTGTTATTAGTTCTAAACAGCCTCATCACTCTGCTCACCCATATGAAATTTATCCACCAACTCTCCCCTATTCCCCACCCACCAAGTCTTTTAGCCACATGGCCACACCTAGATAGGAGAGAGGCTGAAATGGCAGTCTCTACTCTAGGCTAAAAAGAACAATTCCATTATTAAGTAAGAAAGAGGGTGTGAACAGGTACCCGAGGGCAGCTAGTAGTCTCCGCTACCCCTCCCAGATCTGAGTTCTTGCATGAGAGCCCTTTCTATGATTTGATTCACATCATTGATAAAGATCTTTAAGAGGACCTAGGCACATTCAGCACGCAAATGCTCCTCCTATGTCCAACATGAAAATACCCCAGCTGTACGATTCATTCACCAGTAATCACCTAACATAGAAAGGCTGGGGGTGGTGGGTATAGGACGGGGTTGGTACGTGGTAATGTCACTACTTGCACCATGTCCTCAGCCACTGAGCAAACTGAGGCTGACAGCAACCATGTCCCTAGAACATGCACGCCCTTTCTTTTATTGCCATTCTTTTCTCTTTAAAGCTTTGGCCTGTAAGTCTTATCTGATTTCTTTCTACTTTAAAGGGTTTAAACCAGACTCTTTCTAGCATGCTATCCCTACCTTTTCAGTTCTGTGTTTCAGATTTACAATCCTTTCTAAGGCAACAATATTCCCAGCAGGTCTTTAGGTGCCACATCAAGTAAAATATCACCAACTCCACTTAAGGTTCAGTAGAGCAACATACCTCAATTGTGAATGTGCTGGCAAATCACTTGGAGGAACTTGGTAAATATAGATCCAACTCAGGAGGCCTGGGGTGGAGTCTGAGGACTGTTTCTTTGTTTGTTTGTTTGTTTTTTCTGAGGCACAGTCTCACTCTGTTGGCTGTGCTGGCTTGCCAAGTAGCTGAGCTTACAGGTGCCTGCCACAATGCCCACCTAATTTTTCTATTTTAAAAAATTAGCTTTGCTGAGGCTGATCTTGAACTCCTGACCTCAAGTGATCCTCTGGTCTTAACCTTCCAAAGGGCTAGGATTACAGGTGTGAGCCACTACACTCAGCCAGATTCTGCCTTTTTAACAAGTTCCTGTGTGACATCAATGCTACTGGTCCTCAGACCACCTCAGACTGCATGCTCCATGACAGCACATACCCGTCTGCTATAATCCATGTTCCCTGAACCTAATGGTACAGAGCACACAGAAGTGTATCCACAAATACTTGTTGAGTAAATAATACCATGTACAGTTCCATAGGGCAACATAAGCTAACTATGGAAAGTAAGATTCAACTGAATTTACTGCTACTCATAATCATCATTTAGTATCTACTTCATGTCATGGGATGATCCGTAATATTTTAATTTATTATTTAGTGCTCACAACAATCTTATGAGCTATTTATTATTTCCATATTGAACATGAGGCAACTAAGGACTGGAGAGATTAATTTTCCCAAAGTCTCGAAGATGGAAAAATTTAAAAGGGATAGAATAGACAGCATGACAGAACTGTGCAATTCTAAGATCCACTGTGCCTGGTTGCCCTCTTTTTATACAAAGTCAAACACCCTGACCCCAAGCTCTGTAGACAGACTACTTCCCACCCTATTGCTCAAATCTGTAGACAGAGCATCTTTATTTTTTATATATATTTATATATGTATATTTTTTATTTTATATATTTGTTTTATATTTATATATTTTATTTTATATATTTTTATTTTTTATTTTATTTATTTTCATTTTATTTTATATATTTTTTATTTTTCATATATAATATATATAAAATGTTATTTAAAACTTTGGAGAAA
>NW_003852399.1:43245546-43267693 GCF_000181295.1 Otolemur garnettii
TTTTTGCAGTTTTTGGTTGGGGCTGGGTTTGAATCTGCCACCTCCGGCCTATGGGGCCAGTGCCCTACCCCTTTGAGCCACAGGTGCCACCCAACAGAGCATCTTTTTACCAGTTTTCAAAACAGACAAGAAGTAAGGTAAGGTGGCTGTACCAAAGCCATGGCCCCCTGGCAGCCTTGCTCCCAGCAGCTTCCATTTGTAAGTGAGCCCCCGCCTGCCTCAGCTCAGGGTCCACCAAGGCTCCAGAGCACCAAGCATTGCTTAAACCTTCACACTTCTTTGGAGCTGGCCTTATTCACTGCTCTGGGATCAGATAATACAGTGCAACCCAAATATACCTGCTTGACTTATCTCTAACACTCAGAACTCATTTAAATTGCAGCAATGAAGATTTTCTTCTGTTTGGGTTACTACATGTATAAAATTGGTACAAGTTTTATTTCCCTACCGTACCCCTTTATTGGGCTAAATTGAAGATGTGGAATATAAACAAATAAAAAGAGAGAGAGAGAGAGAGCGTTTCCTAAAAGATTTTTGAAATAAACTATAAACACCACAGTCCTGGCACTTCTAATGAAAAAAAATCATACTGAAGTATGCTTTGATTATCCAATTATCATTTTTTTACCAAAAACAGAAATAGCAGGTAAGTCCTCAAGGGAAGGGTTAGATGTTAGAAGTGGGTTACAGGTCTTGTTCTAAAAGAGAAAACATTATGCCAAGAGCAACCAGGCCTTGTTTCTAATAGGGCCCCACTACTAACCAATCCTATTGAGCAAGGTAAGTATATATTCTTCAAGTGCGTAGAATCGTATTTAAACACCAATAATGGGGTGGCACCTGTGGCTCAAAGGAGTAGGGCACCAACCCCATATACCGGAGGTGGCAGGTTCAAACCTGACCCCAGCCAAAAACTGCAAAAAAAAAAATGGAATTTAAATACCAATAATGATAGCACTTAACCTATCAGCCTTATAAAATTAAGAACATGAAATAAGCCAATGTAGATAATAGGGCTATATTATGATAGGAGGGCTACATTATTATAGGAGGACTATATTATGATAGGAGTGCTATATTATGTATAGTAGGGGTATGTTATGTATGGGAGGGCTATATTATTATAGGAGGATATATTATGTATAGGAGGGCTATATTATGTGTAGGAGGGCTATATTATGTATAAGAGGTCTATATGATGTCTAGGGGGACTATATGATGTATAGGAGGGCTATATTATATATAATAGGGCTATATAACATATAGGAGGGCTATATTATGTATAGTAGGGCTACGTTATGATAGGTTGCTAGAACTGGCATGGCAAAGGAACATAGACTGCATGGCTGAAGGAATGAAATTTATTGTCCCACAATTGGGAAGGCTAGAATCCAAGATCAAGGTGTTGGCAGGGTTGATTTCTTCTGAGCTTCTGTCCTTGACTTGTAGATGAAGTCTTCTCCCTCTCTTCCCAGGGTCTTCCTTCTGTGTGTTGTCTGTGTCCTAGTCGCCTCTTCTTATAATAGGACACCTATCCTATTGGATTAGAGCCCGCTCTAATTAGGTCTTTTAGCTTGATTACCTCTTTAAAGGCCCCATTTTCAAGTATAGTCACATTCAGAGGTCCTGAGAGCTAGCTAGGATTTCAATCTTTGAATTTGGCCATAGAAAAGGAGGGTTGCGACACAATTCAGCTCATAACAAGTGCTTTGAGAAATTCCAATGTGTATGAAGTACAGTTAAATACAACACTATACGTCCACTATGGACTTTGGAATCAGAAAAATCATACATTCAGAGCTCACCCCATTGCTAGCTGTTAGATCTTAGACATGTTAATAATCCCTTCTGAGTCCCAGGTTGCTCTTCTTTGAAAGTGTATATAGGAGTTTAAAAATGGCTACAAATTCTTGGTGTTTCTCCCATGAAGAGGTAGAATCTGTTTCCAGATCCCCTGAATCTAAGCTGGCCTTCTGACTAGCTTTGCCCAGTAGAATGCCATGGAGGGATGTGTGAGTTCTGAGTCTAGATCTCAGGAAGCCATGCTTCTTCCATACTTGACCTCTCGGATGCTGTCCCCAAGAGAACAAGAGAAGCTGAACTGCTGGAAAAACAAAGATCGCATGGAACAGACACAAGCAACGACAGTGAGGCCCCTTGATGAACTAGACCTTAGCCAACCTGCTCATGGACTTGAGGTCATGTGAATGACTCCAAGCCAGTTCAGAAGAAAAAACGCCCAGCTGAACTTAGACAAATTGCTGATCCACAGAACTAGGAGTAAATAAAATGATTGTTGCTATAATAGATAACTGATAGAGTATATACTATTAATACCACAGGTTGCCATAGAGATTGGAGACTGTAACTGTAACACCCCTACTCTAGGCCTAGGCATACCATGTGCTCAGTCCATATTGGATCTATTATTATTTTGCAACCAAGTGTGTATTCTAGCAGTTGCTGAGAGTTGAGATACATTGGGTAAGACCAAAATATAGTTATAATACTTAATAAACAGGGTTAGAAATAAAAGTTCATATTGAAATCTTAGGTTACTTAAAAAATAAGTAGGTTCTTTATAGAAAGGCAATGAGTAAAGTGTTAGAGAAATGATTTGTAATCACCTATTCCAGGCCTTGGTGGCAAATAATTCACTGAAGTCAAGCAATACTTGACACTGTCTTTAAAGTTTCTAAGGGGAAAATATTCCAAGAGTTCCCTTTGTGAACGTTTCCTTTATTAAATCTGAGTTCTCCTCCTTTATGCCTAGACACATTCTCTATTAAAGAAACACACGCCTCTCTGGCTGCTCTCTCAACTGAGACAGCAGAGCTCATCGCCGCATTCCCATTTCTACTCCGCGAACGCTTGAGGTTCTTTCTTGTATGTTAATGGTACCAAGACTCTGGTTTTGTGAAGAAAGAACCGAGAGGCAAGCTTGTGGTGAGCTCTGACTTGATAAGTTAGCTTATCTCAGGGAAGTTACTCTCACAACAAGCCTATAAGGCAAGCAGATAAGACAAATTCAGTTCCGTTTGCTTGCTTATCATTTGAAACTTAACCTCATTTTACGTGTCAGAAAGTTGACATTCAAGGAAATTGAATATTTTTTCTAAAGTCACAGAGATAGCACAGAGCATCCTCTGTAGAATTATAACTGAATTCTATAAATTGAGCAATGTTTTTATCATTCCACATGAATCATGATGGTATTGAAAGCAGAGCTTTTTACTTAACCCGGGCAGTCTCAATGGGATGGGCAAAAATTATTTTGGGGAGGGTGAAAAAAATTGTATTAAATAGCTACTATGATGGTCTATGGCCTTCCGAAGGGCCACAAAACTTAAACAGAAGTACAGTATATCTATGGCATTAAAATATCTTAGGAGAAAAAAAAGATGAGAAAGAAAATGTCTAAAATGGCTCTTGAGGGAAACAAAAAAATAAGAAGATGAAAAGTTGGTTGAGAAACGCTGACTTCATTCTTTTTTTCATTCTTTCTTTGTTTTTTAATTAAAACCTTTATTAATCCCTTTATCCCTTTGAAGACATTCCAGTTCTTAGAAGGATTTCCATTTTTCATCAGATTAAGGGAAAGTAAGTAAGAATATGTAATATGAGGAAAAAATGAACCAAGGGTCTGTTTTCCAGGCAGTGACCTGGCAAAGGGAGGGGAAAGAAGATTGTCGTCAAGAGCAAGGCTGAGTGAGGGGCCCGGAAAACCAAGGACCCTTCCGTAGGTCCCAGTATTTCAAGTCCATTTCTGGTACGGTAGCAGACATTTTGCCACGTGCCCTTATTTCTTCTCTCTCTTCCCTACTGTTCTTTCAGATAAGCCCTATGTTTTATTATAACACGAGGTATTAAAAGAATCACTGAACTGAAACATCCAGAAAAGGTTACTGAACTCGTGTAGACTCCTAGATGGGTCTCAAAAGCCAAGTGCTATGGTTTGAATATCCTCCAAAACTCCTGGTGATGAGCCCTCACGAGTGGATTAATATTGTTATCTCCGGAGGGGGTTGGTTACCATGGGAGGGCCTCCTGATATAAAAGATGAGTTCACCCCATTTTCTCTCTGCCTCACGCACTCTCACCCTCTCATGTCCTCTCTTGCCACGTGATGACTTCCACCACAGTGTGTCACAAGAAAGCCCTCACCACATGCAGCCCCCTCAATGCTAGACTTCCCAGCTTCAAGAACCGTGAGCCTAAGAAATATAATTTTCTTCATGAATTATCCAGTCTGTGGTATTCTGGTGTAGTGCTAGAAAATGGGCTAAGACACCAAGGATCTCTGGAAGAGTGAAGACGTTCCCACACTTGTCAGGAGAAAGACAGGGACCGACAGTGGTTGCAGAGACGAGGAGGAGGCTTTCTGTTGAGCAAGTGCTGGAAGGCAGCCCAGAGAGCAAGTCGCCAGGGTCCAAGAGAGTCACGTGGCCCAGGAACATTGCACCACAGCTCAGGGCTCTGCGTATAAGTAGACCATGTTACCTCCAGGCTTCCTAGGGACTTAGCCTGCTAGTGGTCTATTGCAATGTCTGATTTTCTAGGGACTTAGCCTGCTAGTGGTCTATTGCAATGTCTGATTTTCTATTTCTGATTTAAATCCAAACACTCCAATATTTAATACTTAAAAATTAAATAGCAATTTTCATCAAGGAAGTCAAAATTGGCAATTACCTATGAAATTGTGGGCAGTCTAGGTCCCTGGAGGCTGTTCTCGGGCATTCTGTTATGCTTGGGAGGAAGCAATGTAGGGAAAGCTGTCCTGGCCGAGAGCTACTGTGAACTTCCATCTCCCAGGACATCTGTGCTCCAGCAGATAAAACTCTTTCTAGCCACATGTTCATCAAACTATTTTCTCAGTTAGTGAAATAAAAGTTGAGTCCTGCCAGAGATGTCAACGGGAAGGAGAATTTGTTTTCACACAGATAGACTTGCTTCCAATTCCACTTTTTTTCTTTATCCAAGACCAAGACAGAAAAATTAATTTCATATTCACAGATTTATTCTCATCTGGCATTTCACTAAGTTATTAGTGAAGTTAAGTTATTCTCATAACTGATGAAGGAGTCTAAATTTTATTCAGTTTCCACCTCTCCACCCTGCCTGGGCTGCTGGCTTTGTTTGCTAAGGTTCTTGGTTACAGATACCCACGTATGTCTTTTTGGCAGCAGCACTTACCAGCAATGGCTCACCTCTCAATAGGTGTCCCTACTTCACTTTTGGGTCTTAAAGATGGTTCACACTTTTCTCTTTGGCTTACCTATAGACTTAAATGGATTTTCTGTCTCATCCTCACGTTATTACTCCTTAGAAAAGTTTCAAGGATAATACAATGAAAAATAAAATAAAACTTGGCACTTGACAAGTCACACAAACACGGAGAAAAATGAATGTCTTTATTTATTGCAGTTTTTTTTTTTTTTTTTTTTTGGCCAGGGTTGGGTTTGAACCCGCCACCTCTGATATATGGGGCCAGCACCCCACTCCTTTGAGCCACAGGTGCCACCCTGTTTTTATTTATTTATATCTTTCTCCCATAGAAGCTAGAAGGACTTGACAAAAATAAATTTTTAGAATAAAATCTTTTAAAAATCTCACTCAGACTCTCACTTCATTATTCTTGATTTGTAAAACCAGTATCTCTCTAATAGAGCTTTGCTTTCTCCCGGCCCCATCCCACAGACAACTGTCATTCATTCTTTTGATAATAGCACCTTCTCCCTTTCTTTGAAGAGTTCTTCACACATAGAACTGTCAATCACAGTGCCCGCCACAGCTGAGATGTGGAGGACACATAATTCAGCCTCAGCTAATCAGAGGACTTCTTAGCAGTACAGAGTGGTCCAGCAGGAAAACCCATCAGCCAAATTGGCCAGAGTCTGTCTCTGGGATTTTATGTACCAAAATGGGGGGGGGCGGGGGGGAATGCATTCTCATTTTTCTGTGGAGCTACTCAACTTGGGTACTCTAAGCCTGGAGCTGACCACCCACCCACTACATGTAAAAGCCATCTCTCTGCGAAAGGAGAAGATACGGTTAACAAGCCAGAAAAGAAAAGCAGAAACAGGTAATAATTACGGTGGCATTGTGTCTCCAGGTCTCATAGGTGAAGTTCCCCAGGGTTGCCTCATTCCTAAAGTTCTTCCTTGCGACCTCTCAGAACTAGTACTCCTGAATGACTTCATTACAACAATTTTGTTGTTTCAGGTTTCACAAGCTGGTTTTATGTCATTTGGAAACAAAGATTATTACTTGTAGTGCCTCCCTCTTCCAATGCGGATTTAACCTACATCCCCCTGGGAGAAGGTGGCCGCCTCAGCAGTGGCCGGGTTCCTCCAGCAGGTGCCATTCTTCAGTACCTCTGTGGTCAGGCCAGTTCCCAAGCATGTGAGGCCACCTGCCTAGATACACAATGTGGAAGGTCCATGTGCCTCTGCTCTTTATTCTGCTGCATCAAAACAGAATAACCTGGGACAAGTAGAAAAGAATTTGTTGAGAGTTTCACAACTCCTGAAGGAACCCAAAGCGACTGCTATTTTGAATCACTGTGTGAAACGCTCTATTAAAGTAAAAAGCCTAAATGACATCAGGGCAAAAGAGAGGTTTTCTCCTCTCACATCCAGCCTGATTGATTTGCTTGCTGAAATACTCACTTACACAATACACAAAGAGTCATTTCTGTCATGATGAGTATCCACCGTGGACAGATATCTTGCACAGTGACCACTGCATCTCATTTAGAAGAAGTCATTTTTTTCTGAATTAAAAATAGTCCTGAGAAGCTTTCTAAGTCAAAGCCAAATATTGAAATTGAAGGTGAAAACTGATCCATCAGTCATGCATGGAATGATAGTTTGTATCGGAGAGAAATATGTTGACATGTCTACAAAAGTCAAGATTTAGAAGTTGACCAGGTCTATGTGGGAAATTATCTGGAAATGTTGATTTGCTATCATCAGTGAATTTTTTTTTTTTTTTGAGACAGTCTCACTCAGTCACTCTGGGATTGAGTGCTGTGGCATTATAGCTCACAGCAACCTCAAAGTTCTGGGCTCAAGTGATTCTCGTGCCTCAGTCTCCTGAGTAGCTGGGACTACAGGCACCCACCACGATGCCTGGCTATTATTAGAGACGGGGTCTCGCTCTTGCTCAGGCTGGTCTTGAACTCATGAGCTCAAGCAATCCACTCACGTTGGCCTCCCACAATGCTAGGATTATAGGCACGAGCCATCATGCCCAGCCTCAGTGAAAATTCTTAAACCTGAAGCAATGATAAAATGATTCCAGAATAGAAAAAAAAAAAATATATATATATATATATATATATACATGTACATATAAATTATGGCGGAGACAGCCATTATCCCAAAAATGTATGTTTTTCTTTATAGGGTAGGAATTATTACCAGGAAACTGTAACTTAGTCAGGAACCACACTTCCCTAACTCAACAGAGCCAGATTGAGCCATATAACCCTTTCTTACTACTGGAAAGGAGCAGATGTGGACCACTTCCAGGTTGTTAAGAAGGAATATGTCTTTTTCATGCTCTCCTTTCTTCTTTCACTAGCTTAGTACGACAAGATGGCGAACCTAAGAGGTAGATGAAGCCTAACACCCTGAATCAAGACTCTCTCCATAGGAGTTACCATGATTGAGAAATAAACCTCTATCATATTTGAACAGTTATATATGGGGTACTCTGTGCTACAGTAGCTACTCTATGCCAGGTAATACATGAACTATTATAATCTCTAATCTTAACTTTTCATGGTAATTAAAATTCTCTTTGAGTTTAGGAATGTTCATAAAAGACATCCAAGAAAAAGCACTGCTTGAGCCAAACCTGGAAATGTGAGAAGGGTTTATGTGAGTAAGAAAGGAAGAGAATGGCCTTCCAGTGGAAAAGTACAAATCATGGCAGGAAACAAAAGCATGAAATATTTGAAGAATAGCAATTCATTTATTTTTAATAATTTGTTTTAAATAGTAAAGGAGAAGACTAAAAAGAGATCAGTTGAAGGGGCAGGTAGGAATCCGCTCATAACAGGCCCTGGACCTAAACAAATTCTAGAACAATCTGGATTTCTGTGACCACAGCAATTATATCACCTTTGAGGACAGAAAAAGTGGGTAATTCTTTCTGGAATATTTGCTAGTGTCATGACATGTGCATCAGGAGATGGACCAGCATACTGCGTATAACTGATGGAGTTAGGGATTGAGCTAGTTTCAAAGGCACTACGTTCCAAATTGAACCCGAACCGGAGGATAGTCAATGGCCTTTGCAGTAGCTTGCTATAAAATTCTGCTTAGTGAGAGTTCTTTGTATGGAATGATGATAGACTATTTAAAATCATCTCTCTTGGGATGTATGAATAGAAAATGCTTTCAGAGAAAACAGATTACTTAAGCTATAGCTTTATACAAAATGGTTATTACAATATCATTACAGAATATTGTTATAATTCCCTGTGAGATTTATAGGATAGCCAATTATTGTAATTTACAGTAACAATGTGAAGGTAGCTCCAGTTACCTTTTTTAAATCTGATTTTCTTCTGCTAAACTCCTTTTCCCAGCAGGGATCTGGATGTCCCACTTCCATACAACCTTATAAACAAGCACACCCAACCTTTTATGCCATACTAAAGAGTTCGTATTTTATCTTGAATATATTAGCTACTTCTAACAGCAAGTAATAAACATAATAACAATTCCCAAGAACTATGGCCATTGTCTTTTTAATCCTGTCTTATTTATTGCTTAGTAAATAACCTTGGACTCTGTGACAGTGAACAATTTTATTTACGTAAAAAAAATATGGATTTGAGGAAATCAACCAACAAGATTACTTTATAACACACACACACACACACAAAAGTAACACTTTTTTTTTTTTTTTTTTTTTGTAAGAAGAGTCTCTCTATCACCCTGTGGCTATTTTGTAAAGACATGGGTCTCACTCATTGCTCACGCTGGTCTTGAACTCCTGAACTCAAGCAATCCACCTGCCTTGGCCTCCCAAAGTGCTGGGATTACAGATGTGAGCCATGACTCCTGGCCAAAAGTAACATTTTAAAATAGTTCCATCTGTTGACAGGACATTGATACTTGGGAAATTTTGTAGATAAACTTGGCAGAGTTTGGGATTTTTAATGTTGCAACTATGAACATTTTTGTTGGCTAGAAAGTGGTCATGGAGGCCAAAGGGATACTGGTAAGATACTGTCAATAAGTGAGGGTGAAAACCAAATAGGTTGCACATTGTAAGACATGCAATTCTTGATTTATCAACTGAGTATTTTAACTTGGTTTAGCAATCAAGATTTCTCAACCTATTTTTCACAAAAGATTACTTCATGTTTTACAACAAAAGTTTGTGATTAACTATACTTGGAAGATGCTGGTTTAAACATGGTTGATCGGGTTTTTTACTTGTAGGATTTTTCAGAGACTGTAATATTCTGAGAAGTATCACCAGTGTCTAAGAAAATGTGCTTATCTCCCTGACTTACTTGACATGCAGCTTGTTTTGCTCAAACGCCATTCAGAATCACCAGTGGAAATAATGACCCTGCACTGTCATTGTGACCAAACAATTCATTTTTAACTTAGTATTTTAATTTTTTAAAAGAAAATTTAAGGGGGGATGAATGGGTGGAGGAAGGGTGATTGGTGGGATCACCTCTATGGTTTATCTTACAAGGGTACAAGTGACTCTTTCTAAAAGTAGAATATAAACATCTTAACACAATAACTAAGAAAATGACTTGAAGGCTATGTTAACTAGTTTGATGAAAATATTTCAAATTGTATATGAAAACACCACACTGTACCCCATGATTGCATTAAGATACACAGCTATGATTTAATAAAAAAAAAAAAAGAAAAAGAAAATTTGCCTTTATTTGTCAATAATACCTTAATAAAGTTAGAAAATACTATAGATGATTTTAATTCTCTGAGAAAAAAGAGATGTAGCCAAAGGAATTATTTGGTATTCTAATTAGGTAAAATTCTTATTCAAAAGTAATTCTGAAAGTCCATGAAATTCTGGATTTATTCTCAGTTAGAATGAAGCCTTATTCCCAGAGGGAGCGGTATGACCCTCTCCATGGGAACTGGATGAGCACCAAGGGACAGTGACTTTCCAGACCTTTGAATAGTCCTGCCTCTCCCAAGAAGTAAAGTGTATAAACAAACAAAATTTCTTATTTTGTGATATAGCTACTTTGAAAACAGAGTGTTTTCACTGCTTTCCTATCAAGTTAATTAAACTAATTTCCTTTTCATCTTAGTGAACAATAGTGATAGTCTTTTTTACTTAGCATACCAATGAATTGACTATATCTTTTCCTTAAAATGGACATCTTATTTAAAAAATAAAACCTTCATTAAAAGAATGTATTTGGGTCTGGTTGACTTGCAATACAAAAAAAAAAAAAAGCTAAATGGAACAATTACCCCATCCTTCTGAATTAAAATGCAAAATCTGTATAATGAAATTAGTTTGTTCCTTATCATTGTGCCAATAACCAATAGCCTGAATTTTTTAACGATTAAATTTCCACCGAGGAGGTTTACTGACTCAAGGTTTTTCTTAGAATATTTAGTATAGTATAAGGAACATTCTGGATTATATTTTTCTTAAAATTTCATCGCAGATAGCATGGATCTATTCTACCAGTAACATGTACAGAACATAATACACCTAAGATTGGGAAATGTATGTCCAAAGTCTAATTCTGCTACCAATCTTAGGCAAAGTGCAAACCATTCCAGGCATCATTTTCCTAATGTAAAATAAAGGGTTTAAACTGATCATTCTAACTCTAAAACTCCATGATTTGAAAATAATCCTTTAATGTATCAGCTGCTTTAGCTGAAATATTAATACAAATAAGTAGAATGAGAGTAGGTTCTGATGTCTCACATCTTTCCGCTATCACAAAATAATGCAAAGATTCCTAAAGGATTTTTCCGGGCACTCTCATGCAGCCCATTGCTTAAATGAGAAGATACCTATTAATCTCAGAAAGTGAAGCACCTTCCGGGACAGAGTGGGGAATGGGTTCTCAGAGGAACAAGTTCTACAGAGTTCAAAGCTATACATATTAGCCACAAAGATTCCCATTATGTTTTTCCTTGATTTTATGTCTTTTTCCTGAACTTTCTATTCTGAGGTGAAATCACATGTGAGCCAATTAGTGGGCTCAAGCAACATAAGATCTTATATGAAAAACCAAGATAATTCAGGGGCACATCATAAGAGAAAGCTTGTTTTTACACCCTGGAGGCATTTGTGTGAATACTTATGACACCTAGTGGTGAGAAACTGGGAAATTAACTATTCAAGGAAGAGGAAGTAGGAACGGCCTGAAGGAGAAGACTGTAGATACAGGAAGAACTGCTTTCTAGAAAAAAAAAAAAAAAATCCATAAAAGTGTCTAGTTCTGAGATTCTTTATCTAAGAAGAAACAAGTAGAAGGAAACAGAATATACAAAGAGTAAAATGATCCTTAAAAAGACAGACTCTATAGAATCTGGAAATACACCATCAATAGAAGATGAGGAAGAACTTCATCCACATGAATTCCTCCTCTCCAGCAGTAAGTAAAACGCTCATTTGAGAACTTCTGTGAGCTACCGCAGCTCAAGCCAACCCTGCATGGATTCACCAGACTGGAGGCCAGAGGAGCGGTTATATCAACATCTTTTTATTTCTCCTCTACTCACTGTCTTAGAAAGCGTGTTCAGTCAAGACTGAGAATGTTTCTTGTAATGATGTTAAGACAACTGAGAAGACACTGAAACTGTAGGCAGTGTGTAGCATTTCATTTTAAAAGCAAACACTCATTCATAATAAATCTAATATTCAATTACTCATAATCTGATTTGCAAAATCTCCAAAGAGAAGAATTGTAGATCCTTTTAAATAAAACAGTAAATTGCTTCATCTCTCAGAAAACGGTGAGAATCAGAAGGCTATTAAGATGAAAGAATATATGTGTGCACATACATATATATGTACATAATATATGTATGTTATATATATACACACACATATATATAAATAATAAATATCAGAGGGAGGTGGTAATGAGCACCAGGTCAATAAGGACAGCCCTGTTGATAATATTGCTAGAAATGATTACAAGTGATCATTCCGTTGGATTCCTACCCCAACTTTTTGGCATTTCTCAAAGAATGTTTCATTCTAGAAACATTTTTATCACAGATTGAGCAGCCCTACTCTCTACTTTCCCACATACACTGAAGACTTCATTCTTTAGAACAAATTCTAACCTGTTGATTAGACCTTTCCTATCGAAAGTATATGCCAGAACTTCTGCTATTCTTATGAACATTTCTCTTAAAAGCTGTAGGGAGGATGAAGCTGTGTGAGCTATCTCCCTTGGAAAGCGAGGTCCTAAACAATCTGGTACACATGCCTTGCCTTGGATGGATGATCCCATTAATACATTAACCTAGCTATTAATTTTCAAATTTAAATTAGTTTGAAAATTCTCAAGAATGTTTACTATTTTGGATGGTCCATACTACTGCTCTCCTTATTATAAATGGTACAGAACTGGGAGACTCTGAAATCCTTTATAGACAATGAGAATTTTATTGAGAACTGAACTGGCTCATAGAATATGTAATATATTTTCTGTAACTTTATGGCTAAAGGAGTTGAAACTGGAGTTAGCTGCTAAAAAGAAGGAGAAGGAGAGAAGAATAAAAATCAAGTTCTCAGCATCCAAATGCCCAGTAAATAAGGTTTTAGGAGCCAAGAACATTCAAAATCTGATTTATGCACTAAATGTTCCCTTGGGAAGTCAAGAGAATGGGCCCTAACTGAGGCTCCACTATAAACCCTTTGTGCATCTGGGGCAAGTCATGTAAATTTCCAGGTCTTCCTTTTTTTCATTGTATAAAATGATATAAATTGATTTTATATCATATATATCATTAATGATATGTATCATAATAAATATGATTATAAATGATCATATATATGATATATATATCATAATATATATCATAAATGATATATATTGATTATATCATGATATAAATTTATTATATCTGAGGTCTTCTCAACCTTCAGATTTTGGCTTTTTTATAGTTCGTTATTTACTTTTTCTTGCTTTATTTTCTATGGCTTTTATTTTCTTTATTTTCTTGCTTTATTTTCTCTTCAAGTTCCCAGTTCAATCTTCTTGAATCAAGAAGATGAAAGGAAAATAAGAATTATATCTGTTTTCTCACTGCTATGAGAATATAGAGAATAGAAAAATATACTAGAATATGTATTATGCTGGGAAAGAAAGTAAAAGAAAAACTGATCGTGAACTTCATTTAGACAATGACATATGACATTAGTTGTATGTGATATGTGCAATCATTCTTTCATGACATTTTTTAACAGTAAGGGTTTGAAAGTTAGAAATAGATAATTTACTGTTTCAAAGGTCGACTCTAAGGATTCCCAAATCTAAAAATTGCTTGGAAACAATTCTATACATTTCAGGAAAGAGTCAAATACCTGAAATGTGGTTGAACCCTCTGTAATTTTCCCCCCTTGCTAGAGGGAAAAAATTCAGCTAGCCTGGATTTTTTTTATCATATGACCCTTTCAAGTCCGTCCATACAGAGCTTGGAGTTTATTTGGTTTCATGACTCCTATTTGCCAACCCATGAGAACAGGTAGGGCAATAGTGGGTCAGCGAAGAAGGGGAGGGTGAGGTGACTTAGATCCAAAGATAATTTTCACTGTTTTTACCATTTTTAAATTTACCTGGGAAGGAAACGATGATGTGTAGGTGGCCTAGAAAGAGCTGGAAATAAGAAGTGGGCGTGTGAGCACACTGGTGTCACCAGACACAGCCTGATCAAAGTCTATGTTTTGTTTCTGTGTTCTCTTTTAAAAGAATGATTTTTTTTTTTTTTATTCTAGCCTCTCTCATTCATTCAAGATTCCCTCACTAGGCATTCAAGTGCAGATCTGCCAGTGGGCAGTGTGAGTTTGTATATTTACCATGGCACTTCAGGAAGTGCTAAAGTAAATCCGGGAGCCGAGAGGTTTCTTGTACAGTTCTCCAGGTGCGCACATTGTTTTGCTTTCTCTGTATTTATTTAACTTATAAATTGAAGTGTGAGAGCCCATGTACCACGTGCACCATTCAGAGAATGCCTGCTATTCTAGACATTTCAACATAAGAGTATTAAAAATAAAACAACGTTCTGGGGCCTATTCTGTGAGTGCTTTTCTCTCAATTAATACGTTTACCATCTAACTAGAGTGAAAAATTTGCATGTTGATCTAATGTTTCAAAGCTATTTCTTCCTTAAGTAACAGAAAAAAAATTAAGGGCAGCCAAAAAATGAATTGAGAAGGGGGAAAAACAAGATATACGGTGATTAAAGAACCAGAATCTTCCCTTTCTAATTAATTTTTTGCTACATAATAAATTTTGCTAATATTTGTCTTTGTTGAAGCTTATTTCAAGGCCTAGTTCAATACACTTAACTAGCTTAGAATTAAGGAGTTTAAAAACATCTGAACCATATGCACTACTTATGTACAGTGAAATACGTAGTCTGTCCAAAGGTATTGTTTAGGTAACATCTCTGATTCCATGTTGATCTGTTGCACCGTAAACCTACTAAGGGCAGGGGGCATGTCTAACCTACCAGCAGCCTCAAATAAATATTTCTCTATACCAACACTTTCATGCATACCACCCTGCCATACTTTGAATGTGTCCCTCAAATTTCTGTGTTGGAAACTTATCCCCAATGTAGCAATAGTGAGAGGTAGGACTCTTATGAGGTGATTAGACCATGGGGCTCTGCCCTCATCAATGGATTAATTCATTCATGGGTTAATGGGTTAATGGACTAATGGGCTATTATAGGAGTGGACCTGGTGGCTCTGTAAGAAGAGGAAGAGAGATCAGAGCGAGCACGTGAGCCTGCTCAGCCCTCTCACCACATGAGGCCCAGCACTGCCAGCAAGAAGGCTCTCAAGTTCAAGTAGATGCCTTACTTGGACTTTCCAGCTTCTATAACCACAAATTCCCTCTCTTTATAAATTACCAGTTTCAGGTATTCTGTTAGAAGCAACAGAAACTGTCTAATATATGCAACCAGGAGCCCATTTTCCTTACTATCTTCTCATCCAGCAAGAACTGTCTGACTCTGTCTGACTCTGCCAGGCTATGTGCTAATGTCAAGCTCCTATGACCACCTAACCTATCACACACCAGAGCCCTGAGCAAACTGTACCTGTGTCTTCTCTGTAATGAATCTCCCCTTCTGCTGCCTATTAGCAAAACAACTTTCCAGGAACTTGTGGTGTATCTGTTCCACTTTCCCTGAGGCTGCTTTTCCAGCAAGAAGTACCACTGTTAGGCCTGTCTACTTATTCCAGGACCAGTCCTTTTAGGTCACACTGTTGTCTTTCTGCCTTTGAGCAGTAGACACTGTCCAACACTCACCTTTAGGAAACTCACTGACCGCAGATGAAATGAGGTCGTGTCTCAAATTCTCACCCCCATTGTGAGTAATAATATCTTTATTGGAAAATAGTGATTAGTCCCCTGGGAGGAGGGAACTATTGTAAAGGCAAACATGTATTAATATCCACTCAAAGAATTCCAGTACATGTACAGGAGGGAGTACATATGAGGGAAGGAAGAATTTTAAATGTCAGGTGGCTTTCTTTGAACTCCTGTGCTGCCTTATCATCAAGTAACCTACATCTCTGGCAGCATTTAGCTGTCCAACCTGTTCATCTACTTAGACTCTAGAGCAGTGGTTCTCAACCTTCCTAATGCTGCGACCCTTTAATACAGTTCCTCATGTTGTGGTGACCTCCAACCATAAAATTATTTTCGTTGCTACTTCATAAAAATGTCCTGTAATTTTGCTACTGTTATGAATCATAATGTAAATATTTGACATGCAGGAGACCCCCAAAGGGGTCACAACCCACAAGTTGAGAACCACTGCTCTAGAATCTTTTTAAAGTGAATAAAACAACATAGCCTTAACTTTGGTTATCTACAAGACCAAAAGAGTAAAAGTCATTCACAGGACTATTAATTGAACCTTTCTCAAGTAAATGGGCAATTACGAAAAAGAATAAAGCAGCAAGATATTTGCCATAGGAACTTGACATCAGATAAGGTAGGTCTGTTACACTAATAAAGCAAGGTGCAGAGACACATATGTAATTATGCTGCCTTTACTCAGAATATCGCTGAGAAAACCCGCTAGAAACATCAAGAAAAAAGTTACCACGATTCCCTCTAAAACGGAGACCAGAGTTGCTGGGCCCAGGAGTAGAAGGGAGACTTAATATTTACTGCACAACCTTTTGGATTTTGCATTGTGCATTGAAGTTATTTACAGATTCAAAATAATTCATTAATTTTATGAAAAACAGCATAGGTATTCTAATTAGACAGACTTGAATTAGTGGTCTGATTATGGCTTCCAAGTGCAACGCAGGACACCCAGTTAATGTGAAATTCAGATACACAATGAAGAAACTGCATGTAACATGCTAAAGAATTATATATTCTTATCTGACATTCAAATTTAACTGTGAGTCCTGTATTTTTAATTGCTCAGTGTAGTAAACTTTGATTCTGATCTCACCATTTATTTTGTTTGTGACCCTGAACAAGTGTGTTAGGTCAGATTCCTCAGAAGCAGAGGGAGGGGTCCCTTGGGTAAACTCTGGAGTGTGAGTTCGGTCTCAGAGTTGTCCCAATTTGTAGCATGGGACCTAGGTTTCAGACTCCCACCCCATACCAGCAGCTCTGGCAGGTAAAGGGGGAAACCTAATCTCTCAGGCCCTTTCAGTCCTCTGCACGTGCTGGTACACAGCGCTATTAGTCCAAAGACAGTCTTCCCAAGAAGATCCACAGCTGGGGGGCAAAAGGAAACTGTCAAAACATAATAAAAAATTAAAAAGCCAAGTAGGTCATGGGGAGTAATGGCGAGTGGGGTCAGTCGTATTCCTATGTCTGATTCCTGAACCCATGTATATTGTTCCTATGGACTTATGCTGCTTACCACGTCCTGAATAACCAGGAGCTTTGCCTTCAAGGGGCTGTGTGTGTTCCATCAGGCCAGATTCTCTTCAACAAGAAGGTTTTGTGGTAGAAGCAGTGACTCCATCGTCATGCACTCTTTGTCATATTTCATTTACCATCAAATGGGCCCCTCAGACCAGGGTGATGTTTTACCAATGGGGAGGCCCTCTGGGCCCCTAGATGTGATGTTGGCTGAGGAGCTCCAGAAGGAGGGAAAGCCCATGTGTAGCATATATCAGTCTGGCAGGGATGAGTCCCTTTGAAGGACACCTTGGAGGAAGGACTGGAGGAACTCTTGCTGTGTACACTGATCATGGACTGCATGGAATTCTATCTGCCCTTTCCACAAAATAAATCACCCCCAAAATGTGGCTCAGACAATAATTATCTTATTACCTAGCATGGTTTCCAAAAGTCACAAATTTCCCAGGGCTCAGTGGGGCTGTTCTGACTGAGTACCCCAGAAGCAGGCCTCGAGGCAAGAACTGGTGTGCACTCATTTGTTAAAGGAAGTGCCCAGGAGACCCCTGTGAAGGTGTGAAAGAGGGGAGACAAGAGAGAGAGGCGGACACTGAGAGGCAGTGTGATCTTCGGCAAAGTTCGGCAGAGGGAAGGCTTTCGCCTGATCCAGGGACAACTCTGGAGTATCAGTTGTCCTAACCTCACGCAAGGGGACTGAGCTGTCACACTGCTACCCCTGACCATCATATGTTGTCCCTACCCAGGGCAGCAGGGAAGATGAAGGGGCGGTGAGCTCCAAAGCACATCCGACTCCCTATGTGCGGCTCCAGAACCTGTCCCAAAATGCTCTTCACCATCTGTTTTTGGATTTGTAAACTGGAAATAATATTTGTATTTACCTCTCTTTTTTGGCTTTTATTATTTTTAATTAACACATAACAATTTTACATATTTATAGGTACAGTGTAATATTTCAATACATGTATACAATGTGTAATAATCCAATCAGGATAATTAACATATGAACATTTAAAATCTCTCTTCTAGCTATTCAAGAACATGCTATAAATTGTTCATTGTAGTCACCCTACAGTGCTCTAGAACACTGAAACTTATCCCTCCTTTCTGGCTTGACTTTTGTATTCATTAACCAGCATCTCCCTATATAATTCCCTTCTTCCTTCCCAACCTCTAACAGCCACTATTCTACTCTCTTTTTCTATGAGATCAACTTCTTTAGCTCCCACATATGAGTGAGAACAGGCAGTATTTGCCTTACTCTTCCTGGCCTATTTCCCTTAATTTAATGTCCTCCAGGTTCACCCATGTTGCCTCAAATGAAAGGATTTCATTATTTTTTACAGCTGAAGGTATTTCACAGTGTATATATAACACGTTTTCTTCATCCATTCATGCAGTTGGACACTCAGGTGGATTTCCTATCTTGGCTATCGCAGATAGAGCTGCAATAAACATAGGGATGCAGATGTCTCTTCAACATACTGATTTCCTTTCCTTTGGAAATATGCTCAGGAGTGGGATTGCTGAATCCTATGGTAGTTCTATGTTTTTGTTTTTAAGGAACCTCCATACTCTTTTCCATAATGGCTGTTCCAACAGAGTACAAGGGTTCCTTTTTCTCCACATCCCTCCCAGCATTTGTTATTTGTTTTGTTTTTTTTTTACTTTTTGATAACAGCCATCCCAATTGGGGTGAGATGATATTCTGGTTTTGATTTATATTCCTCTGATGATTAATGATATTGAATACTTTATCCTTTACCTGCTGGCCATTTTTATGTCTTTTATTTGAGTGGAAGCTATTTAAGTCATTGCCCATTTTTTAATTGAATTATTATTATTATTTGCAGTTGAGTTTCTACCTACCTAATTGTTTAGGATTAAATAAAATTATGCACATAAAATTTTTACCACACAATCTGACACTACTATTTGAATAGTACTGCAAATCATTATTTGGAGCAGAAATTATATCCAAACTATGCAATTTATTTTTTATGCAATATTTCCTCTAAATTTTATCTAGAAAATACTTCACCAGTTATCAAAAGCAAATGTATTTGGAACTTCTAAATGGGTCTGGACAATATTATCACGTTAAAAGAGCTTCAGGGAAGTCTGTTGAGATTCAAGTACCTCACTACCCTCTTACTAAAAATGTGATATTGGCTGTTTCTAAATAATCCTACAGACCAAGATGCTTTGTCCTAACTTACTGAGATGTGTTATTGCTTCTGTTGTTGAGATTTTGTTAGTAGTATTTTACCATAACAGTAGAAATAACGTGTCAAACTTACATAGCTATATTTTTTTTAAATAGCTTTTTCTATTTTAAAAATTTCATAAGAAACTATTAACAACTTCAAGGGATCCATTGTGCAGTATGATAACTGTACTTAATAACAATGTGTACTTGAAAATTGGTAACAAAATAGATTTTAAGTGTTCTTACCACCAAAAGATAAGTACGTGAGGGAATGCATGATTTTGATATATTTAGCCATTGTGTTGAACACTGTAAATGAACATAACTTTTGTTATTTAAAGTAAAGAAAATTTTAAGAAGAAAATATGAATTACTTTCACATCTAATACATTTCTACACATTCACAACACAACCTGGCATTTAAAAAAGCCTTCAAAAATATTTGTTGAATCAATGAATTAGCAAATGATTATCATAACAGTTGTGAAAAGTGGTGATTGTTACGAACCTCCAATCTCGTATCCACCAATCTAAAATTACAAAGAACTCTGAAAACTGATTTCTTTTTTCCATAATTCAGTTGGTGGCAAAACCTAACAGGACCTGAACTCATCCGGCAGCAAAAATCTGAAGTGAACTGATAGGGACCCATTTACTATGAATATGCACATTTCACTACAGATACACTAGTGTGTTTGATTACACAGTACTGTCACAGGCACCTCTGATAGACTTATATTAAAAGGTGGGTATAATAAATGTACCCTAATAACTTTCTTAAGTGCTAAAGAAATTCTGAATTCCAAAATACATATGGCTGAAGGAATTGCTGTATACTCTGCCCTTTTCTATGACTCTACCTGGCATTAGACACTCCATGGCTTCCCAATGGAGGTGGATGAAATCCCCACCCTTCACCATGACGGTAAGGCCTTACAGGACCCCACTGCAAGGACCCATCCTCCCAGCATAGTAGTTCCCTCTCAGGGGCTCTGCATGGCTCCTCACTAAGTTATTTTCACCTCACGCCATTTGCACTCGTAACTCCTGTTAGCAATGTTCTTCCTCGCTCCTCCTTTATACAGAGGTCCATTTTCTTGCCTCAGGTATAACTCAAATTTGTCCTCCACACAGAGGCCTTTCCTAACTTACCCACTATTGGTTCCTGCTACTAGTCTCTACCAAGCACCCTGTTTAGTTCCTTCACAGCAATTAAATCAATCTATAGTTATTATTTTGGCTTTTGTTTGTTGTCTGCTTCTCCCTCCAGATTCTGAACTCCATGAAGGCAAGGCCCTTTCACCTTATTCAATTTCGTATGCCCAGACCTTAGCACTACATCTGGCACACTGCAGTTACTCAACATAGATTTGCTAATTTGAATGAATGAATCATCAAACAATACATTCATCTCAGACACTCATCTCAAAACCTCATCAGATCACTAATCAAAACTAATACAGTAAGGAAGAACTAACTTCTTATATGTGAATATAAGTTGTATATAAATTTGTTCTTGGTATAAAGAACTCATTTTAAATCCTAAAAGCATCAGTGCAGGTATGCAAGCTCTGGGTATAAGAGAGATATGATAAGTGATTGTATACGTGGCAATTACTCTGATGACGTTTTAATTAAATTGTCTCTTGGACTTACTGCCTTTATTACCATGTGCTGGCTCATTCTGTCCTGGTGACTTATTTCTTGTTTTAATATGTGTCTTTATGCCCTAGCTACATGGAATGGAAACAGTGCCATTTCCCCATGAGAAACTGATTTTAAAGGAAAATTTTCTAGGATGCTAGAACTACTTCCTATTTCTAGAATTAAGTCTAAGTTTTCAGAAGAACCCTTTATGGGTGTGTTAAATTTTGTTTCTATATAAAATCAGAAAAGTCGTATCATATCTGTCATGATGGTTTCTCCAAGGTTTCCGGGTGTGATAAAATCTTGTACAATGATGCACTATGTGGGTCAGCCTCCAGAACTGGCCATTTGCCAAAAGTCTGCATGTTCCAGAAAGGGCGGCATTTTTTTGTCCCTGTGTTTCTGGCCTGCAGCTAAGGGAGGAAGCTGAGTTTAGTGGTTAGTGCAAAAGCTTGAGTCAGCAAGCTTAGTTTCTATATTTGGTCATGTGATTTGCTGAAAACCTTTTGTCAAACCAAGTCTGACTAAATGATGAAGGAAGTCTTTGTTCCCTTAGATGTAACTTTTCTAAGATTTTGTGTGAATACTATCTTCATGGCTACTGTGCTGAAATTCTGGAACATATCTCTGGGATGTTTGTCCCTTCCATTTCTTTTAGGGATAGCCTGGTTAGAAGCAGCAGCGATTAAGAAACAAACTAAACCAAATACCAGACCCCAGCTGCACCCACATACACACACACCCACACGAGTTACACACACAGGTGTAACTACAGGTTATGTACAACTTGGCAAGGCCACCTGTCCACACAGATGAGAATAAGAATGAAGGCTTCTGGAGCTGGGCCCAAATAAGCACCAAGGCCTTGTGTAAAGCCCATGCAACAAGAAAAAGCAAAATAATCCCTTGCAATATAGATAAAAAGTTGGTCCTTTAACTTTGTCCTTAGGGTTGACTATCTCCACTCTCTTCAGATACTTAATATAAAAAGGAAAAAAAATGTTTTCTGTTAAAATAAATAAAGTACCTGTTGGGTACCAAATATTTTCTAGGGTAGACATTTCCTTACCCAGGTGCCTACTACATTCTTTTTTTTTTTTTTTTAGAGAGAGAGTCTCACTTTGTCACCCTCAGTAGAGTGCTGTGGCATCACAGCTCACAGTAACCTCCAGCTCTTGGGCTTA
>NW_003852399.1:43267722-43370106 GCF_000181295.1 Otolemur garnettii
CCCACCACAATGCCTGGCTATTTTTTGTTGCAGTTTGGCCAGGGCTGGGTTTGAACCCGCCACCCTCAGTATATGGGGCCAGCGCCTACTTGCTGAGCCACAGGAGCCGCCCTGGCTACTACATTCTAACTTTGGGAGCTTTGTTTGCAGCCAGGCAACACCCAGGCAAGCAACACAGGTGAGTAAGTGCTTTGGGGGTTCTAACTAACAGGTAAATATTTGTTAGATATTTTTAAACAATTCCATTACATCAATGTAAAAGAAGAACGTTCATCAAACTATTAATAACTGCAAAATTTTTTCAAAAACTTAAACATTTATCAATAGAAAAGTAATAAAATAAATAAAAGTGGAAATAAAGGTAAATTGTATAAACTAAAAAACTTAAACAAGTATAGAGTACTGTGTTACATGAACCTATGGATAAACTATTTGGGGTATAAATGTATGAAGAATTATTTGAGTGCACCATAGATATTAATATTGATTTTCTATGAATAGGAGACTTTCAGAGATATTTATTTTCTTCTTTATGTTCTTCTAGAGTATTTTCTAATATATATTTATCATTAAAAATACAAATAAAGCTATTTGAATTAAAATATTTTTGCATTTTTCTTATCACTGATGGATAAGCAATAAATAAGAAATTAAACATCATCATAATCCCCAGAGCTAACCACTGTTAACATTTCTGAATCTTTTATTACATATGAACACCTATTGTTACAAAAATGGTATGATATATACATCATATTTTATAATCAGGGGAGAGGTGAGGGTGGTTGGGGGTGCTCCCACTGACTGGGCACAATGTAGGGGTGTCTGGCACACCTTTTGGGTGCAGAACACGCTAACAAGAGGGACTCCACTTACCAAATTCAAACATTGTGATTTGGTTGTTTGTACCTTCACGTGAACCTGAAATTAAAAAGTAATGTAATCATTTTTTTCACTTTATAGTACATTATGAGCCTTTTTTCCAAACCATTATTAGTCTTCTATTCCTAATGCCCGCTAGTATTTTGTAGTACAGATGTATTATGATTATTTAACCAATCTTCTAGTTCTAGAAAGTTACGTGCTGTCTACTGCTCTGCCAATATAAAAGAACTAAGATGAACATTCTTACAACTAAATTTTCAATGACTAGAGATCTTTCTCTAAGACAGTAGAGGACTGAGTCAGCCCATCTACAGTCAGACAAAGGCCCTATTGTTTCCCTGTGGCAGAAAGCAGAGCCCAGCCTGTCAGCCATTTCTTCTGGATCTGCGGTTAATCCTCCAAGGCAAAATCTGCCCTGTCAATGGGGCTTGCTTCTCCAGGTTCCCGGATCTAGGCCGTGTAATTCCTCATGATTCTTAGGTCATTGTCACTTTAAGGCAATTTTTAAAAATATTTTGTCCGGTATTTTTAGTTGTCTTTAGTAAGAGAATTATTCCAAATATCAGTGTTTCATTACGAAAGTGAAATTAGGGTATCTTTATAGTCACCTGTCAGTTCCTACTTGAAACCCTCCACGGTTTCCCTGAACCCTTAGAAAAACCCAAGTCCCCTACTAGCAGGGATAAGGTCTCACATGCTCTATTCCCTACCCAATCTCAGCCTGCCCCTTGGCCCACATGACTCCTCCTTCAGCAAGCTTTGGTCACTCTTTGGCTCTGTCTGTCTCCACCTCAGGGCTATGGAGTTGCTAGTCTCTTTGCCCAGAATGCCATTGGCCCAGACGTCCTCTTGCCTACCATCTGCTCATTGTTCAGGTCTCATTGAGCCCTTTCCTGACTGCTGCAAGTACAGTAGCCTCCACCCTGCCCCATCACTCGGGGGTGTCCTTCCTGCTACACACTGGAGGAATAAGAGTTGTCTTGGGCCCCACAGTAGGTACACAAACACTAATGACAAAAAAAAGAGCCATGCATATTTTGTGTGCTATTTGGCACCACTGATAAACAAAAGAAGTCCTCACAGAATCATCCTGTGGCTTATAGGCCGCAGTTGACACCCCTGTGTCTACAGTTTTCATTTTTTCTAGCTACATTTATCACTCTCTGCCATTTGTTGACATCATGTAATTTCCATCTTGCTATGGTTTGAGTGTGTCCCCTAAAGTTCATGTGCTGGAAACTTTATCCCCAATGCAACAACGTTGGGAGATGGGGCCTAATAAGAGGTGATTAGGTCCCAAAGGTGCTGCCATCATAACTGCATTAATGTCATTATCACAGGAGTGTGTTGGTTACTGCAATGAGTTATAAAAGTTGAGTGTGGCGCCTTTCTGCCCTCTTACTTTCACCTGCCCCTTTGCCTTTCACCCAGAGCAAGCAAAAAGGCCCTCGCCAGCTGCAGGACCCTCAATCTTGGACGTGCTAGCCTCCAGAACTGTAAGAAATAAATCACTGTTCTTGATGAATTAACCAGTCTCAGCTATTCTTTTACAGCAGCACGAAATGGATAAGGACTCATCTCCTCACACTAGAATGTCAGTTCCACGAGAAATGACCCTCACCCTACTCTATCTTGTTCACCATGTCACTTGTCACCAGTACCTTTGAAAAAAGCCCTCTTTTAAAAACATTACTATCCTCTTTTCAGACATTTTCAAAGTGTGGAGTGTGGAAGAAAGAAGCCTGGGAGGAGGAGGAAATGGAAGCAGGAGAGGGACTGAGTCAAAAGTAAATGTTTATGTATGATCTGGTGACAGAGCCTGACAGACCAGATGTCATAAGACTCCAGTTATTCTCCAGTTGCTATGTGACCACTGGCAAGTCATACCACTCTGCCTTTCACAACATTTCAATATGTGCCATTCAGCTTTTTAAACCAGTTTACCAACTCTAGCTGTTCTTCCCACCAACCCACATCACACACGACCCACCCAACAACAGTGAATTCTAAGAGAACAGTGAGTTCATGAAACTCAGAGAAAAGCTATAATTATTCTCATAAACTTAGAAGTGAATTTAAAATACAACAGACATTAATAATCATTGATTGCTTCTCGGCCTTTTGGCTAAGATCAAGTGTAATAATCATTGATTTAGTTGGGCGCATTGGCTCACACCCTGCAATCCCAGCACTTGGGAGGCCAGGATGGGTGAATTGCCTGAACTCACAAGGTTGAGACCAGCCTGAGCCAGAGCAGGAACTCATCTCTAAAAATAGCCAGGCTTTGTGGTGAGTGCCTGTAGTCCTAGCTACATGGGAGGCTAAGGGAAGAGAATCACTTAAGCCCAGGAGTTTGAATACAGATGCAGCTTTGCTTGCTGCCCAGCCTCTCGCCTCCTGCTGTGCAGCCCGGATCCTAACAGGCCACAGAGCTGATTGGAGCACCAGGGTTGGGGACCCCCAGGGTCAGGGGAATTGAGAGTGTGAGGGATGGGGGGCAGCTATTACACATAGTGTGGTCTGCGGTGACTCACAGCTAGGGTGACACATGCTAACAGATCCAAAGGAAGTGAGAAAGTGTGGGCTGCAGATGCCTAGGGGAATAACCCAACATCTTGAGTGAACTAGGGGAAGATTGTTCCAGGCAGAGCTGACAAGCGCAGAAAGCCCCGGGCAGTCCACTGAGGGAATGGTAGAGAAGAGAGTGGTGAGAAATGAAATCAAGAGGGTTGCTGGGACTCTGAAGACACAGGCAGATCAAACAAATGTTGGTAAAGACTTTGGCTTCTGCTCCAGGTGAAATGAGAAGCTGGGGAAAGGTTCTCAAAAATGCTAGCTCTGCGAGGATAAAGGTGCAAACAGGCAGAGAAGGAGAAATAATGGTGGTGTTTGACGGTGCTATCTGTGAAACAGGTGAGAAGTACAGCAGACCCCCCTGAGTTTACAACTCCTTACACTGACACTTCCCCAAGTTCAACTATTTTCATAGACCGGACATGTATCACACGTACATAGCAGTATAGTAGGCCAGTTCCTTATGTATGTTGACCAGTTTGTTATAGCCCCTCAGGTGCTCACCGTACAGAGGTTCTACTGTGACTGAATTCTACATAATCTCCAAAGATAAAACTGAAATAACTGGCTAATTGGATTAGATAGGAGATGGAAAAGAAGGATAAAAATCAAAGTAACTCTAAGGCATTGAGCCTGAGAACTGGAAAACTGATGTTTCCATGCACTGAGATGGAGAAGACTTTTAGGGAAAACAGATTTGAAATTTTAAAAAAAAGTAATAAGAAGAAATTTGATTTTAGGTGACTTGGGAAAGCATTAAGTGAGCACCCTATGCTATCCAAATTAGCAGTCACTAAGCTCATATGGGTATTTAAATTTACATTGTAATTAATTAAAATTTAATTAAGAACTCAATTAGTTGAGCTTGCCACATTTCGAGTGTTCAATACACACCCACATGTGACTAAGGGCAACCATAGTGAGGAATGCAGATATTATAGAGCAAGGGTGTCCAACCTCTAGCCCATGGGCCACATACTGGTTATTTGAGGCCTGTTTTGCTATCAGTGATGTTGGATATCATGAAAAGTATGCAGAGACCTCTTTCTTTGTTCATCAGCTTTCGTTAGTGTTTGTGTATTTAATGTGTAGCCCAAGACAACTCTTAACTCTTTCCAGTATGTGGCAGAGAAGAAAAAAGGTCGGACACCCCTATTAGAGTATTTCCACATCACAGAAAGTTCTACAGGGCAGGGATGGGGGAATGTTATAACTTTACTGTTTTCCGGGCTCTTTGCTACGTGTTTTACATACATTAGCTAATTTGACATTTAAAACAGCTCTATGAATCAGGCAATGTTTTATTCTTTTATAAAGCAAGTAACTAGGGTTCAGAGAAGCTAAATAATTTGTCCTAAGTCACACCATTATTAAAAGGTAGAGAGCCAGATTTGGATTCCAGGACTGTCTGCCTCCACACAGCCCAAGCACTTAAGTCATCACACTCTATTTTACAAAAATTAAACTGGTTTGAAATGATACATGTTATCTATAGAATGCTTAGTAGGTTTTTGGCAATAAAGAATTGACACATATAAAAGAAATGAGATTTGCTCCTTCTATAGTAAAACCTCCCCAGAGATCCTGTGTGCTGTTAAATTACACATGAGGCATTCCAGCATGCCATCTGCTAAGAGGAAATAAAACTTAGCAATGAAGGCACTGGCTTTAGGTCTGCTGATAAAGGAGTGGTCATTGAAGAATTGCACAGCAGAAAGAAGAGCTTAATTGATACTACACAGCATCAGCTGGAGAAATACTTTATCTACCCAGTGGTTCTCAACTAGAGATGGTAGCATGCCCTTAGAGGATATTTGAAAATGTATGCGTGCTTGGGGTACACCAGTGGGTACTGAGGACATTTTGTGGCCATGAACTTAGGATGCCAAGTCCCATGATGCTTACCACATTTTAATACAAAGTCTCTTGCCCAAATTGTCAATAGCTCTCCTGTTTAAGAAATATGGGCCTACTGTTCCTCCCCCTGGTGTTACGCCACAGTCCATTACCGAGGCACTACAAGCATTAAAATACAGTGGCTAAAACAGTACAGGTTATACGGCCAGGTAAACTGTGTTCCAATTCATGCTCTGACTTACACTAACTGTATAGCTTGGGACCGTTATCTAGACTCTGGGCTTAGTTTCCTCATCTATACAAGGCAGAAAAACCATAGGTAACACACATCCTCCAGGGTGGTTCTGAGAAACACAAAACACTCCAAGTACTTGTCCCAGGAAAATGTGGACTAAACATACACAATTATTATTATTACAAGCAGAAAAGAGGAATAAAAGAGTAACTCTAGGCTGGAGACTAAAATAAGCAGGATGGAAATTCAAATAGAAAGGAAGTCTAGAACAGTATTGTCCAAAAAATGTAGATGAAAAAATGCAAGCACATGAATTTAAATTTTCCCTAGCCACCTTAAAAAGGGGAAGAAAATGGCAAAATCAATTTTATTAATAGGTAATACTTAGGTAACCAACTATATCCAAAAATGTTATGTCAATATGTAATCAATATTAAAAAAATCAGAGGTATTTTACTTTTTATACCAAGACTTTGAAATCTCATATATATATCTCAATTCAGACTAGTCACACTTCGAGGGCTGCGAGCCATATTTGATGGCTACATATTAAAACAACACAGGGCTAGATTATTAAGAGTGGAATTCTTTCATTGACAGCTAGTTTGAGGTTTATTTTTTTTTTTTTTTTGACAGTCTCAAGCTGTTGCCCAGGGTAGTGCCATGGTGTCACAGCTCACAGCAACCTCAAACTCTTGGGCTTAAGCAATTCTCTTGCCTCAGCCTCCCAAGTAGCTGGGACTACAGGCACCCAGCGCAAAGCCCGGCTATTTTGTTGTTGTTGCAGTTATCATTGTTTTAGCTGGCCCAGGCCAGGTTTGAACTTGCCAGCCTCATTGTATGTGGCCAGCGCCCTACTCAATGAGCTATGGGTGCTACCCTAATTTTAGGTATTTCTTAAGAGAAGAGTCTTACCAGTTAATGCCTCATACAGGAAGGGAGGTTTCCAAAGTTTCAAATAGTACATGTAGGGACTTTAGACTCAGGGCCTCTGAGACGAGAAAAGGCAGTGTTACAGAATAACCGAACATACTGAGTGAACTTGATGGTGAGTTTACGACAAGGCTCTAGTCCTGTGTCCTTGAATGAGTTAGCGAGTCAAAAACCAGCTTTTTTATTTACAGAATGGAGATAATGGTACCAGCCCCTTGAAGAATACTGAGGACCACATGCCAAAGCTTTAGCCCAGAGTTGACAATTTACTTCACCAAATATGAACTGCAGATACTAGTCTTGGGGTTTAAGAAATAGAACAGACATTCGCTAGAATTCCAGGTATGCTTTACATAGCATACTACACATATTTGTGTAAATATACACCAGAAGAATTTTAGAGCTGAATTACTTTTATGACTTTTGTTAATGAGTACAATGTTCTTCTAAAGCTGGGAGTACTTCCTCATATTGAGGGCAAACATAGGTCCATTGTGCTCAATATACCTTACCCTCTAGCACATGGTAGGCCCTCACTAAGTTTACTAAAGGAGTTTTTAGCTACAACATTCCTCAATAATATCTAAAAACACACTATGAAAGGTAAGATTTAGCCAATGATGCTAATTTAACCTTTGTTTTAATATTTAAATTATAAAGTTCGTATAGCGACCTTCTAAACAGAAAAGTCTCTGCCAGAAATTTAAGATTCTAAGCTGATAAAGTTTCAGTAGTACAGGGTAAGCTTAAATGATTGGTACTGTATTTGCCGCCGAAGTAGCTCTACCTTCAATCTTCATATACCACCCTCAAGACTACTTCAGAATTTATCCAATTTATAATTATTCAAACTCATGACTAATGTTCTATAAAGTTAAATAATGCATACAACATGTACTAGCACAAACATATTTATTTATTAACCAAAGAGAGGAACCTAATTAAACCAACACTTGAAATAGCTGCATGTAAACTGTCTGTGATAAAGATAACTGAATACAATCATGGAAAAAGAAAAGCAGTGTGGAGACTTGCTCATTGAACTGAGCTTGTTCATTCTCGTAATTCCTGCCAAGAGTGATGATGGAATTTTTATTCTACTTTTTCATAGACCCGAGTACAGGTGACATTGTTCATGATGCATTCCTAGGAGAAAGAATGATATGAAGGAAATAAGTTAGTCTCACGTTCCAGAGCAATGACAGTAATACAGTGTTAGGATTAGAATCCCACAAAGCCTTCTAATCTACTTCATAAATGGAGAAATCTGGGTTGGAGAGAAACTGGAACCTGTTATTTGGCTTATAATATACAAATACATGCTTTACTGAAAACTAAAATGTTGAGTATCTTTAAATTATTCCTTTGGTCTTGGCAAAGTATTATTCCTCAATTTAAAGAAAGGGAAAAATGTCTGCTAAGAGGACAGCTGGGTCATTGCCAAGACTACCCTGTGAAGTGGCAGAGTAGAGAAGGACTACAGGCTCTAGCTACATCCTCATGTCACTTCTATCCCCACACAATCAATGTTCTAGTATTAAACTATTAGTTTGTATCTTTTTTCTTCTCAAACTTAGCTCTCCTGATAATGATCACTGACACAGCATTCCTATGTGAATGAAACAAGAAGCCCAGTGAGATATAAGCAGCCTGACACTTACCACCACTAATTTCCCATCTGTCACTTTTCTTGTTATCGTGCTTTCTTTCCCATCCCATTCTTGGTGTTGAACCAATGCGCCATCTGTAAGGTTGCAGACAGTCTGGAAAAATAAAGTATACTGCTTAACCTTCCAAAGTACATTAGAAAAGAGTTTCCATGACTCATAACTTCCTAATCAACATTTTTTTCTCATTTTTTCCTCCCTGGGTCTTCTTCATTAACCTATATTGATTCTATTCATAATATAAATTGTGCTTCTCAATAAGCTTGTAATAGAACCTCATTCTGTGAAACTGGTACTTTTTTTTTTTTAGAGACAGAGTCTCACTTTGTCACCCTCAGTAGAGTGGCTGTGTCATCACAGCGTACAGCAACCTCCAGCTCTTGGGCTTAGGTGATTCTCTTGCCTCAGCCTGCTGAATAGCTGGGACTACAGGTGCCCACCACAATGCCCAGCTATTTTTTTTGTTGCAGTTTGGCCAGGGCCAGGTCTGAACCCACCACCCTGGGTATATGGGGCCTACCCACTGAGCCACCGGTGCTGCCCGAAACTGGTACTTCTAAAATTTGTCAAAACTCAATTCATAAAATAACTTTTGCATTAAGTTCTTGCCTATAAACAGTAAAAATGTTATTATTAATAATACTATGACAACTGACCTGAGTTTTTCTGCCATCAGCTGTATTTTCTTCAAACTTTTCTCCCAAGACACAAGAAAACTGTGTCGTTTTCAAAGTGCTTTCCATTTTTATGGTGAGGTTTTTGCCATCACAAGTGATGACACAATCTGGCTTAGCCATTGCACCCATTTTTCGTAGAGCTAGCCCCACTCCTGTAAAATATTAAATCATGTGAAATTAGACGAATAGCAAAGTTACCACTCAGACAATGAAAATCATCATTCAAAATACGCTTGGTATATTTTCACTTATTTCCTTACTGATAACTACCCTAAACATGTGTTCAGGGCTCACCATGTACCAGTACTTTATGTACATTAATTCATATTGTGAATGGTTTACAACCACCCTGTGAGGGGGAGATTTTAACCTTCTGTTTTATAGATGAGAAAGTGACACACTGAAGTGACTTGCCCAAGCTCATTCAGCCAGGAAGAGATGGGAGCTGCAAACCAACAGGGAGGGCAATCTTGCTCCACAGGTCAGCTCTTGGCCACCATGCTATGCTGAGAAAGTGAGGGGAGAAATACAGACTTCTAAACCTTATTTACCCAAAGCAGTTGATAGAAGGTAGAAATAAATATTCAAATCTGCAAACTCTGGAGCTTGCTCAGTCTTTTTCTTTTGCTGGATTCTGCCATGACATTCTATGACTCCAGCACACAGTCTGGTATATACAAGGCCCTTGATAAAGAGTTGATTAATATACTACACAAAATAGAAATCAAATCTGAGATATTCAAATAGCACAATGGTTTAAGAGTTAGTAGCACAAATGTAATGCTAATAAATGGAACAGATCTTACCCTTAAAAACAAAAAACATTTCATAGATGCATTAAGTCAATTACTATCAATACAATCATTTATACAGCTATGAAATTTCTTATTGTTCAATTATATATTAACTTATTATCTATTGCCCCTTAGAGTTAACATTTCTAAGGAACCCTGGATCTAAGCCAAATCCCGTTTCACAAATGAGGAGACTACAACCTGAACAGCATGGCTGTACGGGTGAGGAACACTAGGACCGGCTTTAAATTTCCCCTCTGAGCCTTCTCTTATGCCAGCTCAAGGCTGATGCTACATGTTGTTAGCTGAGTCATTATTTATTCTTATTTTGGGCAAATAAATGGGTTTAACTCTTTTCATGTCTTGATTCATTCCTAATGAATTGAGTCTTGACACTCTTCATGACTCCAAAATCCTAGAAACAAGCCCTCACACCCCAAATACAATTTTCAATGGGCAGAGAAAGTGCTCTATATTGGGTTCTCACAATTGTGCATGTACAAACACTATTTCTTCAATGAATAGAATAAATGGCTTTTTCCACAGTCATCTCGATCTAGAGTTACAGGAAAATATTGCCTTCTTGTTTTACCAACAGTATCACAAATACACTGGTGATTCGCCACAAACCAGCCTTAACACCACATTGCCTTTGATAAAGGTTAGTGAAGAAGTGATCCTGAAATGCTCCACTGACTACAACAGAGGGTCATCACACTGACTTCCCAGAGGGCAGGCAGGTTAACCCTCGCAGATGGGCTCCTGAAGCACCCTCTTGGTCTCAGCAATCTCTTCTGGCTGGAAGCCTCCTTCCAGAGGGGATTCATGCTATGCTTTTAATAATTCCATCCCACTTTCCAGCTGCCTGTGACAGTAGTCTATTTTTGGTACATATTCACTGTCTCAACAAGCAAGCAATCGCTGTCACTGGCTTAGAAAAAGGGCGGTAATAGAAAATGCAGCATTACCAGTATTTTGCGAGATAGAGAACCTGACTTCCTACAGAGACTTATTCTCCCTAGTACAGCCTTACGTCAGGCGCCACACCCATCTCCATGCAGTTAGCAGCCTCGGGAGGGTCTGGCAGTTTCTGCTACGGCTTTCCAAAAAAGCCCACTGCCTCCTATCTTTCAGTCTCAAGACACTGAGGCCAAGACGACATCGCACGGCCTCCCCCGGGTACAGTTGGCCTCATGGCGCACCTCCCGCAGGCCACTAACCCACTGGGATGTCCCAGCCTGGCAGTGCCAGCAGCAGGTCAGCGAGGCCAGCGCCACGCCTCTCAACGCTGCGGGCGGGGTGAGGGGAGCAAGGAGCGAGGAATCCCGATTCTCCACGGGGCGCCAACCCCAAAGGCCGGGCTCCACCGTGCGGACTAGCAGAGGACCTAGAGGAAGTGGGGCCAACAGGGAAATAGAAGCTTAAGCTGTAGCCCCGTTCAGACCCTCTATAGGGGAAAACCGCGAGCCACCACCGCGTACTCGCCCAAAAGAGGGAGGAGAACCCAGGAGCCATCAAGGAACAAAGATGTGGCAGGGTGGGAAAGGGGAGCAGGTGCTGCCACGATGGGGCGAGTGGAAGACAGAGGAAGGCGGCAGGAAGGGGAAGGATGAGTGGAGGGGAAGGAAAAAGAGGAAAGTTAAGGGGCTGCCAGGAGGGTTACAACCTGGCGTGGGGGCTGCTACTTGGACGAGAGGAAATTAGTAGAAGAGAGGTAGGCGGACCACGAGGTGAACCTCCGGCGGCGCGCGCGCTCCCCTCTCCCAGCCGCCAGCTCGCGCGGGGCTGCGCCGCGCCGCACGCAGAGGCCGCGTGGTGGCGAGGAGGTGGAAGGGGCCGCGGGGATAGGCAGCCAAGCATCCCCGGCCCTGGGATCTGGCACGGTGATGGGGGCTAGGGACAGTCGGCCACACACGCCGCCTTGCCGGCAATGCCGGGTCGGGTGCCTCACCTAGTTCCTTCATGTATTCATCAAAGCCTTTGCTGTCCACCAGGCGCCATCTTCCTGCAAGCTGCTGACTAGTGGTCATGGTGGGCGCGGGCGGCGGGCGGGCGGCGAGACAGAAGAGGGTCTGGCGTGGGGCACTGGCTGTGAGCTAGCGGGCGCCCGCTTTATGAAAGCGGCTGGCGTGGCGCGGTTCCGGGCGGCCAATGGGAGGCGCGCCTGGCCCGGCCCCCGCCCCGCCCCCCGCGCGCCCCCTGGGCCCGGCTCCCGGGGTCCCGAGGTGCGAACCCGTTCCACCTGCCCCGGGACGCTAGGGCTCCCGGGCCGCCTCTTGCAAGTCGGAGCTCGCCCGGAGCGCCCCACGCCTCCCCGGACGCTGGCACCACATGTTCCGGCGCCTCCGCGCGCCCAGGAAGCCCCGGCCCCGCCTCTGCGGCGCCCCTCCGCGGGGCAGACCGGTCGCCTCCGCTTTTCCTTTCTTAGTACCCGGACCGATCGATTAGCCAACGCCGGGTTCCAGCTGCAGGAATTGATTGATCGGCTGTTTGGTTGATTGATCAATAAACCGCATTGCCTCTGACCTTGTGCTGCTTGTCCGGGGACAAACCCACATCGCACACCCTCGGGCCACTCCCAGCCCAAGTAGAACCTCGGAATGGCTGTATGCCTGAGGACATCTGGAAGATTTTATCAGAAGGGGGGCTGACTGGGTGACTTGCGGCCTTTCTGAACTAAACTCTGTAGCAAGTTTCAGCGTAAATGGTGCTCACTGCCATTCAAGAATGTCATATAAGTTTCTATTCCCCGCGCAGAGAGCCCTTCACAGTGAGTATCTAGGCTCCAGCCTGTTTAGTCCTCACCTGTAATTATTGTAGTACCCTGTACTCCTGTGTAGAACGTTTCACTTTTCAAAGTGTGCTTTTCACAGTTCTTACTTGGTGCTCTCAGGTGAGGAGTGAGGTAAGGAAGTTGCTGCCCGGCCTGGCTGCTTTGATATACAAGTCCATTTCTTGAACACCTACTATGTGCTAACTGCTGTGCTTCCTGGGCACTTTATAGCCAGCCATTAATTCTAAATCTCCACTAAATCTTTGCTAAGGACTTTTCAATTTTTCAAAAGAGAAACAAGGCAAGGGAAGTTTTCACAGTGGTAGAACCAGAGTCCCTATCCAGGGCCTTCTCACTGAAGACCTTAGGGAAGAGGACCACATCTGACTCACTCTCTGACTGTAGCTGTGCTGGAGCTCTTAGTAGACGCCTCAGCCTCCATACCAAGTTTTCATTTGATCCTTCCCAGAATTAAAATCCGCGGTTGGGGGCGGCACCTGTGGCTCAAAGGAGTAGGGCGCTGGCCCCATATGCTGGAGGTGGCAGATTCAAACCCAGCCCTGGCCAAAAACTGCAAATAAATAAATAAATAATCCGCAGGTGGTTTTCAGTGTTTCAGAGCGTGGCAGGACTGTGAAGCCTCTCCACTGCATCCTTCTCAAGTCCCTACCCTAATTTTAGGGTCAGCAGAGTCTTCCTTGTGGTATCACTTAAAAACTTAGTGGTTGTCCCCCCAAAGGGCCTGTATGTCCCTCACTGGAAACTCTACTACTCAGAAAACATGCATGCTCTGCGGGAAGCGGAGTGCACCCTATGCTCAGGGATGCAAGCACTGGCTTCCACTTCGGGCTGTCCCTGCACGTTTGAATTTGAGTTCTTCACGTGTCGTTTCGGCCTGCTTCATCCTTTATAGAATGTGGTAATAATAGTCAGGCTCCAGTACCGGGATACTAAGTCTTAGATTATCACAATCAACCATGTTACAGAAATATCAAAAAGAAAATGGCTGCCGCGCTCAGTGACTCACGCCTGTAATCCCAGCACTCTGGGAGGCGGAGGCTGGCGGTTCGCCTACGCACAGCAGTTCGAGACCAGCCTGAGCCAGAGTGAGACACTCGCCCCTCCTCTAAAAAAAAATAGCTGGGCTTTGTGTCGGGCGCCTGTAGTCCCAGCTACTTGGGAGGCTGAGGCAAGAGAATTGCCTAAGCCTAGGAGTTGGAGGTTGCTGTGAGCCGTGACTCCACAGCACTCTACCCGGGGTGATAGATGTCTCAAAAAAGGGGGGAAAAAAAAAAGAAAATGGCCCTGGAGTATTAGATACTTAGGTACTTAAGAAACAGCTTTTGGGTGGTGCCTGTGGCTCAAAGGAGTAGGGCACCGGCCCCATATGCCAGAGGTGGCGGGTTCAAACCCAACCCTGGCCAAAAACTGCACAAAAAAAAAAAAAAAAAGAAAGAAAGAAAAGAAACAGCTTTTAACCCCAAGGCATTACCTAAAACTTAACTTTTAAACACAGTCTTTGATGTGATGAATGGAAATAATTCACAGGTGGTTTAAACATACCAACAGGCCAGGCTTGGCAGCTCACTCTTTTGTAATCCTAGCACTCTGGGAGGCTGAGGTGAGCTCAGGAGTACAAGACCAGCCTGAGCAAGAATGAGACTCCATCTCTCCTGAAAAAAAGAAAAAAGTAGAAAAATTAGCTGGGTGTTGTGGCAGGCACCTGTAGTCCCAGGTACTTGGGAAGCTGAGGCATGAGGAACACTTGAGCCCTAGAGTTTAAGGTTCCTGTGAGCTGTGATGACACCACAGCACTCCACCCAGAATGACAGAGTAAGACTCTGTCTCAAAAGAAAGAAAAAAAAAAAAAAGGCCAACAAACAAAATAGAAAGCTATAAAGTAAGATATCCGGTAGTGTCTCCTGTGGAACTAACCAGGTATTGTGATTACTCTTGTTCTCGGATGCTCCATCTGATATATATACATGTACATATACACACATAATTGGAGTAGATTATTTCTAACATCCCCCAAATTCTAAAATTCAGATTCTGTTTCTTTCTGAAGAGTCATGGGACTGAGTGCAGTGGCTCATGCCTATAATCCCAGCAGTTTGGGAGGTTGCGGTGGTGCGATCACGTGAGGCTAGCTGTTCAAGACCAGCCTGGGCAACAGAGAGAGACCTCATCTCTTATTTAAAAAAAAAAAAAAAAGCTATAGTGATGGATTTTAAGCTGTGGAAAGCATTAAGTACTCCCTTAACCTGTTAACTAAAGCCCTGTTCTTGGCTACTTAACTTGAACCCACTATGAGGTGTAAAAACTAAAAATGTCATGAAAATAAATCTCATTAAGTCTCACTTAACACTATGGGGATTGTTGAGTATCTCTTCATTGGAAAAAGGGAGAATTATCACTTAAGCATGATTAATTACAATAGAGAAAAGAAGAAAGAATAGTTTTACCCTAGCCTGTCTTAACAAACATCAGTAACTGTGCTGGTCACCGTATCTTAGTAAGAGCACGTGGATAATGTAAGTGTCACAGCATGTCTTTTTCATGCTGAAGGATAACACCTTACAGGCAATCCCTAAGTTACAAATGTCCAACTGATGTGTGCTTTGCACTTACGAACAGAGGCTGATACAAGTAATACGTAAATGTACCTCTTCCAACTTACATACAAACTCAATCTAAAAATAAACCTGCAGGACCTATCTTGTTTGTAACCCAGGGACTGCCTGTATTCTTATGGATAAAAATGACTGAAGAATCAAGAATTATTAGCAACTCTTCCTCTAGGAGCTCCAGAAGACTACCTTTTATAAGACATATAATTTACTTAATATCTCTGAATCTGTTTTATTTTTATTATCTATGAAATTAAGGAGAGGAGAATTAGTAGTGTTTTTTTATGGAAATGAAGTTTCACTTTGTCACCATGATGTCAAAGGTCACAGCAACCTCAACCTCTTGGGGCTTCAGTGATGCTCTTGGCTCAGTCTCCCAGTAGCTGGGACTACAGGCTCTGTCCACAGCACCCAGCTAAATTTTAGAAATGGGGTCTGGCTCTTGCTCATGTTGGTCTTGAACTCCTGAGCTCAGGCAATCCACTGGCCTCGGCCTCCCAGAGTCCTGCAATTACAAGGGGAGCCACCAAGCCTGGCCCGATAGAGATGAGAATTAGACTAAATGATTTCTTAGGTCCCTTTCAGGTTTTGAAGTGGGACTGCGGGAACTCAGGGCCTTAAAAGAACCTACTCAAAATTACTCTATTTCCACCTAGTGGTGAAAACATAATATCTCTCTTAGGTTTTATGTGGTAATGATAGCTTGTCAGCTTCACATTCCACATCACACACATACGCTTTAGAGCATATTGTGTAATTTTATTTAAAGACAACTTCCCAGTTACAGATTCTGTAGATAGATGTGCCTTTACAAAACGGCTTACAGTATATAATCATTACTAAGGACAGTAAGTGTTGTGGCCCAGAAGCATGAAGTTGGTGGGAAAAGGGTGAACTAGATAGCACCACGTTAAATAAATCATTGCAGAGAGTACCCAGTTAGTCATGTGCAGACAACTGAGTCTCTAAGTACGTGATCAGATTAATTTTTAAAAAGATGAAAAAAAGCAAAATGATCACTAATAAAGTGGAACTTCTCAAATTATAGTGTGTAAACGAATCATTTGAGGGTCTTGTTAAAATGCAGATTCTGATTCACTAGGTCCAGAGTAGGGCCCCAGAGCATGCATTTCTAACAAACTTTCAATTAATGTCAGTGCCAGTGGTCTGGGGGCCAAGCTTTGAGTAACAAGTCTGTAAAATATGCAAGCATCTGTACACGGCTTTGCCACAAAGCGGTATCTCTCAGTTCAGTTCATAAGCATTTTCTGATTCTATCCCTATAAAAACATATAGCTAAACCAGGACATTGAACAAAATCATCCCCCCAAATTATCTTACTCAACTTCTAGATTTTTTTAAATTAGCCTGAGACAGCTAATTTTTCTGTCTGCTTGCCGAGATGTATGATAAGAGGCTTCAGTTGATATATCAGGGATGGAAAGGTTAAAGAATATGTTTATTTAAATCTAGTGAAATCTCACTTAAATTTTATAATCAGTTATTTGACCCTTACTCCTAGCTTCGAACCAGATCCTCCCTAAGAAAATCCCACTGGAATTAGTTTCAAAAGAAAACTTAAGTAGGTAGATTATAAATCTGCATCTTGTCAGCTGTCTGTAGCAGCAGGAAATGCCCAGATGAGAATAAGGTTAGGGAACCACACAGCTCAAGCACATTCTCAATATTAAATTTCGAATCATTGAGGCCGGGCTCAGTGGCTCACACCTATAATCCTAGCACTCTGGGAGGCAGAGACAGGAGTATTGCCTGAGCTCAGGACTTAGAGACTAGCCTGAGCAAGGGTCTCAAAAAATAGCCAGACATGTGGTGGGCACCTATAGTCCCAGCTACTAGGGAGGCAAAAGGATCACTTGAGCCCAAGAGTTTGAGGTCACTATAAGCACTGATGCCATGGCATTCCACGGAGGGTAACAAAGAGAGACTCTGTCACCAAAAAAAAAAAAAAGTTAAATCATTCAATGTACCCAGCCACAACAAGGAATTGCAAACAGATATAATCCATCAGTGGAAGGTAATTTTGTTTCATTTTTCATAATAAAATTGTTTCTAATGAAAGCATTTATAAGAGCATTATTTTATGCACTTTGTCCTTTTACTTGAAGCAGTTTGATTCTTACACAATGTGAGTAATGTGGCTAACCATCACAACTTTCCGGTTGCTTAAATAATCCTTCATGAATATGTGCTTGCTAAATTAACTGAACCAGAGGATAGCTAGAGGGAGAATGAGAATTGCAAAAGTTACAATAATACTTTTGAGTGGTTTCAAAATAAGGCAGAAGACATAATGGCTTATATTATAATAAAAGCTCTCAGTGTAAGATTGACACATTTCCCTTACTTAATCTAGATCTTGCAACTCTCCAGACATGTGGATTATTGCGTATTACATCTGTCATCAGTCATGACAACAGATTGCAAAAATATGAACACTTCATATGGGCAATGTTCAAAGATTTAAAAGCATGACACCAAAAAGGGCAGTAAGAAAGCCACCCCTAAAATCACAGAATCTTGGTAACAACACTGTGCTCACCAGATGACACAACTTCAAAACAAATCCCATGGAAACCCCTAACTCCTCAATCCTACCTCAAATCAAATTGCCACTCTGCAAACCTCCTTTATCATACAAAGTCAAAGCACTGCCCAACCCAATCACACAGACACATTTGTAAAGCGCATCCTCCCCTTTAAAACTTGCAAAAACAACTCCCAAATCATATTTTCCCACTACAAGATGCGGAATTCTCTTTTTGCAGATTACCCTTCCCCCATATTTCATTCCAACTTGCCCTGTGATATTCTATAACTTACTGGGTTTTTCCCCAGATTTTCACACCACTTGATGCTTTTCCCTCTTCCGACATTTATCTATAAGAATTAATGATTTTTCAGATCAAGGCTCCAAAACTGCCAGGTTGCTTATTTCTGAGTTACTTATAAAGATGGGTCAGGCCCATGACTTCCTTGTTTCTGGATTAGCTTTAAAGAAGAATCATTAGCATTTAATAACCTTGCTTAAATCTGATGGAAAGTGCTTTCTCCATCCTGTCTCTGGCCCTCCAAGCTTGGCCTTGAGAAGAGGTCTCCGTAAGTCCACAGAGGCACACACAGAGCTGTAAAACCAGCATGGGGGCAATTCTGGACCCAAGCTGCAGATGGATTCTTCTCATTCACTCATCTGTAGACACCATAACACACTTTTTGTTTATCTCCTCATTTCTGCATTTACCAAGCTTAAAGATACAAATTCAACACCATGTAGGGGAAGGTATGTTTGACTCTCCTGGGCATTACCTGTGCTATCTTGCCTCTGATATTCCTGAATCCCTTTGTTCTATGGCGATGAGACCCTCATCTAAGAGACCCACAATTAATCACAAGAAAATAAGTTTCTAATGAATTGTATTATGTTTTATAAACACTGTAATATCATTTGGAACTAGGAGTTTGAGTGGTGGCTACCATCGAGGACAGTAACCATGATCTTAATTTAGGTCCGTTTTAGAAGTTGGGATACAAAGTATTCATAATACAAATCTCAAATCTCATCTCCTCTCTTGTCACCTCAGAATACATAGCTAAACCCAGCAGGGCCTAGGACATCCTACTGAATGGCCAAATACTGACCACAAGCTGGGTTTCTCTGGTCAACAGGCAGGGCTAGAAAGAGGACATCCTCAAACTCCATGGTCTCAGCATTCTGGCTTTGAAATTTCTGCTTCTTATTTCAAATTAAAGCTTGATGCTTACCTGAGCTACAAACTTGTATCTTCCTGAAAATAGGTATTTTTATTTGGATATCCTTTGATTCAACTTCACTGTTGTATGGCATCAATCAATAAAATTGACTTCAAAGATCGAAATAATCTTTTCTTCTCTTCCCTTTTCCTCCCTTCCTGCCCTATCTTCTTCACATCAGATTTACCCTTTGAATGAGGCATGAGTCTGATTCATCTTTTAAACACCTGCCCCATCTCTAATTTCTGAGCCAGGATCTGAGGACCCCAGAGTTCTAAGGGGATCTGCTGTATGGGTGGGGCATGGCAGCCAGAGCCCCTCATTCTTACCCTCTTCTCCCTACTCAGCACATCAAATAGCAGGTTACGGTAATAATACTAATCCCAGACTCACCCTCAGGGCAAAGCTGGAGTGCCTACTAGCCTGTCTACCCTTTGAAGGTAATCATAATTGGGCACACTATATTTTGCATAGTGCAAGATATGATGACCGTATCCTGGTTTGACTGGGACAGGTCTGGGCTATCCTTGTCGTCCCGGTGTGATGATGAACAGTGGCCTCTTTCACTCCAAATTGGATGATGTTGGATGAAAAAAAATAAAATAAAATAAGTTGTTGCATTGAATTCTCACCCATAGGGCAGCTCCAAAATCTAGATTTCAAGTAAAGCATTAACATGGCACTAAAGTATCATCTAATATAGAACCCAAAGTTGCTTACAGGAGGGAAGAAATGCTCTGGAGCCATGTTCAGTCTTCGCCTACTCATATGGCGCCATATAGGTAGCCATGTGAGGACTGCTCAGCTTACTCACAAATGAAGGGCGAGCAGAGCCAGCCACACACCACAGATTCCTTTGATCCAAGCCAGACCCATATGAGTAACTAAAACAGTGTGCTACTGGCATAAAAGCAGACAAACTAACCAATGGAAACAATTATTTAGACCACCTAATAATTATATGGAATAGGTGCTAGTCCTTATCTTCAAAGAGTTTTGTATTTAAGTCGGTACCAGCTAAGGAACTGCATTATTCTTCTCCTCTTCTTCCTCCCCTTTCTTATCCTTCTTCTTCTTCTAACATTTACTAAAAATCTATTTCTGTTTTGGTTTATCATATTCTGAAAATTCCCAAGTATTTATAATGGCACATAAACAGAAACCCTTAATGCGTTTTATCTTATTTTCTTAAGGAAACACATTATTTTATTTGAGATAAAGATTTTTAACCCATCATGTATTAAATTAAAAAGCTGTATTTGTTATTTTCCATTTGCACAATAATGTTTGCATTTTTTATTTTTAGCGACAAATAATTGTACACATTTGTTGGGGTACCATGTGATGACACATGTATAAAAATAAAATGCTTAGAAGGAAATTTAACCAAGGAGATGAAAGCTCTGTATACTGAAAACTATAAAATGCTAATAAGATATCCTGTGTGCTTGTGTTGGAAGAATTAATATTATTAAAATATCCATATTACCCAAAGTAATCTATAGATTCCATACAATTCCTATCAAAATTCTAGTGTCATTCTTCTCCAAAATAGAAAAAAACACTCCTAACATTCATGCAGAATCACAAAAGACCCTGAATAGCCAAGAAGAACAAATAGCAAAAAAAAAAAGCTGGAAGCATCACTCTGCCGATTTAAAAATACACTACAAAGCTGTAGTAACTAAAACAGTGTGCTACTGGCATAAAAGCAGACAAAATAACCAACCGGAAAGGACAGACAGCCCAGAAATAAACCCAGGGATATAGGGCCAATAGATTTTCTACAAAGGTGCCAAAAACACACAATGAGGGAAAGGATAGTCTCCCCAGTAAATTGTGGCAAGAAAACTGGATATATGCAGAAGAATGAAATTAGACCCTTACCTCTCACCATGTTCAAAAATCAACTCAAAATGGAATAAAGTCTTACATGTGAGACCTGAAACTGTAAAACATGACGGTAAAACTCCACGACATTGGGCTAAGTAATCATTCCATCTTTATAATAGTAAGTGAATTTTCCAAAAAGGCATCACAAAGTCTTTTTTGTTAAACAAGCCACTCCTTTTTCAGAAACCAGATCATGTACTCAATGGACACATCCTGTATAAAACTAATGTGCCAACAGCCACAGACCTATCTGAGGTGAGAGTTGCTCAGATCAGAAGAAAAGATCTTGTCTGAGAAGTACTGGGTCAGGGATCATGAAGCAACCGTGTCACTACCTCACTTTCCCTGTGCCATGAACTTGGAAATAAACTGACACTTGGCCACCCCGGAGGTTGTGGTGTGCGCTGAGAGATACAGCTTGCGTAATAAAATTTGTCTGCAAACAAGTCAAAACTGGAATTCTATACCACCCCAGCCAGCTTGGTAAGAACCAGAAAATCCTGCGGTGTTCCCTGAGAATTCCTGAGAATGGAGAGAAGAAACTCAGAAGCAAAACTTAATGGTGACGACCGCACATACTCTGATGCCCTGGTTTCTCAAGAGGCGCCATATGAGGTTCCTGCATATGACAAGTTTTATTATATTTGTTGTGTGATATAAAATACTACCACTTAGGCAGCTATGTTCTCAGCATATCACATAAACTATTATGTGAAAACCTGTTGTCAGTCAAAGCAGAAGTATCATAATGACCCTTCTACGCAGACACAAACCCAAACCAGTCTTGCAACAAATCCCTTAAACTGAAGTATGTCCTGGAACTATCTTTCCTCTTTTCTGCTATTTTTACTATTCTTGAATAGAGCCAGCTTCTATAAGCAGGAAAGAATGTCATATACTGGTGTCCCTTAAATGTTATTTACTATATCAGTTTCTTCCTTTATGTTACTACATGAAAAAAAAAGGCTTTAAATACCTTTCCTAATTGTATTGTGTTTCTGTATTTTGGTTGACATAATCATTTCTGAGACATATTCACAGACGCAAAAATTTATCCCCCTTGTGGAACAGGAAACAATAACTTCTTAATATTCTATTTAAAGCAAGTGGTGGTTTAAATTATAACTGGAAACAAAATAAAAATTAAGAATTCACAAAGCTTTCATTTGTCACTTTCTAATAAACACAAATAGTGATACTAAATCCTGTGAAAACTGTATCAACTTTCCTTTAGCTTATGCCTTTCCTGAGCTGGGGAGCAGCCTCCTGCTTTGTGAGGCAAGACTCTAGTTCTTTCTCACGCTGATCTTTCACAACCCAAAGCCTCAAGGCTTCAGTGCTCAGAGGGAACCGAAGGAGTCCTACTCACTTATCCATATGCAGAAATAAAACTTGATCTCTAGTGCCCACACCCAAGATACATAATTTTTAATTCCTCATCTTGGCAGTGATTCTCAGTCAGACCTGATCTCAGCACAATTAGTTGTCACTTGATCAAACATATTATTAAGAAAATCTTTAAAGTTATATAGTCTCATTTCAGAAAATGGATTAGTGACTTGGATTCAGAATTAAAGGAGAATTTTTAAATCCTAGAGCTTAGAGGAATTACAGATATATTCTAATTCAGCTGAAGCCCATTTAAGATTCCCTAGATAAAAGTTTTTCCAGAGCAAGCTAAAGTATAATTTCAAATTATAGGTTTATTAAGAATACCAAACATATTCTGTAATTATTTAAGTATTTAAAAGAATATTTAATGGGAAGAAAAATGAAGAAATAAGAGGACTAACCTATAAATTAAATTAGTTGTATCAATTCATATTCAGCCCGTGAAAATAATAGCTAATAATTGACAGTTAAAACAATACCAGAGTGTGGATTTTAAATAGATCTGGGAAATTTAACACTCTAATTGTGCCGTTTCTTGGTCTCCATCCTTGTTTCTTAGGAAAACCTTATCATAATAATTATATGTCCTATAAATATATACACAGACATAATTTGATCATTATTTAAACTATAGCAGGACTTTTGAGTTCTTTAGAGAAACTTCAAAAACAAATATCCTTTTTAAAGTTATCTTTAAAAATCATAATTTCTATGGCCTCAATTCCCCTTTTTCTTGAATTGAAAAAAAATTCTTAAGACTTTTTTAAGGATTAAATTATCAAATTAGAGCAAGTTTTTGTGTCTATTATAGCTCCAGGGCCCAAAATGCTAACAGAGGCCAGACAAGGAAATACTAACACTATTCATAAAACAATAATTTTATTAAATATCCACCCTAAAGAGATCTAGGTAGAGTCGAAAGAGTAGTAGCCTAGGACATAGGCGACTCTAGTTCTAGGCTTTGCCACAAAAAAAAACTGTGCAAATATAGGCTTTTGTCTTTTCATCTGTAAAATGAGAACATTGTAAATTAAAATTTCCTAGGAGAAGTTTTTTGAATACAGACCCCATCATCAAACAAATTTGGAAAATTTGAGAATTGGGCATATGATTCCCTTTTGTTGGGTATTTCCAGCTTGTATTACTATACTAAAGGTTCTAGGAAAATCCTGAACCTAACACTCAGCATTTCTACAAAAGAGTTGACTACAAAACTTGCCTATTTGTTTCACACCACCCTTTTAGCAGTTCTGGGAATGTTCTGAAGAATATTCTTTAGGAAAATGCTGATGATAGCCTTCAGCCGCAAAAGTAAATGATTGTATCATCGAGGTGCTGTTCTATGGGCATGAAGAAGCATTGTACATAATTAGTCACAACTTCAAAAAACATGAACACTAATAGTTACTGGAAAATACCTGTGCATAAAAACTCATCTCCTGGAAAGGTGTTCTAGATATGATATGTGCTGTGCAGTCCAGAAAGTGAAGACAGACCAAAGATACTGTATTTGGACAGAATTCATTTACTTCTAGAATCTGCCCCCTGCATTTGACTAGCGAGGAACAAATTTGAAATAGGGAAAGAAGGATGGGACTAGGTTGCTTGGACACCTCACCTTTTCTGTAGATACTAAGAAGAGAAAGGTAGCTGGGGATGTGGACAGCAGGAATCAAATAAATCTGTATCCAAGCAGTTAGGCATAGGGAGAGTTTTCTTTTTTTTGTTTTAAAGTTGATTAGGATACTGGCTTGCCCCTACAAAAATCATGTCATTGGTAAGTGTCCTCAGGCCCCTGTGATCAGTTTGTCTTCATAAACTGAATTCATAAAACAACAAGAACGGGAGACATGAGGTAAAGCAAAGCAACTATAAACAAAGGAACTCCTAAGAAAAGTGGTTCAGTGACCCTGGTTCAGAAGGTTTCAGGGAGACGGTAATTTTAAAAGCAATAAAAAGGCTACGTAGAGGGAAGTGGAATGGGTGTAGAAGGTCAAACTTCAGGAAATTCTGGTGTGGACTTTCATCTTGGAAAATAGTGTACCGTCTCTATGGTAGAGTTTCATTTGTAAATGAGGGTCACTGGGTAGCTCTAATGTCCCGGTACCTTTAGCTCCTGCGTGACCTTTACTTCCTGTCTCCCATTCTTGTTGTTTTGTAAATTCAGCTTTAACCTAAAAGTGTGCATCTTGAGCAGTTTAGGGCAATGGATTTGGGAGATTAAGTTTTGAATTAAAAATGTTGTTTGGGGTCATGAGTTACATCAATTATTGTATATTATGGGTAATGGGTTGTAATGATTACTGATGTTTAAGATGAATGTTAATTACTGTTGTTTAAGATAAGGGTTAATGCAGTTCTTGCTTTTAACTTTCATGTATAAAATTGTGATTTTGGAAATGGAAGAACAGAACTGTCTTGGAGAGGCTATCTCTCACTGTTCTCCAGAATCACTGGCCTTCTGACCAAGTTTGGTGGACCTGTCCCCATCTCTGCATAGTGGCTGACAGTGACAAGCGGCCGGACCCTCTTCGTCCGGTAACAGGATGCCATGTTAGACCAGGAGGAAGCGTGGGGAACAACTTCCTCGTGCACCCCCTCTCTTTTCCCTTTTCCGTAATCCCTCCCTTGAAATTCCAAGTCTCTTATGCTACCCTGAGGCCACGTGAGCATGAAAGATTAATTTGTTCTAAAGTATCAAGTGCTTTAATTCATATTTGACCCTTTAAGAGGTATTTGCATTTTAAAAGGAAAAGTAAAGGAGTTAGGCTTAAACTGGAGGCTGAACTGTGGCATTTCCAGCATCAGACACACGGTCGGTGGGGGATAGATAATGGAAACCGCGCTAGGGGTGGAGAGAAAGTAGTTGGAAGACACAGAACACAATAAGATTTTAAAAGAGAGTGAAACAAGAAAAAAGTGCAGCAAAGTCCCTGAGTTCTGCAGTGGGTGGTCCCAGTGGTGAATTAAATTGCTCTTCCAAAGCCAAGTGTTCTGTTTCTCAAGAAGCGACTAATTAGGCACTTATATTCTGAGTAGGTAGCATTAAACCTACCTAATTTATAACATTCACACACAGGAAGCATAATCAAATGTCTTTTTCAGGGATGTTTATAATAATTTCACAGATTGTTCCTTGAAAAACCTGAAAAGAAAGCTGCTTTGGTAAAGATGACTAAGAAACCTCATTGTGTCTTTTAATTATCTGTCATCTAACTTAAGGATGAAATAATAATAGTTGAAAATTAAAATAATGAGCCATCGATTATATTCAAACTCAGATTCCTGGGAAATTTTGTGATATAATCTGTATTATTTTTGCTCAGCCCCCTTCTGCCAGAAAGATTTTATTGAAGGTCTTGTTGCAGAGAAATAAAACAGTTCCCCGAGTCAAGGCCATACATGTGGGAAGTCCTCAGTGGTGAGGGAAGAAGGTGAGTTTTCCAAAGAATCCGCATTACCCTCCCATGGGAAAAATTATTCAGCTTTAAATAATCACCAAGCATAAAATAAATGTCATATATATTTAAGTTTAATATTCTAATATAAATAAATTTCCAATAAAGCGATTCCAGTCCAATAACACTATTTTTCACCCTTTATTTTCCCTCTCTTCTCTACCATTAGAGCAATCAAAAGAAGCCTGTTGGGGACAGGCAGATAGATGAAAAACCTCCACCCTTGCCCAGTGGAGGTTTTCTAATCTGTGCAGAGCCTGAGGGAAGAAACTGCTTCCTGCTTGTACAGTGAGAAGGCCGACTCTCCAAACCTACAAGGGACACGTGGATTGACTTAGGCCTGTGAGATGCACGGGGCACTCTCATTCTCCTCCTCCCTTAACCTCCCTCTTACTTTTCTTCTTTTTTCCCCACCTGCAGGGCCTTTCTACCATGTCTTTAAAAATAATTCCCAGGGTCAATGGCAAATGCATTGCATCAATCAACTACAGCACCTGACGCCACCACAAGCAAATGGCAAGAAGACAGAGGTTTTTTACTATGGCCAAATATTTAATAATGACACCACTATTCTGCACATGATTCAGTCAATGGACCGAAGAAAAGCTAACTAAGAACACAGATGCTCTATTAAGAATGAGTAACCTAGGGCAGGTGCGGTGGCTCACACCTGTATGTAACCTTAGCACTCCTGGAGGCCAAGGCGGGATTGCTTGAGCTCTAAGTTTGAGCCCAGCCTGAGCAAGGGTGAGACCCTGTCTCTAAAAAATAGTCAGGCATTGTGGAGGGTACCTATAGCCCCAGCCACTTGGGAGGCTGAGGCAAGAGGATCACTTGAGCCCAAGAGTTTGAGGTTGATGTGAGCTGTGATACCACAACACTCTACCCAGGATGACAAAGTGAGACTCTGTCTCAAAAAATAAATAAATAAATAAAAAAGAATTATCAACCTTTTGTGTAACTGAAAAGAAAATGGAAAGGGAAAGGAAAGGGAAGACAAGAAAAGAAAAGACAACAAGAGCGTGAGAAGGGATTTGTGGTCAAAGAAATTTTGAGTACTGGAAATACCATAGGGATGAAGCTCCTATTATTACTCTTTTTATCATTCAGAGATCACAGATCACATCGTAACTTTTCCTCTTCTTCTAGGTAACCTTCCTAAGGCAAGAGGGAAGGTCTTCTTTGAAGCCCACAAGTTTAACCTGCTAGTTCAGTTTCTCTTTAACATCAGCAAGAAGAAAACTCATATTTACATGTGTGTCTATATACATGGCAGATAGATTCATGAATATCGTTTTTTTTTTCTTTACACCTTCGCTGAACTTCTTGAAGACAAGTTACAAATCTGTTCATTTTGCAAACTTGTTTAAATGTATAGGACTTTATAAGAACTTGTATAAAAAGTTTTGACCTCCTTAGAAGAAACACACCTGCTGTCAGTTCCATTAATGCTACCTTCTAGAGGGGCCTTTTAGGAGTTCTGGTGCCTTCAGAACTCCCATACAAACACAATTAGGAAGACCCCAGTGTTCGTTTTTGCTCTGATCACAGCATGGCGTCCAGCCTTAATGTGTTCCAACTCTCTTGAATGGCTTGCCTTAATATTGCTTTTTTTTTTTTCAGACCAATGAATCAGCAGCAATGCTGAGATAATTTTAAAGAGGTTACTCACATGAGATCACCCTCTGGTGCCCTGCCACATGTTATTAAATTGCCTCCATTCACAGCACAGTCCAGGAAACACATTGAGCTAGAATGCAGACACTTGCAAGTAGAAAGTAGCTCACAGTGACAAAGACCAGGAAGACTGTTGAGTTATCATCCCAGGTAGAAGATGTGAAGCCCCTAGGCTGCACTAGGACAGAAGGGACACTTCTTTTTGGCTCCTAACCTTGTTAACAAAGATCAAAAATCAGGACTGAAATGTAGAGTAGGATCCCTTATTCATTGCTGGCTGCTAAGATTGTAAATTAGTACAACCTCTTTGGAAATCTGTTTGGTAGTAAAACATTTACACCAAAAGACATGTACAAAAATGTTCATGATAGTGTTATTTATAATAGCTCCCAAGTGGAAATTCAATATTGTGTGAATTAAAACCAGGAATATGGTCAGACAAATGCATCATTAGGTGATGGTATTATTGTGCGGACATCATAGAGCGAGTGCACTTACACAAACCTGACGACACAGTCTACTGCACACCTGGGCTGTGTGGTAGAGTTTATTGTTCCTAAACTACCAACCTATTCATATTGAAATGGGACAGTAAGAATACTATATTATGTTATGGGACCACTGTCATATATGCAGTCCATCATTGACCAAAACATCATCATGGGTGCATGTCCATAATGCAAATGTTTACCCACAGAGTGGCTTTGTATCATGGTACATTCTATGGAATAATGAAAGCAATGAAAAGGGAAGAACTACAACTACCCAGGCACAACGGCTCATGCCTGTAATCCTACTACACTCTGGGAGGCCATGGCAGGTGGATCTCCTGAGCTCAGGAGTTCGAGACCAGCCTGAACAAGAGCAAGACCCTGTCAATACTAAAAATAGGAAAACTAGCCCGGCATTGGGGTGGGCATCTATAGTCCCAGCTACTCAGGAGGCTGAGGCAAGAGGGTCGCGTGAGCCCAAGAGTCTGACGTTGCTGTGAGCTATGACATCATGCACTCAACCCTAGGGTGACTGAAACTGTTTCAAAAAAAGGAAAAACAGAACTGCAACTCCTGGCAACCTCTGTATGAATTTTGTACGTATCACGTTGAGCAAAAGAATCCACACATAAAAAGCTGAAAAACCTAATATCCTTAAGTTTTTCCTTATTACAAAAAATCAGAAGTAGATAAAACTACTTGTAAAGTGGCAGACAAAAAGATGGTGTTGGAAGTCAAAACATTGTTTCGTTCGAGGAGGAAAGAAGGAGGATTGATTGGAAGGGGGTGAAGGGGCTTCAGAGTGCTGGCTAAGTATTCTGTCTGGAGGAGGATTACATGGGTGGGTTCATCCTGTGATTTGCACCAGCTGTACACATAGGAATTGTGCATATTGCTCTATCTCATGCTCTGCTTTAGTCAAAAATGTTTATTTTTTGAAAGACTATAGGGTGGCAATCAAAAGAACTATGAAATATTTGTGTATTTCAGGAAAAAGTAGTAAGTGGTTCACTAAAATTCGACATAGATTATTAATCTTAGCTTATCAAGAGTTCTTTTAGATGATTTTAATTAGGTATAGAATACAGAGCTGTTTTCCTTTGCCGATTTTGCTCTGTCAGCTGAGCATAGCTAAGTTGGTGGAGTTTAGCAACGAAGGAAGTGAATTTTGAGTGAATTTTGAATTTTGGAGCCGCACCATTACTTTTGAGCTTCCACTTCACCAGGTTACAGTAACAGTTGGGAGGTGACATGTCATAGGAAAGATAAAGGGAACACTCCTTTGGGAGGCTGCAAGGTAGGGTAAAAAGAGGGTGGAATTTGGAAGCAGATGGAAGCGAGTTTGAATTTTAGCCCTGCCACGTACTAGTTACGTGATCTTGAGCAAATTGCTTTCTCTGTCTCCTCATCTTTAGAGAGGATCATAATACCCGTGTTAATGGGGACTGCATTACACACGTGAGTGTACAGGCAACACACATGTGTGTACAGGCATACATGTACATGTATAAATGCCACCTAATATTTAGTGAATGGGCATTGTTATTATGAATAGAATTGCCTAGCTTCTATGTTAACCAAGCAAATAACTGAATATAAAGTGTAAGTTTTATTTTGTTCTCGGTATTTTTACCACATCTTAAAATGTTCCCAAAGCACACCCTTACAGCCCCATCAAATAGCTGATCTATCTCAAAATGTGTAAACCTGGTATTTTTTGTGGCCGCAAATACTTTCCTTGGAATTTGAGCTAACTATTATACCCTTAAGGCCTCCCTGGAACCACAGTATAACTAACATCCTCATAAGAGGACTTGATGCCCTTTAAATAACTTTTATTTGCAATCTCATCCTGGAATGCCTCCAGGAAAAGGATACAGTGGAGAAAAGAGGGCAGGACGTGAACTCCAGGAGGAAAAAATAAAAAGCATTGCTGTTAACATGAACAGGAATAAGAGAAGATACACGTAGAAAATATGTAATTCCTGCATGTTCACATAATCCACTGAAAGACACATAGAACAGGAGTTGAGTGCAGAATGGATTCCAGATAGAGCTTGGCTATCAAATGTCTGATCATCTGTACCCAGCTTAAATATTAATACCTTAAAGTCTCAGTTCCTTATCCATAAAATGGATATTACTAGGGCTTTTAAATCTTTCTCTAAGAAATGATTTAATTCTTTTTGTTGTTTTTTTGAGACAAGGTCTTCCTTGTCACCCTTGGTAGAATGCAGCAGTGTCATAGCTCACAGCGACTTCAAACTCTTGGACTCAAGCAATCCTCTTGCCTTAGCCTTCCAAGTAGCTGGGACTACAGGTGCCCATCATTGCACCCAGCTATTTTTAGAAAAGGGGTCTCACTCTTGCTCAGGCTGGTCATTTTAATTCTTTAATGTTAATGTAATCGTAAAATAATGCATCAGTCTGAAACAACTTAGGGCAGCAGAGAGTTGGGGAATTAGTACAGACTACTTTTCCTCGGATAATCCCAAAATACATTCAAAAATCATATCCTTTGTCTTACAGGCTTTGAATTCTATTCAGATCAATCCCTATTGCAACCACAGGTCTACAGGCCAAAGAGACTTTAAGAGCTTACTCTGGTCCAATAGCCAGAAGGGCAAAGAATTACTGTCCCCAGCTTACATGTCTCTGAAACTTCCTCCACATTTTGTTTTGAGCTCAAAGTATCAGTACCGACAGAATTTAATTAAGCATGTGTGAAACTGCAGTGTTCCAGAACCTGAAATTGACATAATTAAAGTGAAATGCAGAATATGCACCTCTGATACCATTTTTTAATGTCACACTCCATCACTCCTATTTAATACCAAATCACAAGAGATATTTTTCATCTGTTAATTGCATTTTACGTGCCCTTCATCATTGGCCTCCAAGCAATTAAATTTGAGGAAAAAATTACTGAAGCAAGGAATAAGGTCCAAAATAATCCAGTTCACTGGAGTTGCTCTCACTGAATGAAATCTCTAGCAGATAAATCACCATTCATAATTTCATCCTGATAGCAGCCACTGTTATCCTAAATAACTCTAACATACAAGGCACTGCTGGACAGGCCCTAGTGGGGCCAGATGAGCCCGTGTGCTGCCATCTGGAGTTGTTTATTCATGTACAAGGCCTTCTGTTAGGGACAAAGTTAAGAGATTGGATGTTCCAAGGACCGGCCAGCCTCCTAGGAGGATAAGAGGCTGGGGACAGGGTCGTATGGCAGCAGCTCACAAACATTCTGTGCTCTGGAAGGCTCACAGGGTCTTCTGCCAAGACTTAAGTCAGCGGGCTTAACCATGCAGCCCACTCCACTGATAGCTCCAACACTAGTATCCGTGGCCCCTATTTTCCCTCACCCCAACCCTAGACACCAAATACAGACTAACTATAAATTTAGTCTAGAGTAAGAATACTTTGAAGATATAACCACTTTATGATTGGGGGATGTTGTGTAACCTCGTAATCTGTGAGATGAATCTGTTTAGTACATACTATGATGGTTCATAACATCTCTGACGCTTGCTTTTCTGTGAGAATACAAAAGTAACAAAGAGAAACAGGAGAATAGCATAGCTCTTGGAGAACATCTCCTCGCTGTTCTCTGGAATTGCTGGCTTTGTGTAAATAGAAGTGGAATTGTTGATCTGCTTCTCCCTTGATTGGCTTGGGTGACAAGTAGACTGACTCATCGATACTATAGTCATTTCACTCTCAAAAGTACTTAGATTAAGGCTGGGCACAGTGGGTCATGCCTGTAATTATAGCACTCTCAGAGGATGAAAGGGGAGGATCCCTTGAGCTAAAAATTTGAGACCAGCCTGAGCAAGAGTAAGACCCCTGTCTCTAGTAAAATTAGAAAAAAAATTAGCCGGGCACGGTGGCAGGTGCTTGTGCTCCCAGCTACTTTGGAAGCTGAGGCAGGAGAATTGCTCAGACGGGGGAGTTTGAGGTCACTATAAGCTAGGCTGACACCATGATGCTCTAGCTTGGGTGACAGAGCAAGACTCTGTCTCGAAAAAACCTGAAACTGAAAACTGAAACATCTGGGGAGAGATTTTTATTTTCCGAATATTTATGGAAATTTCAGCAAACGGAAAGCTGCTTGTTTCTAATAGTTTATTGTATAAATCACTAGTTCGTGGCAGGGAATATGTTATTAGCAGGTGCTAAAAGTGAAATTAATCATTTGTTAATTTTCATTATCCTTCATGCGTGTGTCTCATGTATCACAAAATACTCTCGGCAGTTTTGTGCCTCAAGTAGATACTACAGATTTAGAGTAAACACAGCGAAGGGAGGACTGGAGAATCTGACTCCGGGCAGTAAGACTCCTCACCTATGATATTTTTGAACATTACACTGAATCATAAGAAATTGACAATTTTGTAGGTTAAAAGTGGTTAAACCTAAGCGATTTCATATAATACAACTAAACGTCCAATGATTTTTAGGTGTGGGTGTTTTGATGTCCCCAGAAATAACAGGGGCCCCTTCTCCATTGATAAGCACACATACTTTGAAGCGATGGGCCGATGTTTCAATTTTTCACTATCCACTTACTCTTTTCTCCTTTGAGCGTCTATTCCGCTGACCCCATTGAAACTCCTGCCTCCGAAATTACTGATGATCATTCAAGAGATTGGACAATGAGATCGCTCCTTTAAAATTGTTGCTTCTTGGCTTCTGTGTTACTACATTATTTGTTTGACTTCTGGGTCAAAATTTTTCTCCTCTTCTATCCATCATCTAAATAAAACCACCCTATTAGCCTCCATCTGCTATCATTTTTCTTGCCCCATCTACTTAGGCCTTCACCTCAATTTCGCCACCCTTAGTAAGTGAGGGCCCTTTCTACTTTCTGGCCACCAGAACATACATCTCCCTGTCCCTATAACATCTCTCTCCTTTCCTCTTCCTTAGTAAAGAAGTGACTTGTTCTCTACTTGTGCCAGCACATGCCTTCCACCTGTCACAGGGACCTTGCCAGTCAGCTCATCACTTGTCCTGCACGTGCACCTTTTCTGACAGGCTCTTTCCCCTCAGTATTAAACTTGCTTGATTTTCTCTTATGATACAGAGAAAAAGTATTCTCTGATTCTATGTCATATTCTAGCCACTCTACATCTCTTTTTTACTCATAACCAATTTTAAATATTCCAGCTTATTTTCATCTTTACCTCTTAAAATTTTATTACCTAAGGTCTTAGGCAGGGCACCCTTAAAAGAAGACTCTGATAAGAATTTTATGGAAGTGTTTTATGTGAGAGATAATCCCCGTAGAGAAAAGAGGAAGTGAGTCAGGGAAGGAAGAAGCAGCAGAGGCTGGGCTCGTGTGTGTGTTACCACCACAGGAGACCTGGGGCTTGGATCTAATTCAGCACTTTTGGGAAACTGTGTAGAACAGGTATTAAGAGTTTTTCCTTCTCAAGGTGGGAATACTGGGGTACTTACCAATCAATCCATATCCTAAATCATTGAGGGTTGCTCCTGGGAGCTTTAACTCTGGCACCTCTGGCCAGCTCCAAGATGAGATGACAAAGTCTTCATATGGAAGTGGCAGGTGCTTGCCATATGAAGCCATCAACAGGTATGGGAATGGTGAGTGCCAAGGTATATGGGAGGGGCACCAACTGTGCCTGCTACACCCATGGTAATTAGCTTCCTGCTTTCACCACTTGGCTTTTATGGTGAGGAGCCAATGATCTCATTATTGCCCAATCTAATACAATCTCTTCTACCCTTGTCCTCCTTGACCTTTGTCTGTGTGGCGTTTGGCTTCTACTCCCGATCTTCCTTAATGTTGCCTCTTCCTTGGCTTCTAAAATCATTCTTTCTTGCTGCTTCTACCTCTGTAATATTTTGTCTCCTTTTCAGCCTTCTCTCTCTAAGTATTAATGCTTTGCGAGGTTCTGCTTTGGATTTCACATCCTACATACTATCTCTGACACATTTCAGAACTCCTACCACCACCAACATGACGAAGACTTCTGAACCTGTTTGTCCAGCCTAGAGTCCTCGCTCGGCTCAAGTCACAGCCACATAATAATCAGATTGCATTCCAGGCTTCCAGTACCACAGTAGCTTAGCCAGAACGCCATGGAAGTACTCAATCCCAGCATCCATAAAACAGGGGGTTTCTCTTTCTTTAGTACATATTCCACCTCCTATATTCCTTCCACCTCATCAACTAAGCAGAAACCCAGTTGAAAATCTGAGAATCATTTCAGCCTTTTCAATGTTTCTCATTCTTCACATCCAACGAGTGCCCAAGTCCACTTGATTTCATCTTTCTAATGCTCTTCATGGCGAGCCTCTATGAGGTGGCTCTAGCCTGCCTCTCCCGCCTTATGATGCACCGTCTCCTCTCCCCCACTCACCCTGTACTCCAACAGTTGTCATTTCCAGATTGTTGCACAGAGTTCTAAATCTCTATGCATTTATTTAACTAGCACTTCTATGCAACGCATACATTGCTGTGTAATCTAAGCATTTGACAAATATTAAATTAGCTAATCCTCATCACAACCTTAAGATGTGTGTACTATTATTATTTTCATTTTATAGATGAGGAAATCCCAGAGAATTAGAGGGGTTCCACCACTGTCACACAGCCATTCAAATTCAGTCACTCTGTCTCCAAACTCAGTACTCTTGACCAACCCACCACAGTAAACTGAATTTGTTAATCTTATCGCTCTTTGTCAAGAATATCCTCATCCTTGCCCCCCATCCAATGGTCCCTCTCTACCAAACCTCTCTTGGTCTTCCACTACTTTGGACACTTGATACTGCTCCCTCTCCTTGGAATCCCTCTGTACTGAGCACAAGCGTACTTACATTCATTCATGTCTTCCTTCAGCATAAACTCCTGGACAGCTTCGCCCTTATTTCTTCTTTTAGTTTTTTTCTGAACCTAATAGTTGGATGGTACAAGGTGCAGGACTTTGATCTCTTTTTCTCTCTCTTTGTGTCCACTCTCTTGTTGATCCCATCAGCTTTAGGCTGCAAACACCACCTGCATAGGACATAGCTCCTGCTTCAAATTCTCCCTTGAATCCAGACTTACAAATATAGTGGCGTCTTCTATAACTTCACTTAGTCGACTGAGTGTCTCACAGTTAACACGTCCGACAAAAACCTCTTGTTCCTCACTTCTTGCCACAAACTCCATCTCAGCCTTCTCTACTCAGCCAGGGATTACACCATCCTTCTAATGACTCAAGACAAGTAACACTGGCATTATCTTTATTTTTATTTTTCTCTCATGCCCCATAATTAATCCACAAGTCACGTTGGCTCTTCTTTCAAAGTATATCCCGAACATAACCAGGGCTTTCCGTCTCCCACACCTTTAACCTGGTCCCAGCCACCCTTGTCTCCTGCCTAGATTAGCCTCCTAACTGCGGCTCTTGTCCCTTTAGTTATCTTTTGCAATATAATCCAGAACAAAAGGCAGATTCTATCACTCCTCCACTAAAGTGCCTTTCGCAAATACTCACTATTAGTAAAAGCTGAAATGATTTCAGCAGCTTAAACCTCCTCCGTGAGCTTGTCCCTGCTGCCGCCTAACCCCAGCTCCTTTTGCTCTATGCCTGCTGCAAAACACCAGCCTTCCCGCCGCTTCCCCCGTGCTCCGTGCTTGCTCCTGGCCCCGGGCACCGGGCTGAGGGCTCCAGCTGCTGTGTGCTGCTCTGCCTGGGACATCCCTTCCTGGCACACTCGCTCCTTCGCCTGCTCTGATCATCGCTTCAGTGCCACTTTCTCAAGGTCGTTCCCTGACCTCAGTTTAAAATTGGAAGTCCCTAACCCTTAACGTTCTCTATCCCACCTTCTAGCCTTACCTTTCTCCACGTTATTACCTAACAGCATATATTTTTCTTACTAATCTTATTTTCTGTACATCCCCCCAGGATCTCAATTTCATCTAAGTTCACAGAAGCTCCATCCCCAACACCAAATTGTAATATAATATTACAAGGACTCGAAAACTGTAGGCTCTTATTACCTTCAGTGGCCTAGTGCCTGGAAGGCATTAGGTCTTTGATAAATGTGTGTTGAATGAATTGATAAATGTGTAACTAAATATACTGTGTTTTTAATCAAATATCTAATCTATCTTAATATTTCTGAAAGATAACTAAGTCCCATCTCTATTTCTATTTTAAACTTCTCATCCCGGCCTTAAAGTTGTGATGCCAACAGCCTCTTATTTAGCTCAACCCCCATGGTGCCCGAGCACCTCCAACTCAATCTAAAATGAGACTCATCTCTTGACACGCATCCCTCCTCAGCTCAGTTAGCTCTCTAATCCTTTCTTTTATTAATGCTCAAAAGAGTATCATCTCTCCGCCACCAGTCATTTTTATTTCCACTCTCCTCTGTAGCTAAGGAACTACCCAACGCTAAGGGTCCGTCTGCATGAAGCTTGTCCAGTTTGTCGTTTTCTTTCATTCTGATGGACGTCTACGTCAGCCATCAACTACCCCTTTACCCTGTCAGTTCCCCACCCGCCTCTCCCTACGTCAGCAAACATTATGATTATTGAATCCCTGCTTCACTAGGTACTTTGCCCATTATTATACAGAATGTGCCATAAAATGGCTTTTTTCATCAGAAGAAATGTCACTTGGTAGGTCAAATTGATACGGTATGTTTTGTTTCAATCCTGTAACTGTATGATTAACTCTAGAAGCAAAGCCAACTTCTGAATCCATGCCAGTCAAAACTCATTTAAATCTTCCTGGCTCTAAAGGCAGGGGTCTAATAGTCCACTTGCCATCTGTGTGCTGGTCCTTCATTTCTGGGAATATGTTCCATTGCCCTTTGCAAACATTGTCTCTCCTGCTGACAACAATTATGATTAACAGTTTGGGTTTCTTCTGTGCTACCAGTAAGGGACAGCATTCAGCCCAGCATTACATAGCGTGGTTCCTCCTGTCATACCTGGTACCCAGTTACCTCTAGGAAATGCACTGAGCCATTTACCTGTTGGTCTCAGTTTCTCTCTGATCCTGGTAAGGAATTTTATTCCGTATTATTAGTTTTATTCACATGATTGTGTTAGTGCCCTCCTCTTTCCAAAACCTTATATTTAATCTGAACAGGATTAATGTTTTCATAATCCCTGGTGTCTTTAATCTTGTTGGAGTGTATAAGGGAGTCTGTGAATGTTGAATCAAATGGTTATAGGTTACACCCATTTTGAACATATCACATAGTAGTTTTCGCTGTGCACAGTGCAGACAGCAGGATCTATAAATTCAAACAATAACATTTTACTCAAGGATAAGAAGCCATTCCTTATTAATTTACTGCATGCAGAAAAACTTCTCTCTTTAAAAATCAGTGTTGTGACCCTAGCTCCCTCTGTTGACCATTTCAGAAATGACATAGCATTTGGAGCTATTTTGAGAAGCCACAAAAATAAAGGAGCTCCCCCCAAGAAAAATATTAATTAAACTAGAGTAAGCCAGTGTAAACATATTTAAAATTTTGCCTTTGAAACTAACGTGCTAAATATACAAGGGAAAAATAAATAATGTGGCATTAAGTGGCAATTTCTCACAGTGCCTCTTCTGATTCTTATCATCAACAAACATGCATTGTGTTTAGCAGAATCAGTAATAATGGAATATAACATAAACATAATTTCAGGCTCTCTGAAGATAGTGGAGTTAGAATAAAGATAGTATGGACAAGTGGTTTTCGAGCTTTGGCATGCATCAGTATTACCAGGAGATCTCCATTGACCATGGATTGCTAGATTCCATCTGAGAGTTTCTGAACTAGTAGGTCTGTTTTGGAGCTGAGAATGTACATTTCTCATACTCTGAGTACCACCACTCTGGAGCACTGCTGCTCAGATATGTGCTACAAGACAACAACACCAGCTTCACCTGGGAGTTTGTAAAGACACAGACTTTTAGGCACACTCCAGACTTACTAAATAAGAATCGCCTTTTAAAAATGATTCCACAATCAAGCTTGAGAGGGATTGGCTTAGAACAGGGCCAGGAAACATTTTTAGTAAGGAGCCCAAAAAATATTTTAAGATCTCCAGGCTGTACAGTCTCTGTCACAACTTCTCAACTCTGCCACTGTAGCACAAAAGCAGTCATTGAGTGGCTGTGTTCCAATAAAACTTTATTTATAAAAACAGGAAGTGGGCCAGATTTTGCCTCCTGGTTACAGTTTATTGACTTGGGTGTTTATGTGTATTGTTTGTTTGTTAACTTTATTTCATCTCCCACAGTCTATGCTTTATTAGTTCTGGCACTGGACCTTTTATTTGTATTTTTAACAAATATATTAGAAAGTTTTGATTGAGGTGATCAGCAAACCACAATTTGATAAAAAGCTTTTGTCTTTGTTGTCTCTGACAATATCTAATTATTTTATTAGAGATTTGTTTTTCTGTTTAAGACCTAATAAAAAGAAAAATTAAAATCTCCAATTTATTCTTCAACAACAGTTTCCAAATTCCTTCAAATGTTTTCCACTCTCAGGTTGGGCCGCACTAATGTGTTTTTCCTCAACAGAGCAAATTGAGCACTAGAAGCAAATTTGGCTCCTGTAAGAGTTGCTGCTGCATATATTTTCCCAAAAGGAAAAAGGACAAACTGCATACACATTTAAGCCGAAAACTCATTATGGAAGAAAATAAGAAGGCTTGAGAACTGCACATCCTTCTTCTTTATTGCTTCCCTAATTTTTCAAAATAAAGCTCAACTGCTCTAACTATACTCTTTTGGGAATAGTTTTATAATTAAAGCAAAAATAAAAAGGAGTTGTGCATTTAATTTCTCTCAGTTCTATATCAAGCAGAGAAAGTGATTGAAAACAAAGGTAGCTCTGAAATAAACTTCGTGCTTCCACTGAATGGCTAGTTGTTTCTTTTGTAAAAGTAAGATTTGAATTTTCCTTTTCATCCCAGTCTCCCAGTCTGTTTGACCAAACTATTCTTTCCTTTGCCTATCCCAAAGGCACGTTCTAAAATAAGTCTATGAACTTTTCTGCTGTCATTATTTTTATTTTTCTTAAAAGAATTCTAAGAGACAGTGTATGGAAAGAAACATAATTGTTAGTGAACAGAGAAGAAAATTATATACATTTGTTAGTGAACAGAGAAGAAAATTATATACATTATGTTTTTAATCCGTTGTTTAAAAATATATTTTTTAAAGTGTGTAAAAATGATATCTAGATTTTTCTCAGCTATTGTTTCCAGCTGCCTTAAAGAGTAGTTTTACATTGTAAAATTCTTGGGATTTAGGGTTTTCTAAAATAATTGTTTCCTAATCATTAAAACATATTCATTGTTAAAATTTAGAAAATGCAGATAGACAGCAAAAGAAATCATGCATAACACCATTATGTACAAAACTTTACTAACTTTTTTTTAATTGTTTGGGATTCATTGAAGGTGCAAAAAAATTAGGTTATACTGATTGCGGTTGTTAGGTAAAGTCCCTCTTGTAATTGTGTCCCACCCCCAAGAGGTGTGCCATACACTGTAACCCCCCATAGTCCCCCACCACTCCCCTATCCTTCATTCCTCTACCCCCCCTTGTATTAGATCATCTATTCCCTTCATATTAGAATCGAGTACATTGGATTCTTCTCCATTCTTGTGATGCTTTACTGAGAAGAATGTGTTCTAATGGATTAACAAGCTGTAGTATATGTATACCAAGGAACACTATTCAACCATTAAAAAAGATGGAGACTTTACATCTTAGGTATTAACCTGGATGGAGGTGGAACACAAAACTTTACTAACTTTTCAAAAAACAATTCAAAGTGAAATTTATGTAACATAAAATTAACCATTTTAAAGTGAATAGTTCAGTGATATTTAGTAAATTCACAATGTTGTGAAACGATCACCTCTGTCTAGTTCCAAGATATGGATGTCTGTCTGTAACATCAAAGTAGAGCTTGATTCATGAAGCAGCTTCTCCCCTATTTTCTCTCTTAACACCTCCTGGCAGCCACCAATTTGTGTTCTGTCTCTATGAGTTTATCTATTCTGGTTATTCATAAAAATGGAATCACATATGTGACCTCTGTATCATGATTTCTTAATGTGTGTGTCTGATTGTGTCTGTCATCAATCCTGTGACGTCGAGTACAACATCTACATATAGTTTTCTCCAGCAGGAATTTCTTTTTTCAGGTTTGATGGCTTTCATGGCATTTTTTAAATAACAGCAATGGCATCTTCAATGGTGTCACTCTTCCAGACTTTCATGATGATTATCAGAATTCTCTTTGACATTTCTTTGCATAGAGTGTCATGAATAATAAACTTAGAGGACTTTATGACTCGCTGGTCTAGAGGCTAAGTTAGAGATGTGTTTGGGGGCAAGTAGACCACCTCAGCAACTTCCTTGCTGAATTTGTGGGGTGGCCAGAGGCATTGTTCGATATCAAAAGAAATTTAAAAATCAGTCCCTTACTGGCAAAGTTCTTCCTGACTTCAGGGGAAAAGCATCAATGAAAATCCAGAAGAAGAGCTCTTATTGTTCAGATCTTGTTCCACAAAGACTGGCAGCTGTTGTTTCTTTTTTCCCTTTGAGGCTTGGGGGTTAGCAGATTTATAAATAAGGACAGTCCTGACCATAAACCTAAGTACATTTGCACAAAACAGCAGTTCAGTTAGCCCGTCCCTTCTAACTTTAAATCCTTGTGTTCATTTCTCTTCCTTACTACTGAATGCTCTCTGTGTTTCTGTATTGTACAGAATAGGGCACTTTCATCTGCATTGAAAACCTGTTCAGGCAGATACACTTTCTCCTCAATGATCTCACTGGTGCCTGGGAACTCATCCGCTGCCTGGTGCTTGGAAGAAGCTGCACCTTCTCTTATCTTGACATTTTTTAAGCCCAACCGCTTTCTAAAATTATCAAACCATCCCTTGCTGACACTAAATTCTCCAGCTTTAGATCCTACACCTTCCTTTTCTTTAGTCATATAATAACTGCACTTTTTCTCAAATCATATTAGCATCTACAGATATACCTTCCTTCTAGCAATCTTGCAACCACATAAAAAACTACATTTTTAATACAAGATAAAAAGGTATTTTTGCAAAAATTGCAAGATGTTTGTGCCTTCTGGCATAGCTCTAGGGACAGCTGCATGAATCTCCTTTTCTTTTTTTGCAACAGTCCTTATGCTGAGTTTATTTATCTTGAAATGGTGCAGCCGCAGACCTGAATCTACGGTACATATCAAGCAATTCGACCTTCTCTAGTAATATCATGACTGTTCTCTGCTTCTTGGGAGCACTTTTCATCATCACTACTGGCACTTAATATGGTTCCCATGGTATTACTCAAGGTCTACAGTATTACACTAAACACAAAAAATACAAGAGAACCTCAAGAGATCATTTTTTACTGCAATACACAGTTTACTAGAGAGACAAACTCCTCCTGGGGAGATGATTAGCATCATATGGCATTTTAAGTGGATACTCACAACACTTGAGCTCACTGCAATAGCAACAGCAGGAGGCCACAAAATGATGACAATAATACAGTATACATTTCAATTAATTTTATGTCATTACTATTTAATACTGCATGTTTATGTTCGTTTGTATTTCTCTCCACCATGAACTGTTTGTGGATGTTTGTTGTTGTTGTTGTTTTCAGATTAATATGAGGGTACCGAGGCCAGGTGCAGTGGCTCATGTCTGTAATCCTAGCACTCTGGGAGGCCTAAGTGGGTGGATTACTTGCATTCAGGAGTTTGAGACCAGCCTGAACAAGAACAAGACCCCCATCTCTAAAAAAATAGCCAGGCATTGAGGTGAGTGCCTATAGTCCTAGCTTCTTGGGAGGCTGAAGCAAAAGGATCACCTGTGCCCAAGAGCTTGAGGTTGTTGTGAGTTAAATGATGCCATGACACGCTACAGACTGTAACGAAGTTAGACTCTGTCTCAAAGAAAAAAAAAACTATATATATATATGTATATACATATATCTATACGTATATACATATATATATGTATATGTGGGTACAAATAAAAATGTTTAGGTTATAATATTTTCATATCCAAGGTAAAGTTCAAGTTTTAATTGAGCCCTTCACCCAAGGGAAGTGCTGAATGCCCTCACATAGTACACACTAGGTGAGATCCCACCAGTCACCTCTCCTTCCTCTCCCTCCTTTCCCCTCTTTCCTCCTGGCTAGACTTGTGTGGGTTTTTTTTCTTTTTCATGTAGGTGTGTAGTTGTGTATATATTGGTTTTATATTAGTAGTGAGTACATTGGATAATATTTTTTCCATTCGTGAGATATTTTACTGAGAAGAATATGTTTCAACTCCATCCAGGTAAACACAAAAGATGTGAAATCTCCATCTTATCTTATGGCTGAATACTAACTACTCCATGGTATACATATACCACAGTTTGTTAATGCATCCATGGGTTGATGGGCACTTGGAGTTGCTTCCATGACTTGGCAATAGTTAAATGAGCTGCAATAAACATTCTGGAGTGAATGTCCTTGTGGTAACATGATTTTTATTCTTCTGGATAAATAGTGAGTAAAGGGAATGTGGAATCAAATGGAACATCAACTTTTAGTTCTTTTAGAATTCTCTACATTTCTTTCCACGGAGGTTGTATTAGTTTGCAATCCCACCAGCAGTGTAGAAGCGTTCCCTTCTCTCCACATCCACACCAGCATCTGCAGATCTGGGACTTTGTGATACAGGCTAATCTCACTAGAGTTAGGTGACATCTCAGGGTGATTTTGATTTGCATTTCTCTGATGATTAGTGATGATGAGCATTTTTTTCATGTGTTTGTTGGCCATTCAATTGTTATCTTCAGAGATGTTTCTGTTCAAATCTCTTGCCCACTTATAAATGGGGTTATTTGCTCTTTTCTTGTTGATTAGAGTTCTCTGGAGATTCTACTTATCAGCCCTTTGTCAGATTTCAATGCAAATATCTTGTCCCATTTTGAAAGCTGTCTATTTGGTTTTTTTTTGTGGTGCTCTTAGCTGTACAGAAGCTTTTTAGCTTGATCATGTCCTATTTATTTATTTTTAATGTTGCTGCAACTGGCAAGGGGTTCTTCCTCATGAAATCTTTTCCCAGGTCAATTTTGTCAAGCATTTTCCCACATCCCCCGTTCTCTTCTAGAAATGTTATTATTTTGTGTCCAGCTGTTTTAAGTCAGTTTTGATAAACTTTCACCTTTTATAATAGGTTTATATATTTTTTATGATAGTAAATGATAAGATAAAATAGTATATACATATATTTTATGCATTGGTGACACTCCCTTTCTAAAGTTTTTTCAACATCTCTAGGCTATATGGTCCATCTGTCAGTTTTTTCAAATTGTTGTGAATCTCCAGAAAACTTTTTAGTATATTTATGGAAAAAAATTCACACATAAAATGGACCTCTGCATTTCAAATTCATGTTATTCAAGGGTCAAGTGTGTATACCCTGAAGTAGAATTGCATGATCATATGGTAATTCTGTATTTAACTTTTTGAGAAAGTGCCACACTGTTTTCCACATGGCTGAGCCATTTTCGTCAGCAATGTACAAGTATTCCAATTTCTCTCCATCCTTGCCAGAACTTATTCTTATAGACATCCTTGTGGGTGTGAAGTGGTACCTAATTGTGGTTTTGATTTACATTCCCTTAATGACTAGTAAAGCTGTTTTCAAAGTGTTTGTTAGCCATTTGAATATCTTCTTTGGATAAATGTCTAGTTAAGTCCTTCGCTCAATTTGTAATTGGATTGTTTTGTGGTTGTTGAGTTTCTTTATACATTCTGGGTATTAGACCTTTATCAGATATATGATATGCAGATGTTTTTTCACATTCTATAGGTTATCTTTTCTTGATACACAAAGGTTTTAAATTTTGAGGAAGTCGAATCTATTTTTGTCTTTTATTATTCATGCTTTAGGGATCATATCTAAAAATTCTTTGCCTAATTCAAGGTCATGAAGATTTATCCCGATTTTTGCCAAATAGCTTTATGATTTTTTAGCTCTTGTATATAGTTTGTTGATCCATTCTGAGTTAATTTTTGTATATGGTATGAGGTAGGGATACAAATTCATTCTTTTGCATATGGATATCCAGTTATTTAGGACAATTTATTGAAGAGATTATTCTTTCCCCCATTGAATGGTTTTGGCACCCTTGTCAAAAAGAAAGTGGGCATATATGTATGGGTTCACTTCTGAATGCTTAATTCCATTTCATTGTTCTATATAGTAGTCCTACCTTCTCCAAAGGCAGTAAGTGCTACAACCTCAGGTGGATTCCTAAAACCACATATAATACTAAATACTATAAATTGTACTGTTTTTTTCTACACATACATACCTATAATGAAATTTAATTTATAAATTAAGCACAGTAAGAGATTAGCAATGATAATAAAATAAAATAGTCAGAATAATATTTAGGCATGCATTGCTTGGCCTTTTGGCTAAGATCAAGTGCAGGAAAGCATACAATTTAAAACTTAAAAATTATGTCTGGAATCTTCTATTTAACATTTTCAGACCATGACTGACCAGAGGTACCTGAAATCATGGAAAGTAAAACTGTGAATTGGGGGACAAGTATATGTCTATCCTTATGCCAGTACCACACTATTTTAATTGCTATCTTTGTAGTAATTTTTGAGTTTGGGAAGTAGGAATCCTACAATTTTGTTCAAAATTATTTTGGCTATTTGGGGCCCTTTGCAATTCCACTTCTGCAAAAATGCCATTGGAATTTTGGTAAGATTTACATTGAATCTGTAGATGGCTTTAGGTGGGAACAATACTAAGCCTGCCAACTTATGAACATAAGATGTCTCTCCATTTATTTAGTTATTTTTTTCCAACAACATTTTATAGTTTTTAGTATGATTATCTGTCTTGAATAAATTTCTAGGGATATAATATACCAAGTTAAAGGGCATACAAAATTTCAAATATATCACCAAATTTTTCTTTAGAAAGATTTGCCAAGTTACACTTCTATTCTATCTTTATCAGTATGAGGAGTAGAAAATGTTATTGCTATAATTTTCACTTCCTTGATTCTTGGTATGATACATTTTCATGAGCTTATTGATCATTTATAATTCTGAGTCAGGAACTTTTATTTATAATGAAGTCTTAATACTGATTGAGTTTTTAAATGGAGTTTACATAACCTTTAAATTGAGTTGAATGTAAGTGAGGACATTATTATTGTTATTGTTATTAACATTATTGTTTCCTTAGTGATATTAAGAATATCTTACATGATATTTTTACTTCTATGTGATAAATCATAGAAGTAAATCATTAATTTGATTTACTTTGATTTACTTTAATTTGATTTAATTTTCAAATCATTAATTTGAAAATTGTTAATTTTAATTGTATAAATAATTAGTAAACCAGAATTTTTGGAAGATGGAACAGTTATAAAGTCTTTGACTCCATATTCTTCTAGCACCATAATTCCATATCCAAACACTATTACTTCAGCAACTAAAGATGAATAAATATCTTTGGTAATAGGTATATACCTCATGATCCTATTATAACTGGCACTGCAATTACATTTTAGAGCTGGAAAGAACCTCAGAGATCATTTAATGTAGTTCTTTAATTTTATAGATAAGGAATCTTCAGCCCAGAGAGGTGATAGAGCTTAACAGAGGTCATGGGCAAGGGCAGGATGCAATACAACACAGTCCTTTGCAATAGACTAAGTGTGTCCTATAGAATAGCCAGCAAGACAGTGTGAGAGCTTGAAAGCCTATGTGCTTCCTCCTGCACGTCTCAGAGGCTAACAGTGGTTGCCACAATCCAATTAATCATTTGAACCAGCCATGGGGGACTGTGAGAGGAATGGACCCTTTAAGCCCTGCTAAATGTCTTTTCCTTGCCCCACATAGCCCTAGGGGAAGGCAGTGCAAATATTTCAAGAACTTCAGGGCAAACATTTCCTGTTTCGGGTGGGGAAACTGTGGCCTTCTGATTTTAAGACTGTTATTTTTTCAAGCACCAAAGGAGACAAAAAAAAGCTTCATCTTTCTCGGCTATACCCATTTTAATAAAGGGATTTGTTCTGTGAAGTTTGGATTCAGTGGAGCCACCACACTGAACTTTGATTCCCTGGAGGGCAACATGAGGCCTGATGCTGCAAGCTGCCCACCCCTAGATGGAAAAAACTGCCTTTGAAGTACTGAAATTGTTATTAACTAATTCAAATTTTGCCATACTTTTTTGTTTGTACTCTTAGTAGAGAGAGTATTTTAAGACACATGTGATTTGGATTTTTCTTTAACAGCTTTTTTTACTCTAGATACCCAAATATGCTCATTATAAAGCTATTTAAGACTGAGAGCCTGGGAACAATAATAACTTAAGGAGCCAAAGTATATTTTGGAAGACTTAGAAGTAAAACCTCAATATAGTAAGTTTATTCAAAAAGTTGATGAAGTTTGCACATGCCATTTTTAGTGGCAAATTGGAACCATGTTTTAATAAAGTCGTAAGCAATGACAGCCTACTGAATCAGACAAATACAAAGAATACTTTATGATCTCAACAACTTCTTTCCTAATAACCATAGAGAAAAATTCAGATAAAAATTAATGGAATATGATACAAAGGCAATAAAGATGAGCTATTCCATTCTGCCCCCCGGCCATGTTGTCCCGCCTTACAGATGTTAGAATCTGGTCACCCTAGTCTTAGATGACAGCTGACTCACCTTGACACTCGCTGACACAGCTTCCAGCACCTGCTTTTCTTCCACATTTGCTACGATTATTCTTGCTGTTACAGCAACACCTAGCTGCTAGAGTACTGAATTAATCGTTCAGTGCAGTGTGTAAGAGGAGTGCAGGAGGCTGCAGGTAAAAGCTGAGCACAGTGATCAGTGTCAACGAGAGTGTTTAACAGCCTGTTTCTCAAACTTTTTTTATCTCATGGCACATAAGAACCTATAGTTAAACTTCCTTGGCACTCTTAAATTACGTTGATCAAAAAAAATAAGTGAAAGTAAGAAAATATTTACTGTGCTCTGAACTTCTTTTAAAAATAATTTAATTAATGGTCTTTAAAAATTTTTTTGTGGTACACTGGTTGAAAATCACTGGTTTGGTGACATGAGAGAGGATATTGTATCTTGAGCATATAAAAAATCTTGGGCAAGGCAGAAAGCCCAATGCTAACATCATAAAATAAGTTGCAGTAGATCCCAAGGTGCCCAGTGGTGACTGCTGAATTTCTATATCAGTTGGTTATTTGCTTGAAAGGTGAAGATAGGAGATATGAAAACTAAGTTTGCATGGCTAGAGCTGCATTTGTTTATACCATATGTTATTTGGGGTGCTTGCAGCAAATGGAATAGTGAATGGAGATTACATGGGGTAGGTGCTGGAGGTAGAGCACCTCCTGCCCACACCAACCCAGGGGCCAGCCCTGACCTTTACATGCCTTGCTGCAATGTATTAGCTATAGGTTTTTCTTATTGGTCAATAATTAAACATTGTCTTATTAATCCCTTAAAATGGGCCAACACAAATTTAAGAACTTAAAGCATGAGTAAACATAAAAGGTTGTGAACCACAAAACCATAAGGAACCTCTTTGAATTCAAATATGAGATCTAAATTTGTCTGCAGGAATAACTCCAGAGATTCCTTCAGTTTGTGCAAGGGTCTCTGTTCTGTAGTAAATGATGTACTTTACAATATCACTCAACATAAATTCATTTATCATACCTCTAGTAGTCCAGACATCGCACCTGCAACTGGGCATAGAAAGAACAAGTTAAGGTTAATTGAGCCTTTAATCTGAACTCAGTAAGTTGGGCCTGAATAGCTATGTTATATGGAATGTTAGCATGCTGATTGCGCCCTGAAAAAAAAAAATGGAGGGAAAATAGCTTTTATCTTTCATATCAGAAGAATCACTACCCAAGAAATGGAACAGAAGATGAAGATTACCCCATGGTGAGAATGAAGATTAATTGCTTATTTCTTCCTTGGGGATGTTTTTGCAAGGCATGTTAATTTTGTAACTTCAGGGGCCTGACACTTTTTTAATTAAATTTTATGAGAGTGCTAGTATCTTACTATATTTTTTCTTATGATAGAAAAAAAATACGCTTTATGAGTGACCTGCACCCATAGTGGGAACAAAAACTGAGAAGGGTAGAAAGGTCTTACGCCAACAGGAGACCTATTTGTTTCACTTCATGGTTTAGCTGAAAATCAACTAAGATTGCATCCTCTCACTTCTGTCCCATTTTTAAAAATTTCTAAATCATCAACACATTTAAAGAAGCAGCCCTACATTCTTATTCATTTAAACAAAATCCTCACAAGTCATTCTTCAGAGCTGATTAAGATTTCACTTAAGCTTCTACTTTTAAGAAGCATTTTTGTTCTGAATTTCAAGAAAAGTTAAGAAATCTCCTCCGTATTTGTAAATCTCATTGAGATTATCACAGTAGGAGCCAGACCATATCCTGGAACTTTGCATGTCATTTTCTGCAGCTAATAACCCCAAACAGTTAAGAACTAATCATCTCAGCATGGCTGCCCCTGCTGCTCTAAGTTTGGTAGCAGATAATTGCAGCTCAAAGTATCAGAGAAATGAAGGAAAGAAAATGTAATAGTATTCCCTTTGGAGAGAACAGGAACAGAACAGGAAAGAATTATATAACTGCGATTTCTGAATTATTTCAGAAACCTGTCACAGATGACACAGTTTTCAGGTAGAATTTCATTTGTTAATATGAGTTAAGATGCAGGATCTAAAGACTCTCCTGCTTAAGACATTAACTCAAGGATGGGAGATAAGGAAAGTGTTAATGCATCTGTGCTTGATTCAATACAACTGGGAAGTACAGCCAAGCAGAGAACCCACAGAAGAAAAACTCTTTTCCAGAGAAGTGGGGACTAAGTTCCATATGGCTTACCTAAGAAGACCAGATGGCCAGGGCAGCATGCTTCCAGAGCTGGCACGGGCCAGCGGGCAGCCAGTGAGTGTGCCTGCTGGAGCCTGCCATGAAGAGAGGGTTTCAATCAATTAGGGCAAGGAAAAGTGATGAGTTTTACATTCATAATTCTTTGGTTTATGCATTTCTATGAGTGAAATAAAATGGTAGGAGGACAGATGTGAGAAAAAGGTAGACTAATCTCTTCATGGGCCTACTGATGCCCAAAGTCCACAAGTACAGCTCTCATTGCTAATTTGGAATTCTAACATCTCCAAAATAATAGCTAACATGTGTGGACTGCTTTCTATGATAGACTTTTATTATTATTATTATTATTTTTTAATTGAGACAGAGTCTCACTTTGTCATCCTTGGTAGAGTGCCACGATAGCTCACAGGAACCTCAAACTCTTGGGCTCAAATGATCCTCTTGCCTCAGCCTCCCAAGTAACTGGGACTACAGGCACCCAGCACAATGTCTGGCTACTTTTTTAGAGATGGGGTCTTGCTCTTGCTCAGGCTGGTCTCGAACTCCTGAGCTGAGGCAGTCCACCTGCCTTGGCTTCCCAAAGTGCTGGGATTACAGGTGTGAGCCAATGGACCCAGCCTATGCTAGACTTTTAAAATGGCACAACTTTAGGTAGGTTCTAATTCTGTTCCCATTCTATAAATGAAGTAGTAGGGCCCAGAGATAAAGGCTTGGTAATTGTCCTTGCTGTACTTATGGAGCCATTTCTGACTCTGGCGTATACTCTTTGCCATGACCTTAGACCACCTGCCAGGAAAATGTGCACTTGTTTAGAAGCTAGTCTCCTTCTGTATCATATGTAGAGAGGGAAGGGAAGGACAGAAGTTGTTTGCTGAATATCTGCAGTGTTACAGTGCCCACTGTCAATGACCTGTGAATATTTAAGCTATGAGGATCCACAATGATGTATGGCCCCGTGATTCTCAATTAAAAAAAAAAAAATCCATCCTTTAGGGACTTCACTTTCACACTCCTTGTAAGTTGCTATTCAAAAAAAAAAAAAAAAAAAAAAAGCAATCACAACGCCCTGCTCTATAATATGGGGCTGTGCCCTTGCACCCTCTGGCCTCATCTCCCGCTTCTCATGTGCACATGCCAAACCAGATTCCGCCAAACTGGATCCTGCCCTACTCTCCCCAGATGCACCCAAAACTTGCCTTTCTCAGCATCCTGGAAGAACCTCTTCTCCCTACCTGGAATTCATCACTCTCTCATTTTCCTTCTTGCGTCCAACTTAAATGCAAACTTCCAAAACAACACAAAATCTCTGGACTTACCCACATGCCACAGCCAGAAGCACTCTTTTCTCCCTCAGATGCTTTGTTCCTGCCTCTCAGAATAAGAAGTACATTTGTCAGTGTTGGGATTATTTTGTGTTGGTCTTCTGGACCCTTCTTGATGGAAAGCATTTTAAGAAAAGGTATTTAGTCAACCATCTTTGTGTCTCCTAGGATCTAGCAAGGTATTAAAAGGATGACTGAATGAATAATTTTCCTCAAACACAATTTGGGTATATTAAAGACAATCCTGTAATTAAAAGTTAAATCATGCCAAATTTTGAGAAAGAATGTCATTATTCAGGATCAATCAGCTATGGATAACTTTTATTGAGAACATTATGACAGACAGTCCTGAAAATGTAGGTACCACAAACGGGAACACTTTAGTCTATTTAGAGACATAGACTTATTTTTTCCAGAACTGCTATGATTTTCTGTTTACCTGAGCCTCATACCAGTAGCTGATATTTTTCCAACCTCTCTGCCTCCATGACGCCCTCCTGGTCTGGCCCCCCTCGCTTCTGTCCTTTACTTTGCCAAAAGCTTCCCAGGTGTTCTCTCTGACTCCTGTCTCTCTCTCTACTATAAACCATCTCCCTGCAGACACCCAAGTGATCTTTCTAAAATATTACTCCCAAGGGGCAATCGGTCATAGAGGTTAAGATGCTGGACTCTGCAATCAGCAATGCCCTACATCCATATCTCTGTTTGTCCACTTACTGTGTGACCATGGATAAATGACTTAACTTCTTTGAGTCTCATTTCCTTATTCCATATTATTCAAGAAGATAACTAGCCTGTTGTGAACCTGTTTCCTGTATTAATAAAATGCGTAGCCTGACATAAAATCTCAATTATCTTTTTTTTTTTTTTGCTAAAAACAAAAACAAATAATAAATAGATTCTAATTGATTTCAATTTAGAATACACACTTCTTACCTTGGAATATAAAAATATTTGAGATCTGACAATTAAGTTCATGAACTCATTCTAGAAAAAGAGCTACATACCTCATTGCTGACTATCACTGTGGTCACCTTTGAAGTACTCGCCTTGGGAAGCTGTGACCAACATGAGGCCCAGTCCACCCTTCAAAGCAATTTTGGGACTCTTTTCCTGGAATGGTCATCAAAGCTGTCATCATATTACTCTTGATGTCCTGAAAGTCATCAAAATGTCTTCCTTTTAATATTTCCTTTATCTTTAGGTACAGAAGAATGTCACTGGGGGCCTGTCAGGCAAGTAGGGAGGATGTTCCAATACAGTTATTTATTGATTAGCTAAAAACTCCTTCACAGAGTGCCCTTTGTTTTTGTTCATCAATTAGCTCCTTGGGGACCATTTTTGCACACATCTTTCTTATGCCAAGATTTGAAGTTAAGATTTTACTTGGTCTGCTCTGCTTCACAGTCAGCTGATGATTTTGACCCACGATGACAGGAATTTTTACAATAGTTTTGTCAATTCTGTGCTCTACCAGCCACCCTGACTTCTCTTCATCAGTGAAGCTTTCTCTCCCCTCAGAAAAATGTTTAATCCATTTGTAAACTGCTGTTTTCTTCATGGCTTTATCCTCACAAACTTTGACCACTATGTCCCTGATTTCACTTCCACTCTTGACAAGTTTAACAAGAAACTTGATGTTTGTTCATTGCTCTTATTCAAGGTCCTACATTCTCACGATGGCACACAAAAACACGCAACAGCACTAATAAATGCCACTCAGCAAGACACTGCCACATGTCAACATGAACACAGGTGTGAGACGCTGACATAGTAAGGCCATGAAACCTTCCTGAGCTATTTGTACAGTGCTGCTGACGTAAGTGCAGGGTGACAAGTTCATAAACTTAATTGTCAGAGCTCATAAAACCCTTCGTAATCTAGCCTCATTCTAACCTTCCAAAATGATTTCCTCTTCCTTTCTTCCATGTAAACCCTCCCTTCAGCCACAAAGAATTTTTTAATTTTCCCACATCATGTTCACATCCATGAAGATGTTGGTCACTCTTACGGGAATTCTCCTGAAGCCCATCTGTTAACCTCCTACCATAATTCAAGACTGAAATATAAGTTCTGAAGATTCCTGGTTATCCCAGACCGAATTAATCCTCCCAGTTAGTTCCCAAATCCATGTTGTTCTTGGCATTGGCATTGTTTGTTTGTCCTTTTCTCACTGAACTATAAATTTTTTTTAAGAAAATGTCTTATTAATCTTTGGGTAGCTAACACCTAGTAGAAGTGCCCAGCATAGAGTGAACATCCATCAGTATTTGTCAAATAAATGAATAAATGTAAAAATGAATAAATCCATAAACCAAAGGAATCATTCTTTGCAGAAGAAAGATACAAAATCAGGTGACACATATTGGACTTCAATATTTCCCTCTTAAAATTGAATGGCAAAATGCACACACACACATACACAAAGAAAAATCAAGGAAACAATTTAATATCAAAGATGGTCTTGGAACAGGGCACGCCCTCCCTGCCTATTCAGCCTAATCTTCCAAAGCTTTTCTTCATATCTGCAGTAAATTCTGGGCAAAGTTTATAATGGTGACCCAGTAAGTCAAAAATAATTTTCTGGTTATCTTTCCATGGACAGGACATTCTATTTATTATGATCTTTCAACTCCCAGTCCATCAGGGCTTACTAAGGAAGGCAGTAGAGATTATATTTTTGAGACTCATGAAAGCAAATAATCCCAAACAAATGAAACCTTTTATGCCCAAAGATTTACTCTGTGGTATTATATGCAGTAGCCAAAAAATTACAAACAAGCCAAATGAATCAAATATAAGTATATCATATTAAGTGTACTATGATACATTTACTTAGAATTGTAAAATTCTGCTTTCTCAAATTATGTTCTTAATGTGCATGTAGTATAATGGGAAAATTAAATATGTTAAGTTTAAGATCAGGGTACATCTCTACAAATAGACAATTATAATAGCCATGTAGTCCAGTTACAGAAAAATGCTGAAATACATCAAATACTATTTTTCTTTGCTTTTTAGTAATTTCTAAATGTTCTTTAATGAACTCTATTATTGCTATTAAAATATTGCTTAATTTTTTAATATAAAAGTGTATTTCCGTGGACCAAACCTGCCAATTCAAGCCATTAGGGCAGTTTAGTCCAATGCATTTTAGAAGCCCCTGTGAGTCATTCGGCTTCTCAAAAAAGTCACTGTCAAATATTTGCTAAGCTCTTATTTCAGTTCAACCAGTTCCAGTGGAGCACATGTTGTGTGAAGTCTTTGTGTTAGTCACTGGGTGGGGGAGAGAAGATACAAAGAGAATACACAATACTTCATGGCAGCACTTTAGCCCCGAGTTATGAGGCTACATACACCCCATCGGGTTCTCGCAGGTGCCACCTGTCTGTGTCAAATGCTATAATAGAGATCAAGATAAAGGGCAACACAGGACTCAACTCTGCTTAACAGCAGTAGAGGAGTGTGCGCTGGAAGCTGACGTTTGAATTGGGAATTAAGGATTTTGCAGCATAAATATGTGAAGGAGAAAGTCCAGAAAAAAAAGGAAGAAAGACATTAAAATGCACACAGAATAATGAGTCGTCTGCTGTGGTGGGAACATTCAATGTGAGATGGGGAAGACTTGGCATGAGGCAAGTGTAATTGCAATAATGCATTTGTTGGCAGTGAACATGAAAAGCCTGAATAAACTCGTTTCTCTTCTAAGCTTTAAATATTATATACTTGATTTATTCTGAAATACTCATGTATCTATGTATCTAGATAGATAATTCTATATCTAGAATTTAATTTCCCATGAGCTGTTCTATTTTTTAAATTCTGATTTGCATAATTACAGTTATAAATATGAAAACATTGAGTCTTTTTTCAAGATTTACCTGCGCCAGTCACTCTGCTAAGTGTTTTCCATACATTATCTCACATGAGGTTCATAAAAACCATTAGATCCTTATCCCCATTCTACAGGTGAATAAACTGAGTCACAGAGATATTAAATAATTGTTTTAAGATCAAGTAGATAATTGAAAGGGCATGAAGGCCAAAACATCACATGACGTTAAATTAACATTAATTCTGAGGGCTTGAGCAGACCTGACCAGGTAATGCCCTACCGGTGTAGTTCAGGAAGGGATCACTAGATGGCAGGGCCAGCCCAGCTTGGATAGAGTTTGGGCTGGGAAGGGTCAGATCTTGGGATTTAGCAATGGTTACAAATAGCTGTTTCTCTTCGAATTTATCCGACCGGGACATGAATAATGTTCTTTCATATAAAGTTAAGCTTTAAAGGGAAACTTTTATTTTGGGGGGAGAAATACAAACCAGTAATCCAAATAATTTCCCACATATCTGAAAATGCATAATTGACAAAACTAAACTGAAGAGGATACTCGTCTTCTCACTCCTCTGCAGAGGAGGAGGTGTTGTAATATGGCTATTTAATTGAAAGTAATTATGCTTTCAAACGGCCATACCTCTGTCTGCTGCAGGAAACCTAAAGGGGTACATCTCTTTGGGGGGGGGGGGAGAATTCCCACCAGGGGCAGAGAGAAAACCTTCCCCAGGTCTGGTTTAAGCACAATAAACCAAACCTGGGTTCACTTTTCTACTCTCCTTCACCCTGTTGGATTTTCAACCATTTCACTAAGTTTAAATCGTTACAAACCTTAGGTTAAAATCTTTGACAGGTAGAAACACAGCCCCAAACCAAATTTGTAAGCAAGACCTCCGCCGTCATCAGTCCTTCCGGATCTTCCTACAATTCTTGGTTTAAAACCCAGGCCCCACCCAAATCACCATTTGTGGGGATCTTTGTGAAAATGACTGGATTCCCATGTGGATACTTTAAATGGGCTGCGTCACACCAGGTTCAGGTCACAATTTACTCACATAAACCATGAGAATCCTTGACCACGCGTTTCCTGTTTCTTAGAAAGAGCCTAACCCTGGTGCTCCTCACTCGCCCTCAGGCTCCCTGCTCCTTCACCAGCCCTATTTAAAAGCGGAGAAAAAAAATCCCAGCCAGAAGATGTGTCATTAAAGAGCACAAAGAAGAATTTGTAGCTCTGAGATGTGAAATAAGAAGAACCATTCAGAAGCGTGTGGCATGAAACGGAAAGTGTGTCACCCATTGTAATCTTGACAGAACATGCCCTAGAGGCTGTTCTTTTAAATGGGAACAAAAAGCCTACCTTCTTCTTCCCTCTCAATGCTATTTTCTTTGCATCAGATTCCAGACTATTGATAGGATGGATCTCTATATTATATGCATACATATACATATACAATCAGCTTTACTGAGGTAAGATTAATATAGAATAAAACTCGCCCGTTTTAAGGGGACGTTTTGATGAGGGTTGACCAATGGGCGCTGTTGCATATTCACCCCCACTATTGCAACCAATTCTCAAGACTCCAAAAATTACACATTCCCTTGTGCAACCTCCTAACTCCTTCCCTACTCTCAGCTCCTGACAACGGATACTCTGCTTTCTGTCACTACCATTTGTCCCTTTCTAGAATATCTTCTAAATAAAATCACACAGCATGTGTCTCCTTTGCCTGGTTTCTTTCACGCAATGTAATGCTTTTAAGATTCATATAAATTGCATAATCAGTGGAGTTTTTAAATTGCTAAGTAATATTTGATTGTATGGATATACTACAATGTGTTCATTGATTCACCAGCACCAAACATTTCTTTGATTTTAGTTTTTAGCTATTATGAATAAAACTGCTGGGAGTTTTCACATTCAATTCTTTGTGTGAACACAAGTTTTCATTTGTTTTGGATAAATTCCTAAGAGTGGTTGTACTAGGTCCTCTGGCAAGTGTATGTTTAACTTCTTAAGAATCCTCCCCACAGCTTTCTGCTTTGGGCCTGGAGAAGGCCAAAGTGCAATTTTCTTCAGTCGTCCCAAATCAGGTTCATCCAACACTGGCTGCCTCCACCATGCAGCCTAAGTTTGACCCCAACAAGATCAAAGTCTGAGGTGCACAAGTGGCGAAGCCGGTGCCACATCTACCCTGGCCCCTGAGATCAGGCCCCTGGATTTGTCTCCAAAAAAGGTTGATGATGACATCACCAAGGCAACCAGTGACTGGAAGGGTCTGAGAATTACAGTGGAACAGACTATCCAGAACAGACAAGCCCAGATTAATTGAAGTGGTACCTTCCACCTCCGCCCTCATCATCAAAGCCCTCAAGGAACCATTGAGATACAGAAAGAAACAGAAAAACATTAAACTCAACAAAAATATCACTTTTGATGAGATTGTCAACATCGCCAGACAGATGCAGCACTGATCTTTAGCCAGAGAACTCTCCAGAACCATTAAAGAGATCCTGGGGAGGGCCCAGTCGGTGGGCTGCAATGTTGATGGCTGCCACCCTCATGACATCACAAATGACATCAACAGTGGTGCCATGGAATGCCCAGCCAGTTAAACAGTACAAAGGAAAATGTTTCTATAAAGGATCATTTGACACTCAAAAAAAAAAAAAGAATCTTCCCCCCCACATTTCATATAAAGATATATGTACTGGATATGGCTTTCTTGTTTTGTTTTTTTATTTCAGATTAATATAATTTTTATATCTTGAAAAGTAAAAGACAAAGGGGCCTCACCCACATAGAAGGATCCCGAGCCACCACCCCGTGTCTCTGCTTTTCATACATTTACTGGCACTTGTATCACATTTTCAGCCAGAGAATAGTAAGATTCCAAGATTTTTATCGGAGCCTGAGAAGATAAAGCTATCAGATGGTGTCACCACTGCCTGACATATCTCAAGCCAGTGGCCTCTTACACTAGCTCATTTTACCAATGAACTTTCATTGTGATCTGAGGTGCCATCGCCACTAATAATGACGCTGTCCTTGGCTACTCTCTGCCAGGATTTCTCTGCGTGTGCTCCTCTCTCAGGAAGGCCAAGGTAGGAAGTAGCACTGGTAGCAATCAGATAAAAATCCCATTACTATAGCTCCCAGTCAAACAGTATGCAGGCGGGCCCCTCGTCAGTGTCACTGGCCAGCGCCTGTACATAGAAGTTCTCTGTAGCTAATTATCACATGCTAACATTGCGTGTCATTCTGTAGTCCCAGAAGTCAGAATGTGGAAAATCTCAGACTGAATTTGGAATTTGGAAGTCAAAATTTAGAACATCTAGGACTGAGAAGAGAAACTTTCAGTAAAATAAACATATGGGAGATTTTTGCCTTGATTATATTTACTCTGTATTTGATGAGCTTCTACTACCGTAGGTGCTAAGAAGTATTTCAGGCCCCAGGCAAACAGCTGGAAACCTAACAGACAAGATCGTGTTTTCACAGAGCTTATTTTTTAATAGGGTGGGGAGATACCTAGTTCATCCATGAATGAGCAAACATATACACGCTTGTGCACACACATGCAAAAATATACACACACGTGCCAAGAAAAATATTGATGTTGGACCAAGAATAAAACCAAGAATTTAAGGAAGTCTCTCTGAAGAAGGCAGCCATGTAAGGATCTGGGAAAGTGCAGTCTGGGGCCAAGGAAGCCTCTGAGCCAAAGGTTTCAAGCTGAACTAACTCTGAGGAACAGAGAGGAGGCTGCTGCCCTGGGCCTGGGTGGGAGGAGAGAGTGCTCACGAGGAAGAGCAGCACGATTTCTTTAGCCAGGCCTAGGAGCTCGGATTTGATTCCAAGCGCCATATATTCTGTGTCCAAATCCAAGGATTACGTTACCTTGCCATTGAGAAATGTAGGACCTTCGATGAAGAGATGGAGGTCTAATAAATATTTTTATTTTCAATGAACAAAACAATAAAACTGAATACTTATCTCGTTCTCTAAAGACACCCCCTTCCTTGCCCCCCACTTCTCAACAGTTCACAACTTTTCCCACCCACTTTCTCAAGGTCTTCAGGTATATTTGTTCAGCTATTTATTTGCGGTCGTGATAGAGTGGCTTATGAAGTTTTGTCTGTATTTCAATGCTATGCTAATGAATGCAAATAAATGGGTATGTCTTGGAAAAGCTATATCCCTGAGTGGCACGCAGTATCAATAGGTGATAGTTAAGCACTAAATCACAACACAAACAGCTCGGAGTCATTTATTTTTATGAGACAGCAAAATTGTGGCAGATCCTGTTAAACACAAGAAGCCAAAAGGCAGAGAAGCAAGAGACCAGCAGCTCGTCTCTCCCGAGGGGTGGCTGAGGCAGGCGGCTCAGATTGGGCTGATTTTATTTTACAACCTGAAATGTCCACAAATTTGCCTGTATATAACATAAATTATTGTGGCTTTTATGGGTTATGCAGAAATAATTCTGCAAATCCTAAAATACTATAATAGGGTATTCTGTGGTTAGGAAAGACTTGATGGAAATTCTCATATTATTTTAAAGAAATTTAAAATTAAAAAATAATTGAACCTGAGGCCTGGTGCAGTGGCTCACGCCTGTAATCCTAGCACTTCAGGAGGCAACAGCAGGAAGATCCCTGGAGCTCAGTGTTTGAGACCAGCCTGAGCAACAACGAGAGAGCCTATCTCTACTAAAAGCAGAAAAATTAGCTGAGAGTCATGGCGAGCATCTGTAATCCTAGCTACTGAAGAGGCTGAGGCAAGAGGATCACTTGAGTTCAGGAATTTGAGGTTGCTATGATGATTCCACGGCACTCTAGCCAGGACAACAGAGTGAGACTCTGTCTCAAAATTGAATTTGTAAAATTGTAGGCATTCTATATTAATCCTAGGTAATTACCATTTTATAACAGTAATTTACTATGCATTTCCATGGTCGGGCACTTAATGAGGAATGTATGTACATATACGTAGCATATTGAAGAGTGGTCTATTTTACAAATGTAGGAATTGAGGCTAAGGACTATTATTAATAACTAACTTGTCCAATATCACACTTACCAGTGATTCCATGACCAGAGTTTGAATCTAAGTTTGTCAGAGTTCAGAGCCTCAACTATTCACCACCACACATATGGTCCCAGAATGAGAACAAACCAGAAAATAAAAAGGGCCCTTCAGGGCAGGCAATTTCATAAGGAATACAAAAGTTATTCAAAAAGGAAATTACATCTTCTGAGTAAGCTGGAGATTCATTACTCTATTTCTGCTTATTCATTCAACAGGTATTTACATGCCGGGCAGTGTTCTTGGCACTGAGCATTCAGTAATAAACAAAAGAAAATCTCTACCCTCCAGAAGCTTAAATTACAGTAGGAGAGATGTATCAGTTTCCTAGGGCTGATGTAACAAATTACCACAAATTGGGTGGTTTACAACAACAGAAATTTATTCTTTCATCGTTCTGGAGGCCAGAAGTTTAAAATCAAGGTGTTGGGCAGGGCCACAATCCATCCCTAAAGGCTCTAGGACAGAATCCTTCTTTGCCTCTTCTATGTGGCTGCATGACTCCAAGCTCTGCCTCCTTCACATGCCTCCCTGTCCCCACCCTGTGTCTTCCCGCTCCTTCCCTTCTCTTAGTAGAGCACTTATTGAATTTAGGGCCCATTCAGGTATTCCAAAGTGATCTCATCTCAAGATCCTTTTTTTCCAAATAATGTTACATCCTCAGTTTCTGGGAATTAGGTCATGGACATATCTTGTGTGCAGTGGGCGGGGGGGGGGGCAGATTTCAATCCATTATAAGAAAGAAACAAAAATTATTAAAAATAAAGAACAAATATAGAGTGGCAATAACTGGCATGGAGAAAAATAGAGAAAATGAATAGTAAGTACAGGCACGGGCGATGTGATCCTATAACATCTGGAAGGTCTGACTGAGAGGGGATATTTAAGACTAGACTTCAGGAAAAGGGATCAAAAGTCCAGGTGGCTACTAGCATGTGACAGAGGTGGTCATCTGCTTTCCAGAATCTTTCTATTTTTCTGATCCACACTGAGCTACAATTCCCAGCTCCCCTGACGTTCAGTTTGGACTCATGATTGGATTCTAGTTGGTGGAACACAAGTGGAGGCAGTGACTGCCACTTTCAGCCTGTCCAACGTGCACCTTCCTCTCCAGGCTTTTTCTATCTTCTAGTTCACTGTAAACAGGCATCTTCCTGAGCACCCGTGGAAACCTTGAACATGACAATGTTTCTGTTTGACCAGAATGACAACCAGGAGGATGGAAAACTATCCACCTGCCCAACACTTTACGTGAGAGAGAAAAATGTCCCCTGTGTTTGAGGCAACCTAGAATTTTGTGTCTATTCACGATGGTGGTTATCATTCCTTGAGAAATACACAGGAGGGACAGCAGTGAAGCAGCAGGCGCAACGCCCTGACTCAGGGATGCCCAGTGTCTTTGCAGAGAAGCAGGAAGGGCAGCCAGTGTGACTGGAACAGAGCAGGCAATGAAGAACTTGTTAGAAGATGCAGTCAGAGGGGCCTGAGGGCCACACCAGGGCCCGTAACAGATCATGGTAGACTACTGAAGGTGGGAAGCCACTGCAGAATTTAACTGAGGAGTGACATAGTCAGAGAGGATTACTCTGGCTGCTGTTAGGGAAATGGAACATAGAAGAGCAAGTACGTGAAGCAGGAACACCAGCAGGGGGTGAGTTACTACAGAATCAAAGCAAGAGCCCACAGGGCTGAGTCCAGCCTTGCAGCGGGCAAGGAGGAAAAACCGGATAGGTGAAAGAGATGTTTCAAAGGTAGCACCACCAGGAGTTCCTGACAGTTGGGGTACAGGTGTGAGAGGATGAGAGCACAGGAGGATGGCTCTGAAGATTGGGGCCTGAGCAGCAAGGATGGAGTTACCATTCACTCTGTTCCGTAAGGGCGGCCCTCATGTCAGTATCTCATGGCCACTGCCAGTAACCATGGAATAGGCTTCACAGAGCCAAAGAAGCTTCTAGATTAAGAATTCTTACTGCAAAGTAGGCTAAAGATGGCAGGAATCCTCGGTCCTTGGGGCTGTTCTCTCAGCATGTTTCCAGCCTCCCACACAAAAGATTTTTTCTTTCAAGTGTTGCCATGGAATCTACTTTTGACACCTGTGTGGTTTTACTATGTTCATCTAAGTCCACATTAGTAGTCTCTTGTCTGTCCAAAGAACAGGTTTACAAAAAGGAAGAACAATTTCTAATTTAAATGCTTTATACAATTAATCATGAACTTAAGTATTTTTTTGATAATTGATCGTATCACTATGTTGCTGTAGAAAAGCAGTATCTTCAAATAGATTTCTTCCGTAGGTAGTCTACTAGTCCAGAGAGTGGTCCCTTAAGAAACAGAAGAATTGAGCGTAATATCCTGACTTCTTTAACATGAAGAAAGGAGTCTAGAAGTGAAATTATCTTCTAGGAGATAAATTTCCCTTCTATTCTTCAGAAGTGCAAATTTTTTTGAAATAAAAACTAAGTCTAATGTTTCAACAGACAAGGAATCCTTTTCTCCTGCTTCTTGGCTATTAAACAGATGTTGTTCCCAAATAATTGATTACTGTGGTATGAATGTTTGTTTCCTTCAATACTCGTGTTGATATTTAGTTGCCATTGTAACAGTATTAATAAATGGAACCTTTAAGAACTGAGTAGGCCATGAGGGCTCCACCCCCATGGAAGGAATTGGTGCTGTTATAAAAGAGCCAGATCTCCCTCTTGGTCACTCGACTCCTGGGCTCTCCTGCCATATGAGGAAGAACATTTCTCCGGTCCTGACAATACAATGTTCAAGGTGCCATCTTGGAAGCCAAGACCAGGGCCTTGCCCAACACCAAACCTGTCAGCACTTTGATCTGACTCCTCAGCCTCCAGAACTCAGAGAAGTAAGTTTCTGTTCTTTATAAATGACCCAGTCTCAGAAATTCTGTTATAGCAGCACAAATAGACTAAGACAGATGGCAGCCCTTTTCTTATTGATACACAAAAACATCAAAAATTGCAAGAGTCATTAAAAAAAATTAACAAGTGAATTCATTCAGACCCCTAATTTACAAAGTTCCTTACCAATAAGTGTGAACAACGTACATGATAAAAGATTTTTTAAAAGTAAAAGAACTTTAATGTTTCTGGACACAGGTCTAAGCAGGATGTGGGCGTCTGTCATTCTTCAGGGTCACTGGCTCAGAACAAGAAGCAGGATCTGGACAGCAGACATCAAAACTAGATTTCCTATTTTCCACCTGTCCCACTCCCTAAGTGCTTATGACATTACAAACAAATCCCCCAATGTGTAACGCCTCCAAACACCGGAGGTTTACTTTTCTCTTAACTCCACAGTCCAGTGTAGAGTTTCCTTTCCTGACGGCCCAGCCTTGACCATCCGTGGACCACGGCGCCTTCTTCCTTGCTCCCTTCTCTCAGTCCTCTCCAGTCAGTCACCAGAGGGGAGAAAGGCACAAGTAGACTGTGGAGAGGTTTTGTTTTGTTTGTTTGTTTGTTTTACTTTTGATTTTTTAATGAGACAGTCTGAGAGAAGAGACACATTTCTCGCTGCATTCTGTAGCTAAAATGTAGTCACGTGGCCACAATTAGCAGCAATGGAGGATGACAACAGTAGACTAACCGTGTGCCTGGGAGGAAAAGAAAACGGGTTCTCGAGAACACATCGCAGATTGGAAACTGATGAGACATTTCAAAACATGGAAATCTCCTGCGGGTGGCAGAAGTTTGGCGGAATCACCAAGATTTTACATATTACTGTTAGCTTTGTTGATTTAATATTTATAAGAAAACATCACCCAGCCAAAGATAATAAACAGACACAGGAAAATAGCTTGAGGCACTCAAAAGAATCTTTGAAATAGAATCTTTGAATTCTTTTGTCACTTCCTCATTATTTATTCTGGTAAGAAAAAGTTAAGCATTCTTTACTTCCTATTTTTGAAATACTAATTTGGGGAGATTCTGTAAGTCCATCTCTCCTAGCTCACAGGCAATTAGTCATCCTGGAAACAAAACAGAAGGATCTTTAAATGTGATGTAGGAGATTCATCAATGAGAACAACCCCTAAAGTAGGAGATTCATTAACAAGAACATCTTAATTGAGTGACTCTAAAGCCATGACTGCAGAGAGAAACAAAGGCTGAAAGTTAAATGAATAATATAATTCTCATAACTGTACTGGGTTTTTTCCACCAAATTTATGTAGGTAATCTTAAGATTAATGAAATTTGAATTCATTTCCAAACTTCTGATTATGAATTTTCAGTTGAATAAAAAAATTCCTTAATTTCTTTTATATTAAAAAAAGGAGGTCTTGTACTCAGCCCTATGATGAAACTAATGAAAGCTATAACCCAATTATAGCCCAAGAATATGGGGAAAGGGGAAAGGGAGGAAGGGGAGAGAAGAGGATGGGTGGAGGGAGGGTGATTGGTGGGACCACCTATGGTGCATCTTACAAGGGTACAGGTGAAACTTTCTAAATATAGAATATAAATGTCTTAACACAATAAGAAAATGCCATGAAGGCTATGTTAACCAGTTTGATGAAAATGTTTTAGATTGTGTATAGAACCAGCACACCGTACCCCATGACTGCATTAATGTACACAGCTATGATTTAATAAAAAAAAAGAAAAGGAGATCTTATATTTGAGAAGGTTGGAAATGAAAGCTTCAGTCCATGTTATAGGGAAAAAGTAAAAGTAAGAAGCTATTGCAGCCCAATACCACTCAACCAAGGGTAGAGCGGACACGGCATGCCCACAGACACAAACAGAGTCTGGCAAAACCCTCACCTACCTCTGCCCCACCCCCAAGTAAATCATTCTTTGCAACTATGCCCATAGTACATTTAGGCTAATATTTTCCATTTGTCACTGTCAACCAATAACATTTTACAGCAAAATCATACCAGCCATTTCTCCTGAGATCAATAGTTCTAGCAGGGGATAAAGGAGAGAAGCCAAACTAGAGTATTTGAATCCAGATGTATTTTGGAACCCAATGCATTACTTCGATTCCCTTGGGACTTCCTTTTTTTTGCATCAAAAGGAGGTATCTCAGCCTTGAGTGGTGTCACAGCACCATGTGCCAACCCATTGCACTTATCCAGATAGTAAACAGTGATAGGAGGATGCCGTTCAAAAGATGGTTCCTCACACCAAAGAGTATCACCATCACCTGAGGACTCATTAGAAATGAAGACTCTCAGGCCCTATGCCAGAATGACTGAATCAGAATCCCTGTTTTAACCAGATCTTAAGATGATTTGAAAGTCCATGGAATCCAAGCAGCACTGCTCGGCAGGGTTCTGGGTCTACATTGCCACCATCTCATCTGCTATTGATTTCTTAATGTGGTCATCATGGGAAAACTCAATTGGATTTTGTTGGTATCTCTTGATTGGCTTCACTGGGAGGCAAGTCAGTAGTCAAGCAATCCAACTTAATTAAACGGGCCCATTAATTAGGACACAAAGGCTTCATCTTGGATTAATCCAGTTGATTACTTGGGCAGAGAAAATTTACTTAATTTACAAAAGATAAAGATTGTGGTAATGGGGTAGAGGGACAGAGCCACTAATCCTGGTTTTCTTTGAAATCTACTGATACTAAATACATGTAATTTTATCTGTCAATTTAAAAAATAAATAAATTTCAAAAGAGAGGAAAAAAATCTACTCATACTAGATGTTTTAAAATCTTTTACAATTCAATAGTGATAGTCTGCAAATTGAAACCTTATCTTGTTGCTAAAAATTCGCCCTCAGTTATTAAAGTTATGAAAACACAATTATAAACTATTTTAGCATTATTTATTTGATTGCAAAATCTTATAGCATGCATAGCAAATATTGCTTCCAAAAGGAGTTAATAGAAACTTTACCAGATACATATGCATTTATGCAAACCAATTTCTTAATGTCTAAGATTATAAAAAACACATTTGAGTGGTTTTAATTTATTGTGATATGGAGAGCATTACTCAAAAAAAATGACACACTTTAATTGGTAAAGGGTACACCTGAAACTCCTCTCTCTGTGAGCTTTATTATACCTCTAGAAACACAAGCACAAGGCAACACTAATTAGTACAAGTGGACTCCACACATTAAAAAATCTGAGACCATGGCACATATCCTGGGTGAAGGACACAACTACAGCTCGGACTTTTACCTTACAAGAGCAAACTATGTAACCTTATTTTGTATCCTTATTTTCATCTAAAAATTTTTTTAAAAAGAAAAGTATTTTTTTTAAAGAAAAAAATGTGAGACCAATTATTCTCAGAACTACTGAAATCCCAAATGACCTTAATGATTCCCACGATATAGCAAGGACATTTTTTTCTGTGGTAAATGCCAAGAACGTATTCAAGAATGTCTTATGAAAAAAGAGAATTTTCCCACAGTGGAACCGAGGGAAGGCGTGTTGAAAGGCAAGCCCTGATATGCAATAGGAAGCATGTGACCTACTTAATTATGTGCCCTGGGGACATGTGATGTGTGTGCAAAGCCACCAAGGCCTTTAAAGGTCATATTTGAGGAGCACAAACCAGATGTTAAAAGAAGGACGAAGGAACTCTGGTTACGTGGCACCTTAATGAGATGAAACATCCTGTCCCATCTTCACGGTTTACAGCTATTGACTGCACTCACAGACTCCCAAGGGAAGAGGGGGAAATGCTTATTAAAATAGTGAGAAGCACACTGCATTTACAAACGAAATACGCTGCACTTATTCAATAATTGGATTGAGTTTATTTAATAATTTGCTTTTTTTTCTTTAGATTATAAAATCTGTAAGTGAAATAAAAATATGCTTTTCCTAATCTAATGGCTTTTCCTATTACAACGTTCAGGCTTCTCTATAAAATCAGAGGTAAGGATGATCATTCCTTGCCCAATTATATCCTCAGAAGAGCTAGCAGCGAAATAAAATTCTAAAAAATCTCCCTCAGGTAAATAATTCATGAACTCCATGAAAGTGGCTGAGACCCTATTTTGATACAGAAGCCAAGAGCTCCTGTTTGGAGTGACCCTTCCTATGCCCTCAGATGGTACCAAGTAATTTAGGCAAAAAGTTGCCTGCTGGCAAGTTCAGTGCCCACATCTCTGAAAAGGGCACCTTCCAAAATCAATGTGTGTGCTTCTAATGAATTACAAACGCACGTACACAAGATGCACTTTATGGAGCCAGTCCCGGCATCTTAAAAATGGAACAATTCTAATGACTGTCAAAGTAAGCCCAAAGCTCATGAAATAATAATACCCTGTATTTACCATTTTTCTCTGAGGAGCTTAGAGTACTCTAGAGGCATGAAAATGTTCCTCTTTTTAGTAAAAAAAAAAAAAAAAAGTCCTTTAAAAGTCTATTTCTGAATGTTGAGCAAGATAAATTACACTCATTTTAGCACGCCATTGTGTAATTCTCAATATGCTATTCACTGTGCATCAAGCTGTTTATCTGAGTTCATTTCTTTCATGAAGATGATGTGAGAACATTTCCTGTTTTGCTTTTAGGCTATCTTAATTCATCTCTGGGTTCTTATATTTAATTAAAATATTCTTTTTAAGTCTTACATTGATTCAATAGACCAGTCAAGGAAATGCATACTGAAGCTGAATTTTAATGCCTGAGCCATAACTGGAAAGTTTTACCCTTATGTATTTAAGAAACCATATTTTCTTGGAAAGAATTATATCTGGGAAGTTGGTCAGTCCCTTGTTGAAACCAAGTGCTGTGTTTTCTTTTATAGGGGAGGGGGAAGGTTAAATTTATATGCAACATTTTTTAAGTGTATAGATAAATGAATTTTTATAAACATGAATGGTTATGTAACCACCATAACAAAGAAGATATGCAATATTTTTATCATCCTCCAAAGTTCCCTCAAGCCCCTTTGCAATCACCACCCCCATCTTCAGTCCATGGCAACCACTTACCTGCTTTCCATCTAGTTTGTGTTTTCTAGAATGTCTTATGGAAGCATACAACAGGCGGTCGTTTTTGTCTAGCTCCTTTCACTCAGCAGAATGTTTTGAGATTCACCACATTACGGTGTGAATCAGCGCTTCATTCCTCTGTTACCAACTGGTATTCAACGATATGGATGTCCCATAGCTTGATTACCCATTCCCCACTGAATGGGCTATCTCCGGTTTGATTGATTATGAATCAAATTGATGTAAACATTCACATCTAGACCTTAGTTTGAACATATGGATATGTATATGTTTTGAATAAATAGGTAGGAGGGCACTTGCTGGGTTGGGGGTAAATATGTACTTAACCTACAAGCAACTTCCAAACTGTGTTCCAAAGTTATACCATTTGATATTCCCACCAAGCAACGTTTGAAAGTCGCAGTTGCTCCATATCCTCAACCACATTAGCATTGTCAATCTTTTCAGTTTTCGCCATTCTAGGTGTATCGTTGTGTCTCGTTATGGCTTTAATTTGCATTTCTCTAATAATTAATGAAATTAAATGTGCTCTGTGTCCTTATTGACCATTCGTGTATCTTCTTTGGGGAAGAATTAAAAAATTGTGTTTTTTTATTAGATCACAACTGTGTACGTTACTGCATTTATGGGGTACAATGTGCTGATTTTATATACAATTTGGAATGTCTGCATCAAACTGGTTAACGTAGCAGTCACCTCACTAATTTAGTTGTTGTGTTACCTATTTTCTCATTTTTAAATTGTACTGTTTGTTTTCTCACTACTGATTTTTAAGAGCCCTACATATTTTGGATACAAGCCCTTTATCGGATGTATGTTTGTAAATATTTTCTCCCAGTCTGCAGCTTTGGTTTTCATTTTCTTCATAGTTTCTTTAGAAGAACAGAAGTGTTTAGTTTGATGAAGTTAAATTTATCCATGTTTTTCTCTTATGATTTGCGCTGTTTTGTACTCAGTTGTTTTATCACAGGCACTGAATGTTAAAGACGGTCTCCTGAATATTAAGGAAACTCTAACCCCTCTAATGCATTATTCCTCTCGGCTCCTACTCATTTCATTCCAGGGAAATTCAGGAAACGTGTTCATTTCCTATCGCTGCAATAGCAAACAATCATGAATGTGTTGGCTTAGAATACCACCAGTTTGTTATCTTACACTTTGGGAGGTCAGAAGTCCACAGTGGTTCTCACTAGGCTGAAATTAGGTTATCGACAAGGCTGTGTTCCTTCCCAGAGGCTCCAGGGAAGAAGCCATCTTCTTGTCTTTTCCAGTTTCTAGAGGCCTTGGCTTGTGGCCCCTTCCTCTAAATCCAAAGCCATCATTGGCTGCCTGGTCCTTCTCACATCACATCACTATCACTTCCTCTGCTGCTCCACTCACAGCTGTCACACACCAACGCCAATTCAGTGCCCAGTGAACACCAGTGGGGGGGCAGTCCCCGACTCCTCAATAACTAGAACTATACTTTTGTGAAAAGCCTATATATTTTCTGTCTCATTGCACAAGTTACTTAACAGTGCTGTAATCACATTCTCTGCATGTTCTTTTCACTGTATTTTCTTCTTTTGACGTGTGGCTGGGACAGAGGTACTTGCTGTATTCACAGCGCGCCCTCACTGCACACTTCATATATTTCCAGTCTCTCCCATGGGGCAAAGGGAGCAGCGACCTTTTTTTGGTGATCTTTTCACTGCTTGTCTTGTAGCTGTTCCTTTTGGGTCAGTATGAACCGTTCCTCTTGTCACCACCCCTTGTCTTGGATTGCTCTCGTGTCCACAAAGGTTCATTGCCATTGTATATTTTTTGAGGAGACCATGCACATTTGGGGGTACGCCTTCTTACATTTTTTTCCACAGAGTTATTGTGCCAAATCTTTTAAAAAGTATTTTCTTCCTAATTGTTTCTTTGAACGAAGTTGCCACCAGTGGCTATTTGTTTCCTGAAAAGTCACTTGTATGCTGCAATGTCAATGACACTGAAGAAAATTGCCAGTGGCCAATGCCAAGTTCATAGGTGGCAGGTATATGTTCTTGAGCACTTATCAAGGGTGACAACACCTGCTTTAGTAGCAGTATAAATGTGGATTACATCAGACTTGTAATCTGTCACCGTCATATCTTCATGCTGTATGGAAAGTACTGTAACTACCTCTTCTGTCTTTGGAACATAACTTGTTATTGTCACACCGGGAGAATGGGAAATCTTACTGTACCAGATGGAGACGTTTTCATCAATGCTGCCCTAAGTTCTAGAAGTAAATCTCCTTTATCATTGTGAACAATACCAACCATGGTTATTGTAAGGTGGTGGTTGACCCAATCGAGTCACAAAGCCAATGTAGAGCAATAGCTGAAGTTTATTTGGCGCTTCGGTGAAAGCGGGCTGAGACTCAACAGGCATCGGCCCAGAAGAGCAAGAGAGCTTCTCTTTCAAAGGTTTTAGATATGGTAGGAGGGGGAGAGTGTGACTTTAGTGTGCTAGTGACTATTGCCAGGTATGTTCCAGCTGGCTTCTCGCTGAGACCGTTCTGTTCCTTTGGGGTTAGCCTCTCCTGGAGCCATTGTGTCAGCTAGTTTCCTCCTGGCTGTGTCCCAGAAGGAGGTGGTTTTAGCAGAGGTCACAGAACGGCCGAGATGGAGTGCCTTATGCTCAAGATGGAGTGGCCTATGCTCGCTCCATTTTCGGAGTTCCTCTGCCCAATCTATCTGATATATTCTTTTGAAGTTAGTCAAGAGCCAGGACGATGGTGGTAAACTTTCTGTCCAGGGTAATGTTTCTTCTGGACTAATCCAAGTGACAATTCTGAACCTGTCTTCTTACAATCTCAGAGCCACTATTGTGATTTCTCAGAAGGTTGTCTGATTTCTCTGCCACATAATAGAGGTTTGCAGGAGAATCACATAAAAGATTCGCTGCAATTCCATACTTCCCAGGTTTGGTTGGTATGTAAAGTTTGATATACCAACTCCCCTGGAAAGACATGGATTCCTCATCGACAGTGTCAAACTCATGAGGATTGTCGTAAAGGGAGAGTTTATTTATAGCCATATTCCAAACTTCTCAAACTGGAGCAAACTTATGCTGTCTGTGAGCTTCACGTGTTGTAGCATAATCAAATTGTACATATTTCAGTAAGGTTCTCTTTTCTGTTCTAAAAACATAGCATGGTAAACTGGAAAATTCTCTTTACTGAAAATAGCTCAGATATTGTCTCTATTTTGGCTATCTATACCACAATTGAGAAGAATTCCAGTTAGTCCTGATAGTTTTCCTTTTACAAAATAGCCACAACATTGGATGAATATGTCCTTACCAAACTCTTGGACTAGATGCAGTTTCTGTTTGTAAACTTGATAATTGCATCTACCGTTTCATTACCAATAAATAGTCGGAAAGCATCCAGTGGAGTTTGGGGTTCTGTTCTCAACCCTACTCCTGGTCATGTCCTTAGAATATGAGCTGATTCTCGCCCCTGACCCTTTATCAGCTGTGAGTTCCATGTCATTCCTGATGGTGCCATTATCTAACCTGATCTGCCGTTATCATTACCTGGTGGGCCACTCTATTGTAACAACTGGCTGTGGTCGTCTTCTCCTGGGCTCCATATTTTGCTTTCCTTCTCCATTCCTATCTTCTTCTTCCTCTTCACTCAATTCCTCAAAGTGAATAATTTCAACTTCCACCTCTATGAATTATTCTTCTTAGGTCTCTGAACTAGTGAAAATGTCCTCATTATTTCCTTCAAAACCTGGCACTATCATACCAGTTCTTCCTCTATCTCAGCTATTGACAAATTATGTTGCCTCTCCTTTCCATTTGGTTTTGCATCATGAGAAAAAAGTAAGGCATTGTTGACATAAATGGATTGACAGCATTATCAGATATTCTGTATTTTCAGTCATTAATATCTTGATCTTCACTATGTATAAATATACCGCTTACTTGCTTCACTATGAAAAACATCTCACACAAATAGAACGCTGGCTTTTCCTGGAAAAGAGACCACAACACATCCCTGCTGGTAAGTGTCAGGAACTGCTGATCCGAGAGTGCATAATGCAATGAAACATTTCAAAACTATGAAGAATGGAGTGTAAATGTCTTACCACAACAAATAAGTAAGCGAGGAGATGGTTATGTTAATCAGTTAGATGTAAGCATTCCACATTGTATATCAAGTCAGCACAATGTACCCCATAAATGCATTAATGTATACAGTTATGATTTAATAAAGAGAAAAAGGACAGTGTCACTTTACCCACTTATGAGTGGGTAAGAATCTGACAAAAGTCAAAAACAGTGAAACCAGAACTCCCTGCATAAACAAATATACAACAAAACCGTGATGGGATCCATCCTTAACCACCTCCCCCCCCCCATTGGTATGAGACTATGGAATGCTTGTAACTGCCTTAGGCCCACCTGGGTAATCTGAATAGTCACCCTCTTAAGGTCAGCTGATTAACAACCTTAATTCTATCCACATCTTTAATTTCCACTTGTCATGTAACACAATACATTTATAGGTTCTGAGAGTTAGAACAAAAATATCTTTGGGGGACATTATCTGCCTACCACAGGTGACATGGTAAAAAAAAAAAAGATCAGACTAGCAGCCTGTGTGCTACCATAACCTCTAACCTATCTTTTTACAGTATTTAAAAGACACACTGCATTGTACTGCCTCACTTGCTTTTCTGCCCCTAGCCCTTAAATTGTGAACACTTTGAGGAAAGTAACTGGATTTTTATCTCTATAGCCCTTAGGGCAATAGACATACCATATAAAAAGTAGCCAACAAATATTTGGTAGCTAAAAGAATGAGTGAGTGAATATAAAATTAATGAATAAAATGTCTTCAAATCAACCTGCTTATTATTATTTTCATCACAATAATCTATACTGAACGGGTTAAATCTTCAATCTGTTGCTTACTATAACTTTGAACTTCTGTATACATTTTCTATTGCTACCGTTCCAAATGCCAAATTTAGCAAGTTGAGAGAATACCCATTTATCATCTCACTGGGCTGTAGATAAGAAATCTGGCATGGCTCAACTGGGTCCTCTGCTTAGGGTCTCCCAATGCCAAAATCTGGGTTGTTAGTTCTTATGAATTAGTTGCTCTAGGTTGTAAGACTGAGGTCTTCCTTTATTCTCTGGCTATCAGCTGGGATCCTCTCTCTGCTCCCAGAGACTGCCCACGCTCATATGCCCCCTCCTTCTTCAAAGCAGCAAGAGCAAACTCCTCACACTTCAACTGTCTCTTGTTTGCCACAACTGCCTTTTAAAGGTTTCATGTGATTAAATCAGGCCCATTTGGATAATCTCCATGTCTTAAGGTCAACTGGCTTGGGGCTTTAATTATAACTGCAAAATCCCTTTATAATACCACCTAGATATGTGTCTGATTAAATAACTAGCAGACTGGAACACGGGAAAGGTGACAAGGATCTTGAGAATTCTACCTACCATCCCTTGCTTCTAACTTAACCTAGCTATATCTTCTCTTAATAAAAAGTGGAGGCTGCCTCCTACTAAATAACTATGAGAATTAAATGGCATAATCCATACAATATGTCTAGACGAGTCCTGGGCATTAGTTGGAATTTCAGATATATTCATTTTCTTAGAAAAGTATATTAATTTTCCCAAAGTCTAAATTCTTTTAGGCTACAACTTACTGCAAACTCTGTGCAAAAATAAAAGGCCTCTTTTGAACAATTAAAGTTGAGTTTACTCCCTGAAAAAAATCTATATTTTGCATGAAAAATTATTTTCCAATATAAATTTACAACTGAACTTGTAAATATCATTTTTGATATATTTGCAAACTTAGAATAAAGTGTCCTGAATATAATCTAAAGCAATCAAATAGTCTGTGTCACCATCAGTAACATTTTCTAGGAGGCTTTACTGCTCCAATTAATTTCTCATACTTCCTACTTTCACTATAGGGAGACTAGTGTTGTGGTATGTATGTATTTTCTTTATACCAGGAACTAATTTCATTTCCTTAATGCCTCCCTCATTTACTAAAGACTCTTCCTGCGTCTCTTTGATGTAGAAAGACAAATGACCAACAGCTGTTCTCACCAGAGGGTTTCTAACCTCTGACACGGATTGAGTGAGTTAATCTATAAAACAGTTGACCTTCTGATGGCTAGCTTGGGGGTTGTAATAGTTAAAACGCTTATAAAAGAATGAATTGGATATTTCTGTCTCAAAAATTACCTCATTTTCTCATCAGCCCATTGGTTCACTAATTGCTCTATCTTTCATGTAAAATGAGAAGACAGATTTCTAACAAGGTAACTGTGGTTTTAAGTTATTCCCAGTTATTCTCCCTACATTCTATTTTATGAAATGAGTTTGGAAATCATTGGCAATTCATTTATTTATATATTAATGGTGATATATTTATTTGCTAACTATAGAGTTATACAAAAATATTCAAGTTAATCCAGAACTAAAATTCTAACAACTCCCCTGGAATCTTGTTTTTTGTATTTTGTTTTTTAAAAGGATACTTCATATATTTACATTAGCGCAAGTTTTTAAATTTTCCATTATTTCATTGGGTGCTCACCACAACTCCTGTGAGAGGTCACATGAATATTATTATCCCCTTTTACCAGGTAGGAAATGGGCTTATAGAGAATAATTAATTTGGTTATTTTCATGTTAGCTGAGAAGAAGCAGACTAGGGCCTCTGATCTCCAGCCTGTGTTCTCTCCCCTGTGTAATGCTCCAATATTTGCGAATACCTCAAAGTTGAGACTCTTCTTTAAGGGTAAATTATTTAGCTACATGTTAAGCTATGATAATTTTTAAAATGTGCTCTACATTTTAAAACTTCAAAGCAGAACCCACACTACAGAGAATCTAAGACTTTGTATATTAAGTATTGAAATTCAATTTGTGATATATATTATGATTAAAAATGCATTCAGTGGTATTGTCTCATGGTTTGAATTAGACATTCTTTAAATCTTCTACTACATATTAATTCTAATGTTGACAGCCTCATTTTTCCCCTAAAGTCCAGAAGGAAAGGTTTATCTCTACTGCACTAAGTATTAATATTATCATGCTGTTAAAGAAGTTAATAAAACTATAGTGACCATATAATTTATCGTCTAAATAAGGATACACTTTTGGGAGTAAAAGAAATGTCATGAATAATTATTCTAAAAAAGCAGGCTGAACCCAGGATGGGCCCACAGAAACCAGGGTGAACAGTCATGCTGATAATAAGTTACCTCATGCCCTGACTGCAAAGACTTTAAATTTCTGGAGTGAAAATGAGCTTACCTTCATTGCCCTCCCCTTAAACTGCCTACATTTAGGACTGTGCCTGGGACTCTGTCATCACCCCAAACTGCTTCATCTCCAAAATTTTGAATTCTACAATGTTCCTTTCCTCCTTGCCTCACTGTTACTGATTCTGCCGTTGGTCCTCCAGTTTCTAAAATGCCTTTATCTGTGCAGCTCATGCAGCCTGCCCAAGGCTCATCTGCCTCTCACACAGACTATTCACAAAGCTTAGCCATTTTAGTAAAGCCCTCACTAGGAGCCTCAGTCTCCTCTGTGCCTTGTTCTTCCAGTGGATCCTCATTTTCTGTTCTCCAGCCTGAGTATTTCACATTATCTCTTCCCTAACATAAGGCTCTTGGGCATTCATTGAAGAGAGTCAGAAAACCAACCCTTTTCATTTTGTTTTTTGTTGTTCACATTCATCCCACTGTTAGCAACTCAATCTTCCTCTCTGTTTAGCCATCTTTGCATTCACCATGAATTAGTGATTTATTTCATGCTCCTGAGAAATAAATCAGACATCATTTCTGCCTTCAAAAATACAAATGGTAGAACAGATAGACAGGGATGCAAAAAGTATAATGAAGATTTAAAGATATAAAGGTAATGCTATGTTGTGGCATGGTAGTGTCATTAATAAAAATAAAGAAGGTAATGCTTCCAGAAGGATAAAAGCAGCCAATGAAGGTCTCATGAAGGGTTCCCACTGAGCTAAGACTCAAGAGATGAATAGACTTTCTCAAGTGGCAAGGGCATGGGATGATAATATTCCAGGAAGAAGGAGCATCATAATCAGAGGCACAGTGATAGGAAATAGCCTGATAAGGGCAGTAAGCACTTCTTAATGACTGGATTGTGGGCTTCCAATGAGGCTGGCAAAATTTCATGCTGTGATGAGGAGGGTCAACATTATACAGAAAACAATGGGGAGCCACTGACCTAATGAAAGCTGGGTATGGTTAATTTTACATCATAGAAATCTTGCCATGGAGGTAAAGGATAGTTAGGAAGTAAGACATGAGCCTGTGGTAGCAATTAAGAGACTATTACAGATGCTTAGATGAGGGGCAGTGCCCCCACAGTGGGCCCCAGTGGTGGGGTGGAAAGGGAGAAAGGAGATCTAAGGATGAAGGATGGAAAGACATGGGTTTTGAATTAGCTACTAGTGAGGACCAAGTGAGGAGACTCAGTGGCCCTTCCTTTTGGATCTGGGATAGGTTACTACATGAGAGAGAAATTCAACACAAGTAAAAAAAAGAAAAGTAATAGTAATGGACACAGTTATAGAACATATTAGGTGTCTGTAGTGGACATATCACATAACTGAGATACAGAGCACACATGCTTTGTTCTCTCTTGCTGTTCTGATATGGACACTAATCCTGTGGTGGGGGCCCCACCCTCATGACATCATTTAAACCTAATTACCTCCCAAAGGCCCCACCTCCATAACATTGGAGGTTAAGGTGTCAATGTATAAATTTAGTGCTAAGCTTCCCAGATTCCCCTTCAGGATCAAAGGACTTACCTCCCAAAATTCTGGTAGTTCCCTGGCTGCCTTCTCACTCAAGTCAAGCTCCCAAGCCTGCCTCCAATGCTGATCAATTAAGGAGAATAAAGGCCCAGCTCCTTTTCCCTAACTAGGGATGATACTGAAGGACCATCCCAGCTCCAGAGCTCCTTAGAGGTTAGCTGAGGCCTTCTGAATGAATTACATTCCAACTTCTCCTTCTGCCCCTAAACGCTTCCTTCCTTTTTCTTCTTCAGATTTTCCAAAGAGTATTCCTTAACAAATGTGCTAATGCAAAATTTTAGTGTGCTTTTCAGGGAACCCAACCTATACCAATACTTTAAGCCCTTGCGCTTAAGTTGATACATTGGGGTGAAGATATCAATTGAGGCCATGGGGCTGAATCAGCTCACTTAAAGAAAACATACAGAGTGAATTACAAGTAGAATCAGTATGTCAACATTTAAATAAGTCATCCAGTCAAGACTAACAAAAAAAAAAAAAACAGCCTCAAGAACAATGCACAGAAGGGTAATAGAATCAGGAGAGGATGCTATTTGGGAAATCAAGGGAGAACAGAAGTGATGGGTGCAAGAGAGAATGCAAATGAAATTGAGACTAGAAAGTAACCAAGTGATAGTATCAATTAGCAGACCAGCTGGCACTTGGATGGAACCATCTCATATGGTGGCAGGAACAGACCAGTCAACACTGGCTACAGTGGACTCATGACTAAATAGAGTCAGTATGGTTATGGGAGGAAAACATTAAGGCAGTAACTACAAAGGAAAGCAGCATTGTATTTGTGTGTTATGTTCATGTGTTTGTGTAGTTTGGGTACAGGAGATGACCTACCTTCACTTTCTCCAGGAAACTGTCCCCAGTCTACTGACTGCAGTTGTTCCCTCCTCTTGACTCCCTTAAGATCTCACCCATTTCTTTCTCATATACTGGTCATTTTCTTGCTCCTATAATACTTACAGGCATAGCTCTTATGTACTTTATTTGTCTTTAATTGTTCCTGAGAAAAATTCATAAAGAAACTAACTCCAAATAGCTTCAGTTATCTATGAATCACCTACTTATTAGTTATTAGTTCCCTTCTAGACCTTATTCTTCCAAGAAACTAGAACTTACAAGCCTAATTAGTCGTACATGTCATTAAGCCTAAGTCTACAAAAGAAAAAAAATTTTTTTTCATTGTATTATCCTCCTGTGTGTATCTTTCCCTAAAGGGGGTGGTTGGCTTCAGAATCAAAGCAAGCATTTCCAAATGGCAAAACAGAAGAGTAATACTTGAAATTTGAAATAATCAGATGTGACAAACCACACATGATAAATTAGGCAATTAGGATATGAAAAAAATATCAGGGATTGGAATAATTAGAGATACACAACTGGAGATAAAAATTTTCAGATCAAGTAAGCTATCTTTTTAAATATTTTTAAGAAGTTTTAAAAGTTTCTCAAATATAAACTAGAGCCATTCTGGAAGATAACAACCTAAACCAAGATTTATAATCTTAATTTTGTTTATGAAATTTACAAAGCACTAATAAAATCAGAAAAGATTAATAGCTATATTTTTGGTCATGGGGGAAATAAAACCCTTTGAAATTTGCTTTATTTGAGTTAAAATATTTATGAAGAGTATAAAGCTCAGGTTGTAAAATTTTGACTGTAAGATAAGGCTGCATATCATAAAACATGAAATATGTAAAAGCATTTAGTAAATTCCAGAGAGAAGATAAATCTGGGAGATACTGCTTTACTTCTGAGAAGATTTTACTATCATAATTTAGAGGAGCAACAGTTATGATGAAGCGTGTTATCAGCCTGTCAAGTCATCCGTTTATCTGGGTTAGGTTCAAATTTAGGCTGAAGACAGACACCCATCATCTCTCTCTACCCTCTCCCCAAATGCTGAACATCTGATACTAGAGCCACATGGCTATCAGAGACCAGCAACCACTGCTTACCTGCAAAATCCCTCTAGAGTTCAAGACCCAGCTGACTTCGGAACATGTGTCTGTCCAGTCTAGGACTGGATCATGTGGGCAACACATGAGAATATGTCTTGTGACCAATTGCAAGGCACTTCACAATTTTTATGGTATTATGTGTGAGCACTTTGGATTCTTCTAAGAGAGGCAATTTCATGGCAGACTTCCTCTAAGCCCAAGAACTTCTGTGCTACAATATGGAGAAGGAATCAAGATAAGGGTACCGTTCCAAAAGGGTTGGATGCACAGCAGCTGATCCCTGGAATCCCCAGTAGAATGTATTTCCACTTCCACATGAGGAATTTTGTTCTCACTCTGACTCCTACCCATGCTCTAGACAAGGTCTCACTACCAGTGAGAGTGAGACATCCATTGTATTCCTCTAAATCAGCAAATGTTGGAACACATTCTTCTTAGTAATGTATCTCAAGAATGGAGGAAAAAAGTATCCAGTGTACTCCACACTAATATGAATCCAATATATAAACACACACTCAGACAAATGATAAAACACAAATACAGTCTAACAAGAGGTAGGGGACAGGGAAGAGAGGAAGAGAAGGGGGATGGCGATTGGTGGGAGGAGGGAGGACATTTGGTGGGATGTGCACAGTGCAAGGGTACACTTCAAAGTAACTCAGAGTAAAGTTTTAATGTCTTATCACAAAAAATAAGTGAGGCAATGGTTATGTGAATCAGTTTGCTTTAAGCATTCCACATTGTATATCAAATCATCACCTTGTACCCCATAAGGTATGCAGTTATGATTTTAATTAAAAATTAATTTAAAAAATAAAAAATATAAAACACAAACTCCTGTACCTAAAAAACAGAAGATGCAGCAATGTAGTTGAGCAGGGTGGATCCTAGAATTACGGGTGCTTCCAGAAGGCCAAAGCCACTTTTCTACCCCAGCTCAGATTGCAATAAGCAACATTTGAGATTTCCCTGAGACCCTCAGAGATCATTTCCCTTCCCTCTTCACACTGCCTTATCTCTGTTCCCCTATCAGCTGAGATAACCCCAACTCAGAAAAAGCCCAGCACCAGCATGTTTAAGTTAGCAGGCTGTGACAATTTTCCCTTCCTTCTTGTCATTTCCGAGTTTTCCTGGCTTTTTTCACTAAAATTGTTCCTTTCTTCCTTCAGAAAATCTGTATGTATTTTGAAGTAACAGTCTCGACAAATCAATGTTTCAGTCCATCCGTGTCACCTTCTAGCTCAGGTGTATGTTTAATTTTTACAAGGTGAACCAATAACATAGACTGAATTTTTTTTTTTTTTTTTTTGAGACAAGGTCTCTATCACTCAAACTAGAAAGCAGTGGCATTGTCATAGCTCACAGCAACTTCAATCTCCTAAACTCAGGTCATCTTCTTTCCTCAGCCTCCCAAGTAACTAGGACTATGTGCCCAGCTCATTTTCTTTTTTTTTTTTTTTTCTATTAGAGATGGGGTCTCACTCTTGCTTAGGCTGGTTTCAAAAGCCTGCGCTCAAGCGATCCTCCTACCTTAGCCTCCCGGGGTGCTAGGATTACAGGCGTAAGCCACTGGGCCTGATCCCATAGATTGAATTTTATATTCTCTAAGTCATATTTGTGATATTAGTGTCCTTCCCTCCCTTCATTTCCTTATATACTGAACACAAACACTAGCAGACTCCAAATGCCCTTCCCCTCTTCCTTTATACTCACTCATTTATTTACAAATATCTCTATGCTCACAGTCGACGTACGTTTTTTAAAATCACCTTTTGTCCTACAAAAGTGGAATAGTTGTATAAACATTATTTTACATCTTAATTTTCTCACTGAATAATGGAAATTTAGCTTGGTAGATATAATTTTAACTTATTTTTCCCACAGCTGCATAAAAATCCATGCATAGATATCATACAATATATTCAATTATTTTCCTGTTTATGAGCAATCCCTTGCTGATATACTCCGTCTACAACACAATTCTACAAGAAGAGATTTTTTTGGAGCATATATCTAAGATATTAAACCTTCATTTCTATGTCATAAATTCATAGGAAGAGAATTTCTGGGCAGTATCTGTTAAGAGACCTTACCAGATTACTTCCTCCAAAAAAGAGCGTTACAATTCACATTTATGCTAAAAGTCTAGGGGAATATTCTTTTGCACAAATCCGTATATACACTAGACATTATCACTTTGAAATTTTTACTAATATAATACATAAAAATTAGTTTTTCATAGCTAAAATTATATATTTTACAATTTTACACATGTATATTTACACATTTATGTTGTTCAGGTCACTTGGATTTCTTCCTATGAATTGTGCATTTATAAATTTTACCTATTTATATAATTTTTTCTTTTAAATCATTTTGTCTTATAAATTCATTTACAATATCTATAAGAAATATTAGCCCATTAACACTAATGTTTCTTGCAAATATTCTTTCTCCATAACTCATTTTTGTTGTTAATATATAATTTGCCAAAAAAATCTGTGCAGTCAAAATGTTTTATCCTTTCTTTATAGCTCTTTTAGATTTCTTACCATATTTAAATGAAACTCTTATAATTTTCCCCAAATTTTGATTTTTTTAAATTATTTTGAATATTACCCCATACAGACTATATTTTTTCCAGATCTAAAAAGTATTCATATTTCAATTGGATTATCATGACATTTATGCCAATAATTTGTTATAATTGATGATCTATAAAATTTTCAGCTTTCAGAAAGGTGGAGCAAGATGACCAAATAGAAACTTCCAGCAGTCATCCCCCCAAGAACACCAAACTCACCAACCATCTAAGCAAGAACGCACCTTCAGAAGAACTAAAAATCAGATGAGTTATCACAGTACCTGGTGTTAACATTATATCAAGGAAAGAGGCACAGAAGAAGGCAGAGAAGACAACCTTCCATTGTGTACAACCCCCCTCCTCTGTCTCCCACCAGTACTGCAACAGCGCACCAAGGGGAGAAAAAATCTGTATGCCGGGGAGAGAGAGTGAAGCAATTGTGAAACTTTCCATTGGAACTCTCTTTCTCTGTCACAGAGAAACACAGCACAGTGCAGAGTACTGCTGGCACCCATTTAGAAGAGCCCAGCCAGAGGGAAATCTTTCAGTCTGAAGCCTGAATTCCATCTCTCCCCACCACCACCTGCCAAAAAGCAGCCTAGAACCTGGGGTAAATTCATAAGGCAGTCAGGCCAGAAAGCCTCCAGCCCTTAGGCAATTCCTGTGGCTGTGCTGGCTCAGAGCTAGCAGACTTGGGGTGCACATGACCCAGTGAGACATCAGCAGCAGCCAAACCAGCACCTGTGTCTCCTCTCCCCCAACTGCTCCAACTACAGCTCAGGGAAAACTTTCTTCCTCTTGGGGAAAAGAAAGGGAAGAGTTCAGAGGTCCTTGTTTTGCAACTCAGGTACCAAGCAGACTCCTGAAGCTCCTGATTCCAAATCTTAGTTCCTGGATGGCATTTCCAGACCCACCCTAGGCCAGAAGGAAACACGTGGCCCTGAAGGGAAGCACCCAGTCCGGTAAGGATTCACCACCTAGTAATTAATGAGCTCTTGGGCTTAGAATAAACATATGAGTACCAGCTGCAGTCTCCTACAGGATTTAGGTGAGACTGAGTTGCCTTTGGGTGTGAAATGGCACAGTCTCAGGTCAGTCCTCCCCCAGCTCCAGCAGCCCAGCACAGAGAGTGAAGAAAAAGAGTGAGAGACTTTGGTTAGTAAGCCAAAGAATTCTCCTATATCTTACCCAAGTCAACCAAGATGATGCCACCAAGAGTCTGAGTCCTTGTCTTGTTCCAATCAGGGAAGGCTCTTAGTTTTTCCCTATTCAGTATGATACTAGCTGTGGGTCTGTCACACAACTATGGCTTTTATCATGTTGAGGTACGTTCCTTCTATACCCATTTACTTGAGAGATCTGCCATGAAAGGATGTTGAATTTTATTGAATGATTTTTCAGCATCAATTAAAATGATCTTATGGTTTTTGTCCTTGGTTCTGTTGATATGATGTATCACATGGATTGATTCTCATATGTTGAAACATCCTTGCATCCTGGGATGAATCTCATTTGATCATGGTGAATAATCTTTTCAACATGTTGTTGAATTCTGTTTTTTAATATTTTGTTGAGAATTTTTGCATCTCTTTTTGTCAGAGATATGTGTATTTTTTTTTATTTGTTATATCCTTGTCTGCTTTTGATTTCAGGGTGATACAGGCCACTTAGAATGGGTTTCAGAGTACTTCCCTCCTCCTCAATTTTTTGGAGTTTAAGAAAGATGGATATTAGCTTTTTGAATATTTGGTAGAATTTAGCAGTAAAACCATCAGGTCCCGGGCTTTTCTTTGATGGGAAACTTTGTGTTACTGCTTCTATCTCATTACTCGCTATTGGTTTATTCAAATTTTGGATTCTTTCCTGGTTCAATCTTTCTAAGTTGTATGTGCCTAGGAATGTATCTGTTTATTCTAAGCTTTGCTATTTATTGCCACATAGTTGCTCATAGTAGTCTCTAATGATCCTTTGAATTCTAGCAGTATAAGTTGTCCCCTTTTCCAAGTCTAATTTTATTTCTTTGATCCTTCTCCCTTTGTTTATCTTGAAAAAGTCCAACTTTACATTTTGTTGATTTTTGTATTTTTTTGTTTCACTTTCATTTATTTCTCCTCTGATCTTTATTATTTCTTTGTCTTCCACCAATTTGGGGTTTGATTTACTTTTGCTCTTCTAGTTCTTGAGAGTCATCGTTAGGTTGTTTATTTAAAAAGTTTTCTATTTCTTTGAGATAGGCACTTATTGCTGTAAAATTTTCCCTTATTACTGTTTTGTTTTGTTTTGTGTATCCTATGGGCTTTGATAGTTTGTGTTTTCATTTTCTTTTCTTTCTTTTTTTGGAAAGCAGGTGGGGAACAGAGTCTCAAGCTATTGCCTGGTTAGAATGCTATGGTGTCATACTTCACAGCAACCTCCAACTCAGGCTCAAGCATTCCTCTTGCCTCAATTTTTCTATTTTTAGTACAGATAGGGTCTCACTTTTGCTCAGGCTGGTCTCAAACTCATGAGCTCAATCAATCCACCTGTAAATATCTATTACGATCCATACTGCAAATATCTATTAATGCCATATGGTCTATCATGCAGGTTTCTTTTTTTTGCAGTTTTTGGCCATGGCTGGGTTTGAACCCGCCACCTCCAGCATATGGGACCAGTGCCCTACTCTTTTGAGCCACAGGCACTGCCCTTTCTTTATTTTTTTTTTTCTACACAATCTGTCCAATACTGAAAGCAGAGTGTTGAGGTCTCCAGTGATTACTGTATTGGGGTCTATCTCTCTTCTTAGGGCTGATAGTATTTGCTTTATGTATCTGGGTGCTCCACTGTTGGTGCAATTATATTTAGAATTGTTATAGCCTCTTGTTGAGTTGATTGCTTTATCATTATATAATGCCTTATTTTTCTCTTTTTACAGTTTTTTCCTTTAAATCTATTTTACCTGATAGAAGTACAGCTACTCCTATTCTTTTTTGGTTTTCATTTGCATAGAATATCTTTTTCTATTCCTTTATTTTCAGGCTACATGTGTCATTATAGGTGAATGGATTCCTTTTAGACACATAGTTGAGTTGGTTTTTTTTTTTTTTTTTTGTAATCATTTAGCCACTCTATGCCTTCTGATTGGAAATCAAGATCTCAGAGAATAGAGCTTAGGCTTGGTTGAAATGCATCTACCTGGTTGCCCAGACAGTATTCTGGAATAAGGAGAAGAGGCTGCAGTACCTAATAGTCAAGAAGGTGTAGAGATTGGCCACTCTAATGTCAATTGCCTTTACCTCTTAAAATGGAGTGGTGTAAGCAAAGAGCCCTCCCATCCGCAGTGCTCACAGATTTGTCAGTGGCCGTTCATTCTGAGAACATAGAATCTATATCTAGAAATTCCAGTTAGGAATGCATACTACATTGCATCATTACATGTCAAAAGTAGTCAACATGTTACTAACATATCAAGAATAGCTGCTCACCCCTTTCTCTGAGCTGGGTTACACAAGATTCAACAAAAACTAACACACATTCGGATAAGGTTCTACCAATGCTGAGCCCCATGCCGAGGCGAACAGAGCTATTCTAAATGGAAGGACCAAATCACCCTGTTGCCAGGCTCACATTTCCAGCTCCCAGGGAAAAATTTTTTTGCTATGCCCAATAGTTCCCCCTCTGGAGGGAGACTTACTGTGCTAGGAGCCTCCCCAGGATGGAGACCCATTTACTCCTCACCATATACTGGGGAAAAATGTGGAGGTAAATTTTCTTTCCTGGATCACAAAACTTTCTTATGGGGGAGTGAAACAGTATAATTTATTTTCATATTAATTAATGAAGTCAATACATTTCATTTTTTTATCTCCCTGTGCTACCCCACTCCATTATTTATTTAAAATTTTTCTATCTGTCTTATCAAAAATTTGCTTTATGACCTCACAATAATTTGTGATTAAGCCTGAGGCACCCAACCTGACCTAGCACACAGAAAGCATTCGTTAAGAGATATTGTGACTCATTTTCTAGAATCCTTTCAAGAATATCTTCTAGAGAATTAATAGTTTGAAGTTTGGTGTAAACCTTACATTTTGTGAAACTGAGTTTTGTCTGGACTTATGACCAGGGTATGATTAATCATCATGCTTTTTTAGAAGCTTGCACCGAATCAGTCTATTCTATCTGAATGCAGGGATGATGAGGCATTTCCATACCCCCTGCCAATCCTCCCCTGACATCATGTCAATACAAATCTGCCTGTATTCTTTCTTTAACTCAGGCCCTAGGTTGACATTAGCATAATTGACCTAGAAATTATAGATAATAGCAGCAAGAAGAGGTTTTCACATGCTGGACAGCATTATTTAGTCTTTTTCTATAATGTCCTTTTTATTACTATTATTTCACTCTCTTTATTCTATTTACCACCCATTGTTGAAGCAGTGAGGCATGTAAGACTGCTATGAAGCATCCTTGCCCCCAAAAGACAAGACTTGCTTAAATTGTTGTCATTCCTTACACTAACCTCCAAGGCCAATTAGTTAATGACTTTATGTTGGGAGATTCTGGGTAAGTGCCCTTCCAAGATGAACTGGATACACAGCTGGAGTTAGGACTCCTGCACTTCCGGATCCCAGTTCATTCAATTAGAAAACTGTGTATCACCCTGGCTCTAACTGCTGCCAGGACAGTTAGAAAGGTAAAATGTAGTGTTGGGGTAATGGGCCTGTATTTAAACTTTAACAAATAGGCATGCTTATCATATCTGAGTGACCCCTGTTAACAGGCTTTGGTCTTTCAACTTAGCTACACACTAAGGTTTGTATCAGGAAAGAGTCCAGGGCACTGAGTTGGATGATAATAATTAAAGGCTTTTTCTCTGGATGCTTTAAAAATCAGCATTAATATGGAAAACTCACTTGTTGCCATACGTGGAATAGAATAACCTGGTTAGTGAGCATGGAGCCTGTCATGGACAGGACATGACATGGAGCATGTCACTGGCACGTAAGCACCTTTGGCTGTAGTCTCAACAAATCTTAGTGACTATCCAAGATCAAGTTTTGTCAACACTTGATGGAAATCATCCAGACAAAACCCCAGGTGTGGCAAGAAATATGTTGATGATTCATTAAGTGGAATCCTCCCTTCTGAGTCAATAATTAACCCCAGCATGGTATTATTGGCATTCTGGTGTTCTGAAGGCTCTGTAATTTGCATGGCTTGAAAACTAGACAAAGTCTAAACTATTGATTAAAAAGGTGATCAAGAGAAAACCATGAACCTGGTTGTAACCAATTCAGAATTAATTGGTTGTAACCAATGTAAGCCAATTCAGAATTAATTGGCTACATTATTTCTGTCAAGTTCTCCCAGATTTCCTTAGAGGACTTTTTTCCACCTTAATTCCTCCATAAAATTATAATTTCCTTGGAAAAATCAGTGTGGACATTATAAGCTTCAAGTAGCATCCTGACAGTGCTGTGGAAATAGTTTTCTCAGACTGAGGAAACTATTGCTTGAGTTTGCTTGAGTTTCCCTACAAAAAGAAAGCCACAGGTGAGTTGTTTGCAATATAGGGCAATGAGTCTCACAAATCCTTCAGTCTCTGCAAAGCTACAGAGACTCCTTACTTGGCAAGTCACATTTCTGAGGAAATAGCAGCTGCAAATATGTGTGCCTTTTATAGTAATAGTTTTAGTTTATATTTAATATTGTTGATGCTCAAGTCTCTCTCTCTCTTTTTTTTTTAGAGACAGAGTCTCACTTTATCACCTTGGGTAGAGTGCCATGGCGTCACAGCTCACCGCAACCTCCAGCTCTTGGGCCTAGGTGATTCTCTTGCCTCAGCCTCCTGAGGGTGAGGACACCCTGGGACAACACCTGAGGGTGAGGACACCCCTGGGACAACAGGGGCCTGCCATGATGCCTGGCTATTTTTTGTTGCAGTTTAGCTAGGGCCAGGTTTGAACCCGCCAACCCTTGGTATATGGGGCCGGCACCCTACCTACTGAGCCACAGGTGCAACCCTTTTTTTTTTTTTGAAGCAAACTCTCACTCTATCACTCTGGGGTTGAGTGTCCTGGCATCATTATAGCTCACAGCAACCTCAAACTCTTAGGCTCAAGTGATCCTCCTGTTGCAGCTTCCCAAGTAGCTAGAACTATAGGCGTATGCCTAATTTTTTCTAACTTTTTTAGTAAAGACAAGGTCTCACTCTTGCTCTGGCTAGTCTCAAACTCCTGAGCTCAAGCAAGCTGCCCATCTTGGCCTCCCAGAGTGTTAGGGTTATAGGTGTAAGCCAATGCACCGGCAGATGCTTAAGTTTCTTAATTATACCTTCCTTTTAGTTAGCCCTAAATTTTCAAGGTTTAGGGCACTGTTCTCAGGACTTGGTCTGCACAAAGTTCTGAGGGGCAGCCATGTTAAGTAACAACAGTAAGCATACCCCAGATTTCTTCCTGGTTTAGAGTCTAGATGATACATTCTACATGAATGTGTTCATGACAGTAAAATTTGCAAGCAACTGAAGCAAGTTGCTTTCAAAAAATTTTTCTGAGGAAAAGAGACCACATGACTGATCTGAAGGAAGGATGAGGGTGTATAACTGATCCACACATATTGGCCCTGTTAGGTAGATCTTCTGTGGGAGGGCACTGTGATCTGACAGAGCAGAGAAATGGATAAGTGAAAAGACAGACCATTTCAAAGCCAAAATGACATTTTAACAATGTTAATTCTTCCCAGCCATGAGCATAGGATGTTCTTCCATTTGTGAATATTCTCTGCTATTTCTTTTCTTAGGGTTTCATAATTTTCTTTATAAAAGTCCTTCACCTCTTTTGTTAGGCATATTCCCAGGTATTTCATTTTTTCCTAAAGCTATGGTAAAGGGGGCTGTGTACTTAGCCTCTCATCTTGGCTGTTATTGGCCTATACAAAGGCTACTGACTTGTGGATGTTAATTTTATATGCTGAGACATTACTGTACTTTTTGATGACTTCCAGGAGTCTTGTGGTTGAGTCTTTGGGGTTCTCTAAGTATAAGATCATATCATCAGCAAAGAGGGAGAGTTTACCTCCTCTGCTCCCATTTGGATGCCCTCTATTTCCTTCTCTTGCCTAATTGTATTGGCTACAACTTCCAGCACTATGTTGGATAGAAGTGGCAATAGAGGACAACCTTGTCTGGTTCCAGTTCTAAGTGGAAAAGCTTTCAATGTTACTCCATTCAATAAAATATTAGCTGTGAGTTTGTCATAGATAGCTTCGATCAGTTTAAGAAATGTGCCACGTATGCCTATACTCTTCAATGTTCTAATTAGAAAAGGATGCTGGATTTTATCGAATGCTTTTTATGAATCTATTGAGAGGATCATATGTTCTTTGTTTTTGCCTCTGTTGATAAGGTGACTGACGTTTATGGACTTGCATATGTTAAACCAGCCTTGCATCCCTGGGATGAAACCTACTTGATCATGGTGTATGACTTTTTTGATGACAAAGCTATAATTCATTGGCTACGATTTTGTTGAGAATTTTTGCATCTGTATTCATTAGTGAAATTGGTCTGAAGTTCTCCTTTTTAGCTGGGTCTTCTCCAGGTTTTGGTGATGTTTGCTTCATAGAACGTGTTGGAGAAGATCCCTTCCTCCTAAATTTTTTGGAATAATTTCTGCAGTACAGGAATAAGATCTTCCTTGAGGATTTGATAGAATTCTGGTGTGAAGTCATCCAGACCAGGGCATTTTTTTGGTGGGGCGGGGGCGGAGACAGAGCATCAAGCTGTCACCCTGGGTAGAGTGCCATGGCATCACACCTCACAGCAACCTCCAACTCCTGAGCTTAAGCTATTCTCTTGCCTCAGCCTCTGAAGTAGCTGGGACTACAGGCTCCTGCCACAACACCCAGCTATTTTTTATTGTGGTTGTCATTGTGGTTTGGTGGGCCCAGGCTAGATTCAAACCTGCCAGCTCTAGTGTATATGGCTGGTGCCCTAACTGCTTGAGCTACAGGCACTGAGCCAGGGCATTTTTCTGATGGAAAAATTTTTATTGTTTCTTTAATCTCAGTGCTTGAAATTGGTCTGTTAAAATGTCTATACTTCCCAAAGCAATCTACTGATTCAATGCCGTCCCTATTAAAATACCAACATTGTACTTTCAAGACTTGGAAAAAATAATTCTTCATTTTGTGTGAAATGAGAAAAAAACCCTGTATACCAAAGGCAGTTCTTAGTAATGAAAACAAAGCTAGGGGATCACCCTACCAGACTTTAGGCTGTACTGCAAGGCCATAGTGGTCAAAACAGCATGGTACTGGCATAAAAATAGAGACACAGACATTTGGAATCAAATAGAAAACCAGGACATGAAATTAACATCTTATAGCCACCTAATCTTTGATAAACCAAACAAGAACATACACTGGGGAAAAGAATCCCTATTCAATAAATGGTGTTGGGAAAACTGGATATCCACATGTAAAAGACTGAAACTGGACCCACACCTTTCTCCACTCACAAAAATTGACTCAAGATGGATAAAGGACTTAAATTTAAGGCATGAAACAATAAAAATTCCTCAAAGAAAGCATAGGAAAAAAAAACACTTGAAGATATCGGCCTGGGGAAAGACTCATGAAAAAGACTTCTATGGCAATTGCAACAATAACGAAAATAAACAAATGAGACTTAATTAGACTGAAAAACTTCTATACAGCTAAGAAGACAAAAACAAACGCTAATAGACAACCTACACAATGGGAAAGGATATTTGGATTCTTTGAATTGGACAAAAGTTCAATAACCAGAGTCTACAAAGAACTCAAATTAATCAGCATGAAAAAAAGCCAATAATCCCTTAGATCAATGGGCAAGAGAGATGAATAGAACCTTCTTTAAAGACTGACAAATGGCTAACAAACATATGAAAAAATACTCTTCACCCCTAATTATTAGAGAAATGCAAATTAAAAACACCCTGAGACATCATCTAACCCCAGCAAGAATGGGCCACATCACAAAATCTCAAAACTGCAGATGCTGGAGTGGATGTGGAGAGAAGGGCACACTTTTACACTGCTGGTGGGACTGCAAACTAATACAACCTTTTTGGAAGGAAGTACGGAGAACCCTCAAAGAACTCAAACTGGATCTCCCATTTGATCTTGCAATCCCATTACTGGGCATTTACCCAGAAGAAAAAAAATCCTTTTACTATCAGGACATCTGCACTAGAGTGTTTATTGCAGTTCAATTTTCAATTGCCAAAATGTGGAAACAGCCTAAATGCCTACCAACCAAGGAATGGATTAAAAAGATGTGAGATCTATCTATCTATCTATCTATCTATCCATCCATCCATCTATCTATCTATATGTGTATATATATATATAATAATTATATATAATGGAATACTATTCAGCCATTAAAAAGACAGAGACTTTACGTCCTTTGTGTTAACTTGGATGGAAGTAGAACACTTAGTAAAGCATTATTCTTAGTAAAGCATCACAAGAATGGAGAAGCAAGAATCCTATGTACTAAATTTTGATATGAGGACAATTAATGACCTAGTACATGGTGGGGGGTGGGAGAAGGGGAGAGCAGAGAGAGGGAAGGAGGGGAGAGGTGTGAGAAGGAAAGAGCAGAGAAAGGGAAAGAGAGAGGGGGGTGGGGGGTCTTGGGGTGGGACACACTTTTGGGGGGCAGGACACAATTATAAGAGGGACTTTACCTAAGAAATGCAATCAATGTAACCTGGTTCTTTGTACCCTTAATGAGTCCCCAATAATAAAAAGTGAATAGTAAATAGATAAATAGATAAAAGCCAAAATGGTAAAATATATAAACATTCAAACTACTCTTAGACTTTCTGTCATTTATCAAGATGATATTAAGTCTTGATTCTTCTAGAGGCCTTGAGGAGAAATCTACTTCTTGCCTTTTCTAGATTTTCAAGGCCACCTGTAATTTCTTGGCTATGGCCCTTTCTTTGTCTACAAAGCACATCACCGAGCTCTTTTTCCATTATCTCATCTTCTCTCTTCTCTGACTTTTCTTCCTCTGTCTTATCAGGACCATTGTAATTACCCTAGGCCCATCCAGATAAACCAATTTAACTTAATTACATCTGCAAAGTCTCTTTTACCATTTAAGGTAACATATCACAAGTTCTGAGATTACTAGATGAACATTTTTGAGTGCCCATTGTTCAGCCTACCATAGAGCATTAGATTAGGGGCTTTTTACACCCATGCCACTTCTATAACTGATAGTCACATAAATTCTCTGCACCTCAGTTTCCAAATCTGTAAAGTAAGGGGCTCAATACTGAATTACTTAAAAAAAAAAAAATTCCTTTCTAGGCCAAAATTCTGTCTTTCTAGGTTATGATGAATCACACATAAAATAACACCAAATTGTCAGCATAATTTTGGAGATGGTTATCTTTTCTGAAGAATATTTTACTAATTTTAACTACTAGGTCTCTTTAGTTTCATGCCAGCATTTAAATTTTCCCCTCTCATTTGACAAGAACAGAGTTCTGCTTCCCACTATATATAATTATTTTGTCCTTTCTTAATGACATTGTTCCTCCTTCTTATTTAACACTTCCTGTCCTTTCTAATGCTTCTCCTTACTCTGTCCCACTCATCCTGCTCTACCTCCTAATTCTCTTGCTCAAAAATCACATTTAAAAAACTTGTGAGACTAATACACTGTGACTTTTAAGGGAGCTTATTTTAAAAAAACACTCCACCGTTTTTTCCATTCACTTTTCAAAAAATATAGAAGTGAGTTATGAGGCCTGTCATCTATTCCCTTCTCACCCCCTTCAATCTCACAGACTAATAAAGCTCTACTTAGTCAATGACTTACGCCTTTTAATAAAGTGCTATTTTCATAAAATAACAACCATGTAAAATGTCAGGATTTGCATCTGCAATTTTCCTTTCCTTAAAGTCATTGTTCATCTGAAATCAGTTGAGGTTCTCTGGTTTCTCAATAATATTGGAAATTGGACTGGAGTGGAATCCTTGATCAAACATAAGAAAGGTGAGGGAAATTGTTTATAAGATTAACCTTTGGAAAGCCAGTTAGTGAGGTAAGCACCCAGTGCCAGAAGGAACTGGCAGTCTCAGATGTAACAGGGACGTCTATCCTGATAGAACCCTCTGCATAAGGCCTGGTGTCCAGGTGCTGGGCAGAAGGCAGATGGTGAGATCAGGCATGAGGCAGACACTGTCCTTGCATGTCATGCATGGTTGGAAGCGGGGAGGGGTGTCCTGCTGACGTGGTAGATAGCAGGTCAGGTACAAGGTCACTATTGTTTTGTGCTGACCATTCCTAGCAATAATCATACCTGTGTGGACAGGAGAGGAATCAAGGTCTAACTCTTTTGTTCTCACATTAACCCGATGAAACTATTAATGTGTTTCTTGCTTTTCAGAATTGATTCAGGAAAAGAGGCAAGAGAAAAGCAAGGACTGACTTTTAAACTTAGCCCTTCTTTTCAGAAACTAAGCTCCTACCTTCTGAGACATTATTTTTAATTCAAAACCCTGAACAACACAGCATTTGGAGAAACAAAATACTTAAAAGAATTGTCTGAGAGGGGCCAGGCACTCTGGTTCAGGCCTATAACCCTAGCACTCTGGGAGGCTGAGATGGGTGAATTGCCTGAGAAGTTTAAGACCAGCCTGAGCAGTGAGCACCTGTAGTCCCAGCTACTCAGGAGGCTGAGGCAAAAGGATCCCTTGAGACCAAGAGTTTGAGGTTGCTGTGAGCTCTAACACCTCAGCACCCCCAGGGTGAGAAAATGAGATCCTATCTCAAAAAGAAAAAAAAAAAAAAAAGGAATCATCAGAGATTACATAAAAGACATAAATAACAATCTCATACAGGAAAGAGAATAGGCTTCTTTTAAGTGGATATTTTTTAAATTTCAACTTGTTTTAGCCTCATTGCTAGTATGTTCCCATCAATAAAAATTAATGCAACTGTGTATTTCAAAATCAGAAAGAACCAAGATGAGCCAATTTCTTTGGCTTTCTCCAGTATTTATTTTCTATACTTCCATTATCCTAACTCTGAATTTGGCCTGAAAATACTTTCCAATTAATGTCTAACATGATGCAGCTCATGATGTGGTTATAGACTCCTTGGGGAACAGAATTAAACCATCAAACCCATTTTCTAAGTCTAGGGTTAAAGGTTAATGGATTTACCAACATGCTAAACAAATTCAAAGCAATATCCCTCAGAGGGAGAGATGAGGAAAAACATCAAATGTTCGTCTTGCCAATTTTTTTCTCCATTCTATGTATGTTTTAAGTTATATCAAAAGGACTGCAGAAAATCTATGGAGCTAGAAAATTAAATTTGTTACTGCCTTCTACTGAGGATTTTCTAGCAAATTTATGTTTTTACCTCGTTTCTTGGAAGAAGTACTATAATAGTCGGTCAGCAGCGAATGTTGTTTACATTTATCAGGTGACAGAGCTAAGAATGCAAGAAAAACTGACATGTTCAGCTTCTCACAATAATAATAGAAAGGAGATTAATATTCCTAACATAGGAGCCAGCTACATTACTCATTACCTAGACCATCCTCTCTGAGAATTAAAAATACAATATTGCACTTAATATATAAAAGTTATATCTCTTCAGAAAAAGAAGCCCAATTATAGACGATGCAGTCAACAGCAGTGCTTTTTAAAATATTCCTTCTTCCTCTCTACTTCCATAGGAGGTAAGGAAGACTTACTCTGTCTGGAGACTTCAGGCTCACCTACACAACTTTCTTCGACCACTGGCAACAGATAAGACACCAGCAGAAGCTTGAAATGTGCTTGCACAATTGTCTTCTGGTGTCCCTGCCATTGCCATGAAAAAAGACCCCTTTGCATAACTGTTCGCCCCAAGATACAGACCAGAGCCAGACCTGTAGCTCAGCGTGCTTCCACTCCACTGAGTCCGGCCAAGGCTAGCCCACTCCTGCCAACCCCAGACCCAGGAAGAAGGAGCACCGATCGTTGAATGGCACTGAAATGACTCACCAAACACATGCAGCCTACCATGTGGTCTACCGTCTAGGGGCTGAGATGGTTGATTCCGGAGCTGCTTTCCTATTTTTTAGCTCCTGAGCCCTAATCCCCCAGGCTGAGGTGATTTGCCCCAGTTCCCAGCCATTTCTATAGTTTTGCAACTGAACTGTGCTTAGTTGTCTTCCTGCTGCCCCAATAGTTACCACTAAAATTACTATTACCTGTGTCCCACCTTGCTTGGATTTTTCTGCTGAAATGTTTCAGAACATGCCACCCCAGAATACGCTACTTTGGACTTCAATCTGAGGGACCTGGAAACAGGAAATGCAGGGAAGGGCTTTCTCTGAACTCCCCTTGCCTGCCCAAAGACAGCATTTATATAAAACGCTGCTGCCATGGCGGATCCCCTGTGTGGGAATTTCATCAACCAGGAAGGATTAAACTCACATCACAGGAGAGGAGACCAGCCGTCAATGCCATGCTCAGACAGACTTTATCAGCTGTTCTCCTGAGGCCCTAGTCATCTTCCCGCCCAAATTGTTCACTGTCCCCCAAGTTGCCTACATTGTTCCACCCCTCTCCCCTATGAAGAGAGTATAGGAGCTTCTGGATCCCACTGGGTTTTGAGGTATTCACCTTTCCTTCGTGTAATGCCCCTGTGTACGTAGTAAATCTGTATACCTTTTCTCTTGTGAATCTGCCTACTGTCAGTTTATTTTGCAGACTCAATTATCGAACCCTCAGCGGGTAGAGGAAAAGTTTTCCCTCTCCTACACTGCTATCGCTCAGGGCAATCTGTGGAATCCCCAGGAATTTAAATGGGTTTAAGGTATTTACAGATTTGGTTTCTGCATATTTTTGCTCTTCTGCTATATTTAGAGAAAGATAGAGGTCACTATTTGTTCAGGGTGAGTTTCATCACTATAACATTCAGAAAGTAACTATTTTTAAAATGATAGAATCTGGGCTTAGTGCCTGTAGCCAGTGGCTACGGTGCCAGTCACATCCACCAGAGCTGACAGGTTTGAATCCAGCTTGGGCCTGCCAAACAACAATGACAACTACAACCAAAAAATAGCCAGGCATTGTGGTGGGTGCACGTAGTCCCAGCTGCTTGGGAGGCTGAGGCAAGACAATCACTTAAGCCCAAGAGTTGGAAATTGCTGTGAGCTGTGATGCCATGGCACTCTACCCAGGGCAACAAAGTGAGACTCTGTCTCAAAAAAAATAGAATCTGGGTGTAATTCCGTAAGAAGGAAGGCTGATAAGAAAGAACCATTGCTTTATCGCATTAGAAGTCCACTTATATAGATACATCCATATGCACACAATGGGATGTAAGTCAGACTTTCAAATTGCAGGGTTCTCAGCCTGGCACTATTGACATTTAGGCCCAAATCGTCCTTTTATGGGGGCTTTCCATGCATTGTACAATGTTTAGCAGTGTCCTTGCCTTCTACTCACAGATGCCAGTAGAACCACAGTTGTGATAACCCAAAACACCTCTAGACGTTTCCAAATGCCCCTAGGCAAAGTTAATCCAGATGAGTGCCACAAATTAGAGAACATTGTATTTTAATTTGTCAACTAACGGAACAGTTCCATTTTTTCCGTCTTGGATGATTTTGCTAATCTGTCTGATCTCTCTGCCATCCAGAGTAGTCATTCTTTACACTTACCTCCCAAATTTTAGAGAAATGTTCCATTGCATTGCAATCTAGTTATAATGCCAGGATAAATGTCAAAGCAATATTTATGGGGATAAACTCTTAAATAGAGGATTTACGGGATTGGTAAACATAACATCTGTTATGCTAACCTTTTGGTTCCCATATTGTATATTGAAACCAAAATAGTGAATTTTGAAACTCAGCTTATACCTGCGCATACCCTTATTACGTAGATCTGGACATCATAATGGTGTTCATCAAAGAGTTATTGTACCAGTATCTCCTTGTTCTAAATTGTATAGCATCAAAAGTAAGGAATTTCTCTACTGATTTGAGGAAGCTTTCTACTCCAAAACAGCTACAACTAGTCTGATTCTTATAATGAAACAGTATAAGATGTCTTGCATGCAAACACAATAATCACATTTTGCTTTCAACAAAGAACCATCTGTTCTCTGAAGGATACACTCTCAAGCATGCAATATTTCATTTAGATACTATGATGTTGCTGTTTTTCCTTGCCATGTGAGCCACAGTCAGGGCAAGTGTTAAATCCACCTGGCACGTGTTGCGATAAGGTTGTCTCCTTTCCTAATGTTGGTTTTGAAGCAGTGTGTCAATATTTTACACAAAGAATGGCATAGAAAATATGGCAGTAACTAAAACAGTTCATAGCAGAATCAACTACACTGGCAGATGGTGAGTGCCCTTTCACTGACAATCTTCAAGCTTAGTCTAGAAAGTCATGGAAGACGTTTTCTTGGGATGGGCAGTTAGCTATTCTAATTTTCACATTTCCTCTAAGTCTAACATTGTGTTATTCTTATTTTTAAAACTCTATTTTCAATCAATTAACTCTTGACCTATTTTTGGAAAGTAAATGCTAGGAGAAGTAATGCCTAACATTTATCAAATACAGATATTCCATTTATCCTCCACAAACTCCTATAAGATGAATATCATCATCTCCATTTTGAAGATGGAGAAAATAAGGTTTGTAAAGCTAATGTATTTCCTTCCAACTCAGTGTCAAAGCAGAGATTTAAGCTCAGGTTCAGTTGACTGCAAAATCACTATCCTGAAATAGCAGACTAGGGGTCAGAGCTTATAGTAATTTTTTTAGCCAAGTCAGAATATGCAAGCCACAGATTTTTGCCACACACAACAAACTCTTTCTTCATGTCTCTTAAAATTCTGTGCCTTTTATCACTTATATCAAAGTTCTATACGAAACAGAAACCTGCATGGGCAATGAAGAGAAACATACTAATAAGAGTCCTGCTACAAAGGAAGCTCATTATGTAGTTAAATAATTGCATTGATTCATAATATAATTAAGTCTCCTATGTGCACCAACAAACTGCATTAAGAGGAAAGAATAAAGCCATGTCATTTTAATTTCAATCTGCTTTAAAATGGTATATACCAATTTACTGAACTGTGTGTATAGTAAGAAGTAAGTATTGAGTTCTTTCATGTTTGTGCCATTCTTTTCCACACCTTCAGACATATTTGTCAAGAAACATGATTAAAAATAGATCAAGAATCTGGTTTATAATATGACTATTTCCTGACAGAAGTCAAACAACTACAAAATAAGATGGTTCTTTGTGGTATATATATTATTTCAGAGCAAGATGAGGAAGCACAACGTTAAAGGCACGTACCAGAAATGCTATTTCTGCATGAAAATAATGAAATGTCAGGATCCAGGGGAATCCCATAAATCACTTTATTCACTTCTGCTTTAGTTTATTACATGAAATGCGTGCAGCCAGGGATCTGAGACCTTTTCTCCTATTAAATCTACAATCGACCAAATTGACACAATTCCACTCTCTCACACAACAAAAGTCATCCTATCTAAATTACATGATTTAGTTTTATCCATAGTTTGACCTTTCCTTAGCTTCTATTTCTTATTCATATTTATAAACTTTTGAAAGCTGGTTGGACTGACAAAGGCATTTTCCTATGAAAAACAAAATAAAGCAAAACAACACCTTCAGAACACCTCATTATATTTGTATCCCATCATGTTCCAAAAGATATTAGAGAGGACTTACAAGATGATGCATAATAATATGACAGAATTTGAAGAGATAAAGTCAGAGACAAAGAAAATAATAAAGAGAAAACTTTAGGATGTGATTCAGTTGAAAAGTAACATTGATTGACCACTTACTATTACCCATGATTATAAACAAAATAGGCAACTTCAGACAATCCTGCTCTACTGGTTTTACTCTCCAAGGCCATTTCTATCTGCAACAGCCCACTCTAACTTATTTCCTGTAGAGTCTCTCTGGAGGAGCACTAGGTCAGTTGTAGCCTTAATGGATACCATTTGTTGAATATCTCCTCTGTGCTACCCAAAACATCACTCATTAAACTTGGTCACACTCTAAGCTAAATTCAACTTGCAGATATTTTGTGCACTGTTCTTTTATTTTTTCTCACATAGGTATTTCTTCTATACTATGTGCATATAAACCCTTCAAAGATAAGAATGAGATATTTTACTCTTTTATATTGCTCAAAATCCCAATCCCACCACCGCTACCTCTTAACAATGACAAAAAAATTATTACAAAAGCAGTCTTTTGTAAATAAAGTCTGTGTTTGTCATATGTACGTGGGCATGTGTATTGGTATGTGTGTGCGAGTATTCTATTCTCTGATTAAGGACCCTAAACTGCTGATTAAGGACCCTCAATCCCAATACACATACAGGCAGTCCTGGGTTACAGTCCTGGGTTACAAACAGATAGGTTCTGTAAGTTTGTTCTTTAGTTGAACTTGCATGTAAGTTGGAACCGAGTACATACATTTACCTACTACCTGTAATAGCCTCCATTCGTAAGTGCAAGTTGTATGTAAGTTGGATGTTTATAACTCGGGGACTGCCGTAAAAACTTTGCAAGGAGAGTTGAAAGAGATTTTTATGAGTCGAATTGCATTCCTCCTGAAATTCCTATGTTGAAGTTCTAACCTCTAGTACTTCAGACTTTATTTAGAGATATTTACAAAAGTAATTGAGTTGAAAATGAGGTTATTAGGGTGAATTCTAATCTAATACTACTGATGTCCTTGTAGGAAGAGGAAATTAGAATGCAAGCAGGCACAGAGGGAAGACAGTGTGAAGACACAGGGCAAAGACGGACATCCAAGGCCAGGGAGAGAAGCCTGAAGTAGATGCTTCCTTCCCAGCCTTTGGAAAGAACAAACCCTACTGACACCTTGCTCTTGAACTTCTGGCTTCCAAAACAGTGATAAAATTAAATTCTGTGGTTTAAGCCAGCCAGTTTGAAGGTGCTTTGTTCCATCATTCCTAGGAAACTAATACAGGGTGCATTTCATATTTTTGTTTGTGTTTAAGAATATCTGAATTCATTGAAATAAGAATTGCATACATTTTGCTCTTTGTATTGATGTATACTAAACTATTAAGGCCATATACACAGTAGGGTCTGACATCAATAGTTAGTTTCTACTCACTGATGGGAAAAAGGCAATTTTTCACCAGTGATTCTAAGAGAATAGTATGTCTTACTCCAGTATGAATAATACTGTAATACCATCATAGTCAACAACAACTTTATTGATGTTGAGCTCTGTGACTGTTGCTGTTACAAGCACTGCATCCATATTAAACCATTTCATCCCCACAGTTACATGACGAAGGTGATGCTATCATTATCTCCACAGCTTGCTGCTTTGCACAGTACCTCTTCTTCAGGCCTCGATTCCTAACCACAAAAAGTTCTAGTCTTCCCTTATATATTTGCCTAAAGAATATCCCTTTATTAACTACCCTTTGGTAGCTCCTTTTCTCAGAAGCCTTTCATTCTATTTGTTCTGCAAGATTCTGGATATTAATATTAAAAGTTCATGAAAGTTTTGCATATAATGTAGTTCTCTGTCATTCTGTAGATAGCTTAGTTCAGAATCCTTGTTGATGATTCCTTAAAATTCTCATCCCAAGACCCTGTCCCAGACCTAATGAATTAGTTTCTATGGGTAGAACCCTAAAAACTGTATTTGTAATTAAAGTTCTTGAATACTTCCCTGACACATTCACATCTGAGAACCATGGCCTATTTTAAAAATGTCATCTGTATTTTGACTAAATATTAGTTTAATTAATTCATTAATTAATGGAGACTTTGCCTATTAACCATAGGAGAATAATTCTAAAAAAGGATAATCATGAAATTACTATAAAATTTTAAAAATCAATGCAGTTTTAAAGTAGATTACATGCACACTGTTAGGAAAACAAGGGCAGTAGGCATTAATACTCAACAAATGAGCCTGAAAACATCACTAATCCATCTGCTTTACATTAAATTTCTCATTAAGAAGGACAATTTTGGCATATGATTCCTGACCCTGTGGATTTCGCCAATTATTTCATAATTCCGCGATCCAAGCTACAAGCTCCAAAACATGTATTGACAATGACATCTAATGGACTGAAAGAAAAAAAGAATTCATTATGAAAGATACATCATTCTCATTATTTCAGGACATTTCCTATCAGTTTGATTTCTTGAAAGTCAGTGGTTTTAGACCATACAATAGCTTAAATATTTCTAAGTTCCTGATTAGTAATAGGAAGAGCTACCCACCGATCATCACCTCCTGATTTTCAAATCCTTGTGAAGTCTTTTTCCATATTGGATAGAGATGATATGTCTAACCATCAGGTTATTACAAAGTGATAGAGTGGGACTTCTGAGGCTAGGCCTTAGAAGACCTTCTGGTTTTTCTCCTGTTTTCTCCCCCACATTACTGACTTTGAAAGACTCTCACTGCCATGCTGGACTCCCACTGCAGGAACACTTAAGCAGCCCATAGAAAGTCCCATGTGGAGAAGAACCACCTTATGCCAACACCCAACTTTCTACCCGTGTGATTGAGTCTTCTCAGACAATCTTTCAAATGAGTGCAGCCTCAGCTGCCATCTTGCTTGCAGCCTCATGAGATACCATGAACCAGAACCAGGCAGCTAAACTACTCCTGAATTCCTAACCCACAGAAACCATGTGATACAGCAAATGTTTGTTCACTTTGAATATTTTGTTATGTAGCAATAGATATAAATTAATATAGAAATAAATGCAATGATTGCAAGAATGCTTAGAAAATGCTAAACTAACTCTTGACACGATTGACCTACATGTCCTCGCTTAGCCCTCCAAACCCAGCTCCATTTTCACTTTTCCAACATTTTTTTCAGATAGCTCTTTCTCAGTCCTCTCTGCTTTCTTCTTTCTACCCCTATACAATGTTTGGCCATTTCTCAAAGATCTACTTTTCATCCTCTTTGGTTCTTTCATCTCATATCAAATCATCCTCTCTAGGAAGATGGTTTTTAAACCTTTTTCTCCAGCCCTAAGTGTCTCTCTGAGGCTACAATATACTAATGGCACTTGAACATTTCCACTTAGATGACTAGAGTCAACATATCCACAATCAGATTTGACTTCTTGTCTTTAAAATTGGTTGTCCTGGTCTGACTTTAGATATGTTAGTGGGACCATTCTCCTCCCTATTGATAAACCATCAAACCACAAATTCTCTAACTCTTTACTCATTTTCTGACTTTCATATTTTATCTTTAAATTCTGTGAATTTATGCTGATGATATGTCTTTAAAATCCTGTTTCTTTTCATTCCTCTTACCTGATTCACAGCCACTTCCTTGCAAGGTGCTAATTACAATAACTTCATAAGGTGATAATTGCAGTAACCGCATATTTATTGCTCTTAGCCTAAAGCATCTGTTCACTTCAATCTGTCATGCACACAACTGTCAAATTAATCTTTCTAGAGACAATATCTATTCTTCTTTCACTCACAAACTTTCTATGGCAATTCCCTGTCTTTAATTTTACCTTCTTCAACTGAGCTGGAATTTTACTAACATCTTACCATGCCAAATATAGTACCACCTCCATACACTTACCAGTCAGTTCCCCACTCATTAATGACCTCTTTTGTCTCATACCTGTTCATAAAAATTAAATCTTTGTCATGTACAATCCAACTCAAGTCTTACATTTCTAATAAACTTTCTCTGTTCTCTCTGCTTCACAAATGGTGCCAGTATATGTATAAAAAAGTACAATGAATAGAAAGGCAATCTGAAATTAAGGTACTATACCACAAATACCTCTGAACTACTATTCTACTCGCTGCTCATTGCATTCATTAAGCAATAAGTAACATTTTTTTTTTTTTGGACTTTCGATCAGTGAAGAACTAGCTCAACAGGAATCAGCTGAAATGGAATAACATTTCTGGAAACCTCTAGAAATTACATAATTCCATCAGAAATTATGAATGAATGTTGGCGATTAATAAACCAGTTCTAACTAAGTAGTGCCCAGATTTTAGCTCAGAGTAAATCTGTTGTAATTTAGAAGAAAAGCTAGCCTTGTTTATGGTTGTTTGATTTCCTTGCCATTGTTCTATATTGTTATAATACTTAAATTCTACTTTTTATACAACATCTATTAAAGAGTGAGCAATGCTGTCTTTCTCTTAAAACTAAAATTATTTTATATGTTCTTGAAATCTCTTAAATGCTTGACCTACAGGCCAAGCCCACCTAATGGTATTCCTCAGCAGTAACATAGCATACTTGCCAAAGCCAAAAGAACACCAGATAAAGCCATTTATGATTTATCTAACTCCAAAATACTGACAATAACATTATGGAACATTTTCATGTTAATGAGTCTTTTCTTTCTCCATAAATTGCTCACCCCTGGAAGTCAGAAGCCAGGGTCAATGATTCATTCAGGAAATTTTTACCGAATATTAGTTCATGAAAGATCCATTTAAAAAGTTGAAGGAAGAATGTATGAAGCAGTCAGAGTTCTGAGTTGCAAGCAACAGAAACCAACCCTGGTCACATTAAGTAGAAAAGAAAACCAATGTATTGAAAAGCCACTGAGACATGCAGAATCATCTAGAAGCCTAAAGAACCAGGCTCAGAAAAAAAAGGGGGCAGCTGAACTAAAACATAAATAAAACTGGTTGGGGGAGAGCATTAATGTCCTATATCTTTCCACTGGACACTGGAACTACTACCACTGCCACCTTCAGCACTGGACTTGAGAGGCCACTTCTTGCACCACTGTTACCTGGGAGACCAGATGGTGCTGCAGATTTACATTCTGTAGCAGACATGTCTGATTTGGTTTGCCCAGGTCACCGTTATGCACCTCAGATACAAGAGGCTGGGAAAACAGCGACAATTCTTTTTGGCTTCAATAAAAGAGGCAAAACAAATCAAACATGGGAATGAGATTCAGATACAAGTCAACAAAAATAACTTTTTTTAATGTTATATGTCTACACCAATGTTTTATGATCATTTCGCACTTTTTTTTTT
>NW_003852399.1:43370185-43371841 GCF_000181295.1 Otolemur garnettii
TTCTCTTGCCTCAGCCTCCTGAGTAGCTAGGACTACAGGCACCTGCCATAACACCTGGCTATTTTTTTTGTTGCATTTGTCATTGTTGATTTTAGCTGGCCCGGGCTGGGTTCAAACTCGCCAGCCTCAGTGTATGTGGCCAGCACCCTACCCACTGAGCTATGGGCACTGCCATCTTGCACTTTAGAAAGATCATTCTGACACCAATATTGAGAATAATTATAGAGACAAAATTGGAGTTTCAGTTTGAAGCAACATGAAAAATATTATGAAGCTAAGAGGATAAGGAGAAATCAATGGATTTAAAAGAAAGTGAGGTGATAAAATTGACAGAATCCAGAGACCAACTGGACTTGATAAGTAAAGAAAGATTGTCAAACATTGTTCTTAGATTGCTGGGCTGGGTTCCATGTGAATTAGAACATAAAATTCAGCAAATTGAGGGAAGGTAATGAATATCAGTTAGGGTCATGGTGAGCATAAGGTGTTTGTGGTAGTTTCAATATGGCCATAAATTCTTTGGTTTTTCTTTTTAGTAAAACTAAAAAGAGTGCAATCTATTTTCTCCAATCCTCAAAATTTTCGTAGCTCTTATGATTTGCTTTAACCAATAGAACATGGTAGAAGCAACATGAGACTGGCAAGTCTCAGCCACAAACGGTCTTGCAGTTTCTAGTTTCCACTCTTACTATCTTTAAACATTTTCGCCACCATCTGAAGAAACCCATGCTTCTTGGGTTTCACAAGTGGAGAAAAAGGCTCAGCTGTTCTAGCCTTCTGAACTGAAGACCCCAAAATATGAATGAAGTCATTCAGAACCAGTCAACCACAGCTGTAGTCAACTAACTGTAGCCAACTGAGTGACCAGGGTAGAAGAACCATTCAACTGAGCCCCACCCAAACTGCAGATTCATGAACAAAGAAATAATTATCGTTTTATGACACTACAGGTTAGAATTGCTTGTTATACAGTGATGGAGAACTGATATATTGCTGACAGAATGTCCATTTGGGAGGAAAAGTCCATTCAGGAGTTGGATATGAGACTAGAGCAAATGAAGTATAATATGACCATCATGTTGGTCAGTGTCATGGACTGCATGAGATCATCCAGCATGAGGTCATATTGTTTCAGTAATGGGCAAAGGTAACGATTTAACCTAACACTTAAGATATCAATAGAAAAAAAATAGTGAAAGAAACTATAAAGGAGCAGCCAGTGATGATTTAAGCAAATACAGTAAACAACTAGGAAGTTATGGATGAACTTGGTGAAAACTACTTGTGTTTTTTGGAAGTTGGTATAAAAGCCAGATAATGCAGATTATGATGGGTTTGAAAAGCAAAGAAAAAAATCAGTGGAGATATCTCTTTGAAAATATTTTGGCTCAGTGCCTGTGGCTCAAGCAGCTAAGGTGCCAGCCACATACACCTAAGGTGACGGGTTCGAATCCAGCCCGGGCCCGCCAAACAACAATGACGCTGCAACCAAAAAATAGCCAGACATTGTGGTGGGCACCAGTGGTCCCAGCTACTTGGGAGGTTGAGGCAGGAGATTCGCTTGAGCCCAGGAGTTGGAGGTTGATGTGAGCAGTGAAGCCATGGCACTCTACCCAGGGGGACAGCTTGAGGCTCTGTCTCAAAAAAAAAAAAAAA
>NW_003852399.1:43371861-43423732 GCF_000181295.1 Otolemur garnettii
AAAAAAAAAAAAAAAGAAAGAAATATTTCCATACAATTAAAAGCAAAAGATAAGACAGAAGTTGTAGGAATTTTTTTCCCCCAAAACATGAAAAAGATGTTTATACTGTGATGTAAAACAGGAGAGAGATTTAAGTTAATCAAAGATTTCAATGATACTGTAATGTTCCTGAGAAAATAGTAGGAGAGGGGATTGGGCACAAGAGTAAAGGGACCAGCCTTTATCAGGAAGAAGAACTGTACATCCACTGATCCTAGGATAAAGAATAAAAGGGTAAGTGTTAACAGCTTATGTGGTGGGGAGGGGCCAATACTGGAGGATAGGGAGGCATAGTCCACAGTAAATTAGTTGCCAGGAAAGGAAAGTAATTTCAGCCTGTGGTTTTCCACTTTCTCTATAAAGTTATAAATCATTTACCTTTATAAAGTGGGGATATATGAATAGTTAACAAGTCTGAGGAGAGTAGCAAAGATTTGAACAGGGAACGTTTAAATATGGCCACAAATTGTTTGTAGTGCTTAGCAAACAGACCTCTGGAGTCTGTTTTCCCAGCTCCTGAAATAAAATTTGTCTGATGACTTGCTTTAACCAATAGAATGTGACAGAAATAAATGTGCCTGGCAAGTCCAAGAACTCTACATTCATATTCTGCCTCTCCCACTTACTGGCTGTGTGACCTGTGGAAAATTGTTCACTCAATTATGCAGTGCCCATTTGTGGACTAACAGACTCTCCTATGTGCCGGGCAGCATGTGGCATATTAACTACTTAACGATGAAAGAATAAAAACAGTAGTACATTCACTACTTCTAAGAAGAGTATTTTCCTTGGAAATTACTTATGCTGTATCTCAAAGGCTGTGTCTAAAAACTGTGGCAACTATACTGACAGTAACTAACAGAGAATATAAGCTTTGTGTGTGATACTATCCTCAGCCCCTAACTGTATTATCTATCTCTACTCTCCCAACAGCAATAAGGGGTTAAGTAATATTATTTTTCCCATTTTATAGATAAGAAAACTAATACTAGGAGCTTAAAAACATTCTCTATGTTTGAGTACTAATCCATGGTTTATGTACGTATAGTACATTTTCTTAATTTACTCATACATTGGTGAGCATTTAGGTTGATTCCCACATCTTTGCAATTGTGAATTGTGCTGCAATAAACATTTGAGTGCAAGTGTCTTTTTGTTACAATGAATTCTTTTCCTTTGAGTAAACCCCAAGATGTGGGATTTGAGGGTAGAATGTAAATACATTTCTTTCTATGGGGAATCACCATATTGCTTTCCATAGAGGTGGTACAAATTCGCATTCCCACCAACAGTGTGTAAGTCTCCTTTCTCTCTGCATCCACACTAGCATCTATTGCTGTCTGATTTTTTTTAATAATGGCCATTCTGACATATATACCATTGAGTACTACTGAGCCATAAAAAGGAATGAAATAATATATTTTGCAGCACCTTTGATAAATTAGAGACCACCAGTGAAGTATCTCAGGAATGGAAAAAAAAACACCACATATACTCTCTTATATTTCAGAATTAATCAATGGTCACACACGGGCACAAAGAGATATAAAGGTCGTTGGAAATTAAGAAGGTGGAAAGTGGGAAGGGGAGAGGGGAAAAACTTACCTACTAGGTACAGCGAACACTATTTGGGTGATGGGCACACTAAAAGCCCTGACTTAAGCATTACATAAGGTATCCGTGTAACAAAAACATTTGTATCTACTTAATATTTTGAAATAAAAAGAGACAGAAAAAACTTAACCAAAGCCATACATCCTGTGAATCCTAAAGGTGGACTTCAAATACAAGCAAAATGACTCCAAAGTCTCTTTCTTCCACAGGGCAGCTCTATATAAGCTAATCAATTAATGTTAGTGATGATTATTATTACTGTAACTACTGCTTGGCTGCCACTGGACACCATTACTCTGTAGTAGTACCAATGTTCACTGGATATATAGCATTGGTTTCCTATCAGTATTCAGTGTAGGGAGAGAAGACAGACATTTGGATTAACCACAGATTGAACTTTTCTTGGGCAGATATAGCAGATGGCTATGGAAATCATGTACTACTAAGAAACTACTAAAACAAACATCATCTGTGGGATTTGATTATACACAGAAGGGAAGTAAGCCATGAGAAAGGTGATAAATTGAGAGAATATTTAAGTAATAAAGAGAATTAAATCTCAAGTAGGTGTAAGAATACTTGCAGTTGGAATATGAAAGTGAAAGAACAGGAAAGACAGTAGGTGGTGGTACAGGCAAGGATCGCGTTGGCTAATGTGCCATGAGTAGAACTTACAGTCTCTGCACATAGTATTTGAGAAATAAAAATGTGGTTGTTGAAGAGTGCCACATGGAATCTTGATAAGAAACCTCTTTTGGTACATGTACAAAGCCTGTTTCTGTTTGGGTAGGATTAAATATTTGTCAATGGTATTAATGAGGGAATTCACCATTGCTTATGGAAAAACTTAGGATTTCCTTTTGGAACGTAGTGACTTTAAGTCAGCATTTCTCTCTTCTGTTTTTAAAACTTATCCAAGAAGCAAACGGCAACAAGGAGTATGAGGGGAAGGAAAATAAAAACCTTAAACTCTGTTTCTAGTGATATTTTTAGTGAAGTTAGGAGACAGCTAAAACTCCAGACCCCATAGGAATGAGAAGACCACCAAAAGCATAGAGTTTGGTTGGAGAAGCAGATACATAATACTGTGCAGAAAGAGCTCCGGAAGAGATGGCATAGTAAACTTCTTGAAGTTGGAGAGAACACAAGAGTTTCCAGACTGAAACTCTTTGCCATAATGAAAATAGGGGTAACCAAATAGAACTACCTCAGTTCTAAAAAGAAAAGAAGGGAGAATTAAATGGGGAATCACGTGGCTTAGCCATCTTTACAGGAACTGGTACATTTCTTTGGCTGTAAGGGGTGGGGGGAGGAATACCTTTCATTGTAAAAACATCCCCATGACTGCCTGTGTCCACAAGCTGGGGAGAAATAAAAATTCACTAGACTGGATCACAAGAAATATTCGAGTTCCTCTGATATACAGGCTTGACTCACCCCTAACTTAAGCCTTCTACTGATACTGATCTGAGAAAAACTTGTGTAAGTAATTTAGAAGGTACTAGTATGCTCTTAAAAAAAAAAAAAAAGCTACAGAGAAAAAAGAAGTGAGGAATGAAAAAGAAAATAAATGGAAGATGAAAACCTACCAGAAAGAAGTTGTCCCGCACACAGAAATATGACCAAATTAAGAGGAGGAGGGAAAAGCCTCTATAAAAAAAGCACATACAAGGCTAACATGAGACACTGTAATTTTTTTTTTTTTTTTTTTTTTTGAGACAGAGCCTCAAGCTGTCCCCCTGGCTAGAGTGCCATGGCATCACAGCTCACAGCAACCTCCAACTCGTGAGCTCAAGCGAGTCTCCTGCCTCAGCCTCCCAAGTAGCTGGGACCACAGGCGCCTACCACAACGCCCAGCTATTTTTTTTTGGTTGCAGCCATCATTGTTGTTTGGTGGGCCCAGGCTGGATTCAAACCCACCACCTTAGGTGTATGAGGCTGGTGCCTTAGCCGCTTGAGCCACAGGCACCGAGCCAAGACACTGTAATTTAGGAAAGGGATGCCAAGATAAGAGAAAGGGATGGAATAGGAGATGATAGAAATTAGGAATAAAGGAAAAGAAAAAAATTAATCATGACAGAAATAAATTGGGAAAGAGTTGAAGGGAAGTAACTACTGCTAAAGGCTCTATGATGGACCTAGAATAAAAACCTTAAAATTAAGCAAAATGAAACAGAAATGGTTAAGAAAATTTTCTTGAAATAAAGGACTTTACAAATATTGGAACTCAGCTTGGCGCCTGTGGCTCAAGTGGCTAAGGCGCCAGCCACATACACCTAAGGTGGTGGGTTTGAATCCAGCCCAGGCTGCCAAACAACAGTGACGGCTGCAACCAAAAAAAAAAAAAAAAAAAAATAGCTGGGAGTTGTGGCAGGTGCCTGTGGTTCCAGCTACTTGGGAGGCTGAGACAGGAGAGTCTTGGGTTTTTAACAATAAAAACCACATATTTCCTCTTTTGATGAAGTTCAAAATTATAGTAAATATTCTCCAAAAATGCCCATAGATTACTTGATAATAATAAAAAAATTAATAGATAAATATTGTTCTCAGTACTGAAGAAAAGCAAACCTTAAAAGAAAACCTTAAGAAAACCTTAAAATTAAGCAAAATGAAACAGAAATGGTTAAGAAAAGTTTGGAGGTTGCTGTGAGCTGTGATGCCACAGCACTCTACCCAGGGGGACAGCTTGAGGCTCTGTCTCAAAAAAAAAAAAAAAAATTGGAACTCTACTATTTCCCAAGGCAAGCTAATCCAGAATGGTCTATACTGGTCTAAACTTTATAAAGAAAAGAAATTCTCTGGGCATTCAAGAAATAAGACCTTGGGTTGGCCTCAGATTTTTCCATACCTTTCAACATCAGAACCCACAGTGGAAGAATAGCTACAGAATCTCCAAGAAAAACAAATTTTTTGATTTAAGCTTTTTATATGCAAACTGCTTATCAGCTATAAAGACAAGAAATGGCTTTCAACATTCAAGAATTCAAGGAATATCATTTCATAAGTCCTTCTTATTAAGGAATCACCTAGAGAAATACTTCAGTCAATCTCCGGCAGTGAGCATTGCATCTAAATAACTATAAAACTAAGACTAAAATAAATACGGGAAAGAGAGTAGCAAACTCAAAAGACTACAAGGTCTGACAAAGTATAAATCATATACTGAAAAGGAGTTTAGAACAGTAGAAAGTAGTAGAGGTTAGAAGTAAGTATCTTAGTCTGGCTTCCGAGACAGCAGCCTGTGAGATAAAGGCTTCTGTGCAAGTACTTTATTGGCAAGTGTGATCTAAAGCAGTTAGAAATCTTAAGAATAAATGAAGGAAAATAGAGGAGGGAGAGTCATCACAAAAATGTATTATCAAATTAGGCATTGCTACCAGCCCCACTGATGGACCCAAAATCGTTCAATAAAAATACTACCTTCACCCTACTGGTGACATTTGGGGTGACACTTCACTTACATGCTACATTCCCTTTTTTACCATAGAACTCTTTCTGGAATTTTGCTTTATTTCCATTGATCTGTCTTTCATCTCAGATACCAGCACCACATTATTTCTAAGATTTAAAATGTGTTTGAATATGTGGAAGAGCCAGTTCTCCTCATAAATGTTCTTTTTCAGATATTTTTCTGGACTATTCCTGTTTTCTATTTTCCATTTGAACTTTAGTATCAGCTTGACTGAATCCAAAGTAAAAATGCTGTTGCTATTTTTATAGATCATGTTCAATCTTTGTGATGCTGCTTTTTCCTATCCAAGAAATGATACACATTTCCATTTATTCATCTTCTTTAGTATTTTTTAGTAACATGTTAAAAAGTTCTTTATATAGATCTTACACATCTTGCACGCTTATTTCTAAGCATTTTATCTTTCTTGCTGAATGGTTGAATAAGGGTTTTTTTCTTTTTTGTCGTATATATGAAATTGATTTCCATAGATTATATGCTCAGAAACTTACTAAGTTTCTCTTATGCTGGTTGCTTTCTTTGAGTTTTTGTCATGCAATCTAACCCATATCTTTATTGAATCTGGGCGTTGATAAATTTAATATGGTTTGAAGTCAAGAGCTACCAACATCCTTGGCATTTGATACATAATGCTATTTGAACCCAGATCTCATCTTCTATAAAAGCATTATTGCAACCTCATTTTGGCATCTGAAACAAAGTTATGATTGCTGCTGATGTTTGCTTTTCTTCAGTACTGAAAAGAATATTTATCTATTTTTTTTATTATTATCAAGTAATTTATGGGCATTTTTGGAGAATATTTACTATAATTTTGAACTTCATCTAAAGAGGAAATATGTGAGTTTTATTGTTAAAAAGTTTCAATTATTCTGGGCTACTTCTCTCTCACTGTGAACCATCCCGCTGATTGCCCATTTGGACTTCACACTATACCAAGACCTTCTTGAGCAGCATGATATCAGAAGGAGCTGATGAATATTGGCAGAAATCCAGAAGGATCAATGACCAAGGCCAATGCAAACAGGTGAACTGATGCTAGCATTCATCTCTAAATCACAATAGTCAGAAAGCCAAGTGAATAGAGAATAATTGACTGGTGGGGGGAGGGAAATATTTAACAGGGGATGAGAACAATCAATAGCAGAATGACTAGATAGAAATATTATGTATAACTCATGAAAGACCCAGCCCCAAACTATCTTGTAAAAATAGAAGCTATCGGTAAATATGATAGGCTACGTGCGCCTACCAAAACGATAACTCTGTTCGTTAGGTAGAAACATTGACAAATACTTACAAAATGATTCTAAGTGAATAAATAACATCATAATAACTACATATTAAATATTATCATTACTAATTAACAGTCTACAATCAAGGCAAAACTATGAGAGACAGAAATAAAATCAGTTGTTGACAGTGGTTAGAGGGGAAGGAGGGATGCAGAGAGGGAGCACAGAGAATGTTACGAACAGAGAAACTCCTCTGCATGGTACAGTCATGTGTCCTTGAACAATGGGACACTTTCTGGGAAATGCATCATATCATCAGGCAGTGTCATTCTTTTTTTTGAGACAGAGCCTCAAGCTGTCCCCCTGGGTAGAGTGCTATGGCATCACAGCTCACAGCAACCTCCAACTCCTGGGCTCAAGCGAGTCTCCTGCCTCAGCCTCCCAAGTAGCTGGGACCACTGGCGCCCCCCACAGCGCCTGGCTATTTTTTGGTTGCAGCCGTCATTGTTGTTTGGTGGCCTAGGCTGGATTCTAACCTGCCACCTTAGGTGTATGTGGCTGGCGCCTCATCCACTTCAGCCACAGGCGCCGAGCCAGGCAGTGTCATTCTTGTGTGAACATCACAGAGTGTACTTAAAACAACCCACATAGTATGGCCTACTACACACTTAGACTCATGGTATAGCCTATCACTTGTATGTTGCAAACCTGCACAGCATCTTACTTTTCTGAATACTATATGCAATTGTAACACAATGGCACATAGAAAAAGTACAGTAAAGATAGAATATTTTAATATTATGGGATTGGTGCCATATATGTAGTCCACAGTTGACTAAAATATTTATGCAGCAAACGACTGCACTATAATGGTAGACACCTGCCATTACACATTTGTCCAAACCCACTGAACATACTACAGCCAAGGTGAACCCTGATGTAAACTATGGACTTGGGTAATAATGGTATGTCCAGTGTAAGTTCATCAGCTGTAAGAGATGTGCTACTCTGGTGGCCAATGTTGATGATGGGAAGGTTATGCATGTGTGGGGCAATATGGGATATATGGGAAATCTCTGTACTGTCTAGGCAATTTTTCTGTGAACGTAGATCTGCTCCAAACAAATAGAGACCTTCTTTTTAAAACCTCAACTACCTGTTGACAAAATTTGTAAAAGAATATAAAGAAATAAATACTAGTTGGGATTACGTTTTGATTTTAAAAGTAAACTTTGCATCAACTTAGCAAAAAATAAATAAATTCTATTATCAAGATACGAGTTTAAGTGAATGGACAATGTGATGGCAACAAGAAGACCTCGTAACTAAGGCTGGCATTTACTTTAATTGAGTCATTTTCTATACCTCCTGCTATTATCACTGATAAGAGCTAGTATGCTTTTATATGCTGAATCTTTAATGCAAAAATTATTCCTTAACCATGGTTAGAATCAGCGTTGCCTATAACTTTTCTTGCACTCCTGTCATAAATAGACAAAATAAGAGTATGTAGCTGTAATGTGGAGAAAGCAATAGAGATAGCAAAATGGAGGCAGTTTCTGCTTGTCACTGGCAGGGAACACCAAAGAAATATATGAGATGACACCTGCCCTCAAGGCCATCAGATCTTAGCTGGGAGAGATTGTACCTGAAATAACTGGCAGTAAAAGATTCTGTTTTCTGTTGCCTCAAAGTGCAATGATAGATTTAAAAAGAAAGCACATACATAAAAGCAACTCTATCAGTGTTTCTCAAGAGGAGTGATGTTGGAATAGGTGACAGTACAGTCCTTCATGTGTGCAGGACTGTCCCATGGAGTGCATGATTGTTTATATTCCTGGTCCCTGTCCTCTAAATGCCAGCTGTCCCCAGCCATTATTTCAGACAAAAAGGAATTTAATTTAATTTCAAATGACCTCCCATATTTGTTTACAAATTGAGGTTCATTAAATTATATGTTTTGGAACTCTAGTGTTCCAAAGAATCTTAGGTGCTTGATGTGTCCTGTTCAACTTCTTAATATTGCAAACTACAGTAAAAATAATAATAATCACATGATATTCAGAACTGTTTAGATATCTTTGACTCCTCGCTTTCTCTCATCTTCCATATCAGCTCAATCAGCACTGCTCTGCCTTTTCTACCTTTAAAACTGCATCACAGTCCAACCACTTTCGTCATCTACCACACCAGGTCAACTAAGCACTCATTAGTATCTCTCACCTGGATTATTTCTGATTTCTGTAGCTTCCTATAATGGACTGTTCGTGTCTCCCCAAAATTCACATGTCAAAGCCCAATCCCCCAATATGATGGCATTTGGAGATGGGGGCTTTCAGAGGTGAGTAGAGTAAGATGAGGTCATGAAGGTCATGAAGATGGGGCCCTGGTATGAAGGGATTAGTGCCTTATTTGAAGAGACACTGAGAGCTTTTCCCCTTTCCTGTGCACATCCATCAAGGAAAGGCCATGTAAGCACACGGCAAGGTGGGAGCTACCTACGCACAAGCTTAGAGAAGAGGTATTCCAAGGATACCTTGCCAGTACCTTGATTTTGTATTTCCCAAACTTCAAAATTATTAGAAATAAACACCTGTTCTTTAAGCACCCCCCCCCCAAACTGTGGTATTTTGCTGTAGCATCCAGTGCAGACTAGTACCTCCCAACTACTTGTTCTGGTACCCACTTTGCCTTGTTCAGTTCACTCTCAGCCCAGTGGTGGGAGTGATTCTGATAAAAACAGAAATCAGCCTGTATAATTTCCTCCTAAAAATACTCCAATGACTTCTTTTCTCATGAGAGTTTAAAACAAGGTCCTTACCTAGCCCTTTATGACTTGGGCCCTATGAGCTCTTTGACATGGCTTTTTAACAGCCTCCCCCACATCCTCACCTACCATGCTGCTTGCTGTTCCTCCAGTGTGCCAGGTCACTCTCTACACAGGGCTTTTGCACAATCTGCTCTGTCTCTGCAGAGTTCCTCTGCATTCGATCCTCCACCCACCAAGGTCTTCACTTACATGTCCAAGGTCACCTTAGATGGCATCATTCCCTTTCCTCACACACATCTGCTTCCTATCTGCTCTCCTTGGTTTGCTTTTCCCATTGTCCTGTAGTGCTTTATTTTCTACACATTATACATTTTACTATTTATCTTATGTATTGTGTGATTACCTTTTCCAGTGAAAATGTCGGCTTCATCAGCACAGAGCTTTCCTTTTCTGTATTATTCTCTGCTGTCCACCCAGGATCTAGAACAGTGTTTCTCAACATTTTTTTTTAATCATTGTCCTTGTTCAGACATCCCCATGAAATTTTAATATCATGGATAATTTATATATATATTAGTGTTTGAATGGCCACAAATCATTTCAATATCTAAGATTTTTTTGACCCCAATAAATAATATCTCCCCAGTTGGTATAATACTTCCAGATTGAGGATGTGTAGTCTAGAATAAGGTCATATATATAGTACACAGTATATAACCATGTTAAATAAAGGAATTATTTAATTAATATATAATCAATTTTGTCATACTGAATACTATAAACATAAGTTATATAAAAGTAATTCTTTTGCATAAGTAAGAGAAAGCTTTTTCTCTTTCTCTTTTTCTCTTGCCTGATGTGTCCTATTCAACTTAATATTTTTTCTCTTACTTGTGTTTAATATAAGAAAATCCTGAGATTGCAAGGTGAACTGCTAAATATTGTTACCATTAACACCTATGTAACCATATGAATTATAGTTTTCTACATATTAAGTAACCAGAATAAAATATAAAAACAAATGGCATTTTGAGGCTAAATATAAGACAGCCACATTGATCTAAACCAGTGGTTCTCAACCTGTGGGTTGCAACCCATTTGGGGGTCTCCTGCATATCAGATATTTACATTATGATTCATAACAGTAGCAGAATTACAGCTGTGAAGTAGCAATGAAAATAATATTATGGTTGGGGGTCACCACAACATGAGGAACTATATTAAAAGGTCACGGCATTAGGAAAGTACAGAACCACTACAATTCTATTTTAAATTTGGCATTAATTGAAGCAGCATCATTAGCTTGATAATTAAATTCTGTAAGTTCAAATATATAATATTTGTAAGATTTTGCACAACAAATTTACTTAAAACTTTGAAAATCATTACATTCAACTGCCTATTACCAGAGGTAAGAAGAACTGTGATTGGGCAGCACCTGTGGCTCAAAAGGGTAGGGTGCCAGTCCCATATGCCGGAGGTGCAGGGTTCAAACATAGCCCTGGCCAAAACACTGCAAAAAAAAAATAATAATAAAATAAATTAAAAAAAAAGAAGAAGAACTGTGATTATTTATCTTCATAGCCTTCTGCTTTGTTGAGTACCTGGTATATAGAATACACCTAATGAAGACTGTTGACTGGGTAATGACTCACTGTATTTGGGAGAAGTTTATGGAGAACTGAGGACCTGAATAGAGATTAAAGGTATGCGCTGAATTTGCAAAAAGGAAACACATCTCAGTTGAGAGAATGTCAGGAAGAAAGATTGTCAATTATACATGGGGGGGATGGAGAAAACATATTGAGGATTTTTTTTTCTTTTCTTGAGACAGAGTTTCACTTATTAACCCTCGCTAGAGTGCCATGAAGTCACACCTCATAGCAATATCCAACTCCTTGGGCTTAGGTGATTCTCTTGCCTCAGCCTCCCAAGTAGCTGGGACTACAGGTGCCCACTACAACGCCCGGCTATTTTTTTGTTGCAGTTAGGCCGGAGCTGGGTTTGAACTCATCACCCTCAGTATATGGGGTCAGTGCCCTACTCACTGAGCCACAGGCGCCACCCTATTGAGGATATTTTTAACGTGTCCAATTATGAAAGGCCTTGAAAACAAGTCTTGGGAGTTTGGACTAAAAGCTAAAAGCAAAAGGAAACCATTATAGGAATTTATAGAGTCGAGTGACATCATGAATATTGTCTTTTAGGAAGAGTTACCTGACAATAATTGAAAGAAGAATTAAGAAGAGGAGAGAACGAAAGTGTGTAGATCAGCTGGGAGACCATAGGTAACCTGATGTGAGTTAAAGGAATGACAATTGTTAGTGGGGAAGAATGGAAAGATTCAGATTTGTAGAGGATGCCAAGAGCCAGATGACCTCTGAGCAAGATTTACAGCTGGGGGGTGGACCCTTGGGCCATTCGTCCACAGGTGCTCCTTGTAGAGAAAAAGCCTGAGCCTTCAGCACTTAGTCATTTGTTAATTACTCCCCTCACCTGTGTTGTATGGTCTCAATAAAAGGCTAGTGCGGAGGTTGCTCAGGGCTACCCTGCAATCAAGGTTAGCCCGCCTCCTACAAGCTTATACTTCTAATCCGCATCACGCCTGGTTCCTTCCTGCAGTGATGGAGACCAGGGCCATAGGGGCCCAAGGGCTTGTGACACAGGTTACTTTCAAAGAGAACAAGGTAGAGAATTTTCTCACTAAGAGGCTTTGGCTGCAAGTAACAGAAACTGGTTTAAATAGAAAATAAATGTATTGAATCTTATTGCTGGATGTCCAAAGGTAGTGTGCCCTTTGAGAGAGACTTAATCTGGCTTTCTCATATTCCATTTCCTTGAGATTCATTTAACTCAGTGATCCTTCATTTATTGGCCTCAACCTCAAGACATATTCTTATAATGATCTCATTTCCACTGCAGCCAGGAAAAATTTCCCCAGAATCACTAACAACTCTGAGACATGAACCAGTTTGTTTGGTGTACCAATTCCTGAACCAATATGGCAGGAGGGAAGGGGTTCTCCTCAGAACATACTAGTGCATTCCAGGGCTGGGGAGAGGGGTTGAGCCTTTATGAGCCACATGAACAGCCTTGGACAGGACTGAGTACTACACCAAAATTTGAGTTTCTTAAGGAAAAGACAAAAGGGATGCTGGGTGTGCAATTTATTTAAAACTAAAATAAGCAATCAGGAAGAGAAAACACAGTTAACAATGACTTACCGTTTCTAGCTGTTGGGTAATATGACAGATAAGAGCAGTTTGAGGGTCAGAGATGAATTTAACTTGATTTTTAGACAAAGCATATTAAACCACAAAAGAATATGCTATTCAGAGATAGTATCGCTTCCTTGTTATTAAGTGGATAGGCAGTGAAGAATAACCCTGAGACCTAGGGGAAATGGCAGAGCTGTAAACAGAAATCTAGTTGTCATCCGTATACCTGTAGAAGTGAGGGAGCTCACCCAGAGAGCACATGCAGAAGAAGGGCAGATGATGAGTCTTATCCTCAGACTGGAGGAAGGAGGAGAGGATGCTCGGGGATTAAAGAAAACAAATTGCTGGCAGAGAGAGATTAAAGGAATAATAAAAGTAGTAGCACAGACATGCAATTTGAAAAAAGAAAAGAAAAATGTCCTGTTGAGGGTGTCAAATGGTACACAGAGATCATGGAGAAAGAGAGCTGACAAAGCCAGGTTTGGAGCTCAAAAGGAATGGGGTGAATGTGAAGAAGTCATGAAGAGATTCATGAAAGATTTCCAGCAAAGGCTGAGCTGAAGTTCTCAATGTATGTCTGCAACAGGCCGGGTCAACTGAGTCCCCAGGCAACCTTCAACTCACAGGAGAAGGAGTAGGTCCCCAGCATGGCAACTGAGACTCAGCCCCTCTGGGGACACACAAAGGAATTATGTAGAATGCCCTCAGAATTTGCCCATCAGAGAACAAGGAGGTTGAACACTGGGTGAAGGTTGCCCCCATGTGATGAGACCTCCCAGCCTCCGTCTGCACAGGTGTTTCAGAGAAAGCCCTGAGGCACAAAAGTAAAGGGGACAACCACATGTGCTTAAAGTGACACCCTAGAAGTTGCATCCCACTGTCCAGCACAGCTGTCCACCACAGCTGAGTGCCACAGCTGCTCAGAAATCAGTAGCACAAGAAGCTGCGACACGAGCGTCACACACAGCTGTTACACCAAGGTTTCTCAACCACAGCACTACTGACATCTTGGACCAGATCATTGTTTTGTTGTGAAGGCTGCCGTGTGTCTTGTAGGATGGTAAACAGCATCCCCAACTTTCCCCACTACATGCCAGCTGCCTCCTGGGCTGGGGAGGGACAACTGCCTTGTTGTGACAAAGAAAAATGTCTCTGGACCTTACTAAGTGTCCCCAGGAAGGCAAAATCACCCCTAGTTGAGAATCACCATGAAATGCCGTGTAACCCTGGGAAAATTGCTTCACTGCTCTAAATCTGTTTCTTGTCTGTAAAATGAAGATAATGATGGCTCTGACCTCATGGCATTGAAGAAAATTAAATGAAATGATGGACATTAACTATTTAGCAGAGCAAGTGGACACTTAGCACATAATATATGTTTAATAATAAGGTAATAATAGTAATGGCAGTGCTGTGGAAAATCTCCGATTTTATAGTGGTATATTTTCAAGGTTTAATTCCTCTTCTTTGATTAAAAATAATAAAATAAGGTGCTTAATGATAATAAGGTACTTATATCTGTATTAGCAAATGGATCAAAAGTTGAATCTCCATGTGGATAAATCAAAGTGAAAAATTTGACAGCAGTTCCTTTTGATCTTTCATTACCGAACACCAATTAATTCTCTTACGTTAAACATGACCACATGTCATTTGGTTATAGCTAAGTGATCATAGAATGTGAAAGAGATAAAAGAACTCTGCTTTAAAAGGGAAGAGAAAATTAGAATGCTGTATTCCAGAATAATCTTGCAGAGTTTACACCTCAGTGTTTTACAAACTACAGATGAAAAATGTACATTTACTAAAAGAAAATTTTTTGAGTGTAGTCTGCAATCTTAGACATAAAGCCATGAATATTTTAGGTTCATTAGCATACATTGAATACCAGCATGCAAACAATGAAATGAATTTAAGGAAATTGTTAATGACTCATTACATAGAGTAATTAGATTTTTGTCTGATTGGAGTAAATGCATTAGCAAAAACAATTATGCACTGATACAATGAAAAACCACTCTCAGGGAAGAAAGTCATTAGTGGAATAAAAAGGACATTTTGCAGGGCCCCTCCTGTACTTTCTTAGGCTCAATCACAAACAGCTGTTGCCATCTGCCAGGGACAGCCCTTGGCAGAGAGACATGACAAACCTCTGTCAAACCTGAGTGTTGAAAATGTCTACCCCAGAACTGTCAGAGACTGAATAACTTCAAGAGATAGTAAATGAATTTCTAGGAGAACTGACTTACACCATTCTTAAGGGATATCATGGCGGCAGGGTGGTGGGGGGAATCAGATAAGATAAGCAGGAAAAGCCTATTTCTTGGGAATTACATTCGTGCCTGCTGTTTCTCTTTGAAACTTTTAGAGGCTTTTGCCCACAGTGGAATCAGTGTTCAAGTTCATTGCATTTATTGTAACTGCTTTTTAATGCGTATCAAACTCTTCAAGGGCTGGTGCCAAGACACTGTCACTTCTGTATCCACAGGACCTAGTACAGAGCAGGCGCTCACTAGATGATGAATGAGTGAACAAATGAAAGTACTGGTCCGGCTAAGAACTTAAAATATGGATCTGAGGCTTCGCGGGGATGTCTTAAGCTCTGTACATCAGAATCACTGAACCCTCCTATCAAGTCTTAGCTGTCCTAGAATAGATACAGTCTGAGACAGCAGGAAATGAGGCAATCAAAGCCATGTGACAAAGGCCAACTGACACCCCCCAAGAAAAGGAGTCGGGCAATCTTTCAGAGCATTGAAACAGAAAAAGATGTTTGCCAGGGATTTCCAAGTAACTCAGGCAAAGTGCTTTTTTTCTTTTCTGCTTGAATTAATAGTATAATTGCCACAGTTCTCCGTTTGTGTATTCATATTCAGACATAGCTTCAGATAAAATAATTTGCAGCAGAGAGTCCTAGGGGAATAAAAGAGGAGCCCGGAGACAAAGGAAGAACCTTTGAAACTAGCCCAACTGTGTCTCAGCACAGTCTGCGTGCATCCAGGTGGCAGTCTGGAAATTAGGAAGCGAAACTAGGTCTACACGAATGATGAGGAAATGCTTATTTGAATTTTACAAATAAGAGCGGCAGCTATTTTCACAACGTGAAGTTTTTGATTTTACTTTAATGCACCATATTTCAAAAGTAAGCCCATGTTGTTTCTAGTTCATTTCAGTGGACGCTGACTGCAAAGAAGCTGAATTCTGTAAGAATTCCATCTGGAAAAGCTTAAAAGCAATAGTGATGAGGATTGAAATGGTTTTAAAAAATAAACTTAGATAATAAAACTGTCACCCAGGGACTGATGTTGAATAGTAAAAACTCAAGTTAAATACAGTAGAGTCTCACGTAGATATTAGCTCTAAGTCCTACCTCTGAGATTGTGCTGAAGAAGGAATCATACATGAACAAGCATCTTCTGAGCTCTCATGATTCCCCTCTGTTGTATGTCATCCAAGACAACTGATCTGCTATTGCTCTCGTTGTGTTTATAGCCAGCTGCAAGCTTCAGATGGTGATTGATCACAACAGACGTCTAAAATCTGACAGAAAAATAAGCAGACACCATATCAATTAAGATGAAATTAGCTGTGAGTAAGCTCTGTAAACGGCAGCAGGCCATGCAAATCTGAGTTATTACAGTACAGAAGACTCATTGGAGCCTTTTTATTTTAACAAAATGATGTGACTAGGAGGATAAAACCTCATTAAATATTTTAACCTGATTTTCCTTTCTCCTTATCAGAAGCTTATCTATTTTCTGAGACTAGATTTTTTTTTTCGAAAACTAGAAACTAGCCTCTCCCTGCATTGATTGGATTTCACCGACCTCCCCCCTCCCCACGATATATCACCTCTGAAACTGTTAGATTCAAAGAAAGATAGGATTAGTCTACCTGCATTACAAGAATTCACCATGGAAACCACAGAACAGGGGGAGAAAAAATGAGTGAGAGAAAAGCAAATCAAAATCACTGTGACTCTTGAAGACACGTAGTTAAAATTATAGGAAGAGTCTCCCCTGCTTAGGTGGGATTCTGCTCCTAAGCCTTGAAGAGAACTCACAGACTTACTGCCTCAGATTTGAGGCATCAAATGAAATGACTTTGTTATGTTAAGCTAAATGACCTGCATAATAATTTCATTTCCCTTCAGGCTTAATTCTTTTTTTCCCAGATCTGATAGCCTAAAGGTAATATTTATTTATTTATTTATTTGGCTATCTATCTATTTATTTATTTCAATTTCAGTTTAATAAAGGGGTACTACATGATTAGGTTACATTGTGATTCTAAGCTAAAGTTCAAGTTGTAGTTGAGCCCTTCACCCAGAGGGTGTGCTGTATACCTTTACATTGTGCATAACAGGTGCCAGCTTACCAAGCTCCGTCTTTGTCCCCTGTCCACTTTCCCTCCTCCACCATCCCTTTTCCCTCCTTCCCTTCCCCCTTTCCCTCCTCCTACCTCTCCTCACTTGAATTAGTTGTGTTTTTCTCTCCTGTGGGTGTACAGTAGTTGATGTGTTGGTTTCATTGAGTATATAGTATTGAGTACACAAGATATTTGCTTTTCCATTCTTGTGACACTTTACTAAGAATGTGTTTCAACTCCATCCAGTAATTTAAAAAGGTGTAAAGCCTCCATCTTTTATGGCTGAATAGTATTCCTTGGTATACATATAACACAGTTTATTAATCCATTCATATACAGATGGGCACTTGGGTTGCTTCCATTGTCTTGGCAATTGTGAATGGAGCTGCAATAAGCATTCTAGTGCAAATGTCCTTGTGATAAAATGATTTGCTTTCTTCTAGGTAGATAACTTGTAATGGGATTACAGGATCAAATGGAAGGTCTATTTTTCGCTCTGAGGATTCTCCATGAAAGGCAATTTTTAAAACTGTTATAAATTTTAAAATAACACAGGCAAATGTTGACACATTTAAAATATAGGCTCCAAGAGACATATCCATAAGACCATTGTGAATGACCTTAGAAACCAATTGTCAATGATACTCTTTGCTTCAAGGATCTCCTTCATTCTTTAGGAAAAAATTTTTTTCCCTTCAAAGTTTATTGCTGTGAAAGAGAAAAACAGTGTGCTTTTAGATGTTTCATCAGATTAAACAACTTTAATATTAATTTTTTTGAAAAACTGGTCTCCAAACCAGTTTTTTTAATAGCCCCTTTACCAAAACTGCTTTATTTATGTTGAATTTCAGCCTGACTGTAACTAACCTCCCAAATGTATGTCCATTTTCGCAGTTTGTTTTTCCAGAACTATTGTGACAAAATCCCTCTAAAGTCCTCCATATAAGCAAGGAGAGTATTTGCACTAATTTAGGGTGAAAAAACAATTTGTAATAAATGACATTTTAATGATATGCAATCTTGCAATTTTATTTTATGAAAATATTTTGTTTTTCTTCAAATGCTCGCAAATATATTAATATGTTATTTCTCAATTCAAGAAATGTACAAATTGGTAATTCTGAATTTCAACTCTAAAATATCATGAATTTCAGGGCCTAAATATATCATTTTCCCACAATGCACCAGTGATTGATAAACTCACGCTTATCAGTTTTATGAACTCATTTCAGACTGAGAGAGAAAACTTTTCAGTTGTAAGGAGTAATTGTTTTCTCTTTACAAATCACAACGCAACCCTTAAATAAATTAAATTGAAATCTTTATCAATGACCACACTATCTATGATAAGCTGGTCAACAGAATCAGTCCCACATTTAAGGTTCCTATTTCTTCTTGATGTGCTTCTGTGTCCCCTATAGGAAATGCTGCTTCCTTTGTATCTTGTGGCATTTGTCACAAATAGATTTCCCTGGTAAGTACTAGCTCTTCTAACAAGTAGACCCCAAAAATGTATGTCTCAGATACAGTTGAATTTTTTTCCTCATATAACATATTAAAGGAGGTGATGAGAACAAGCAAGCAGGTCTCCTGTATGATTCATGGGCCTATGATATTTAGAAAATTATTAGAAGCATGGAAAGGTAATCAAGGTAATTTTCCTTGGTGAGGAAGGTGTATTCCAAGCTTTTATCAGCAGTATTTTATTATTGCTAAAAGTGACTTCTTTGGGTATTGCAATATCTCTTTCCTGAATAAGAGTTTTAATTCTATTTTGTTGTTTCTTCCTCACAAACATACATTGAATATTTTAGAGAATTTAGGGGTAGGAGGCATAAGAATGAGAGTATATAACAAATCTTTTAGGCACCTAAAGACGATCTAAATTCCAACCAGGTGGAGAAAACTCCAATGCTTGCCATTGAACCATATTCCCCTTTGGGGAATGGATGAATATTTTTTCCTCCATGAAAAGTAAAATTTGCACAGATATTTGTTATAAACTGTGGCAGAGACTGATAAATCTCTACTAAAATTAGAGTTTCTCTATGCTTCCTGGGAACACTGCTGGACATTTCCCAGTCCTCCTGTATTGTGCTATCATGATGTAGCCAGTGAAATACACATGCAAAAAAAAAAAGATATGTGCCCATTTTGGCCTAAGCTTTGGCCAGTAAAAGAATCAAGAGAAGAAAGGATCATACTTTTCTGAAAAACAATGTGGAAGAAATCTCCCCACTTATCAGCCACACCAACTTTCACTATTAATTGAGTCAAAAACAAATATCCATTCTATTAAGGAACTCAAATGTTGTGACTTACAAAGGCAAGCTTACCCAAAGAAATGTACCCCAATAGTAGACATGGAAAGACTCTTAGAAGTTGTACAGGCTATTTCCAGTAGAATGGATTAAGAATTATGTTAAGAATTAGGACCTTAATTGAATAGAGGAATAGAATTCTCCATTTTACCTTCCTTAGTAGGTCCTATTCATTATGTTGTGTAAGAATATTTTTAATGTGGTCCGATTTAAAATCCGTTGTTTTTTTTTGTATCTCCCCTTCAGTTTAAAAAGAAAGATCCCCAATAAATCTATGTCAAAACATTCTAAAACATATTTTAAAGATGCTTTAATGATGGTATTTTATCCTAAGAAAAGATAATCAAGCCCATGTGTAAAGTATTTTTCATAATCACCTTTGTTTCATTATCTGTTTTCTTCTCCTTTACTGTGCCGCTGGGCTTTTCTCACTTCCTAAATTGCTTCAAGATGCCTGTGTTGCCACCCTGGATCCCACCTAGGAGACTGTCATACTTTGAACACATGATAATCCAGTTTGCAACAATTTTTCTCTCAGTAGGGGTCAGTTTTTTTAAGTAGGACCTACTCAAAGTCAATTGGGAATGAAATTTAGTGGGCTAAAACAATTCTCTTGACTAAAATTTTGTAGAATTAAATATGTTATGAAATAAGTGGTTTATGATTATTAATACATATGTAAATTTCTTCTCCAGATTTTCACAATATTGCTATAGTAATCATATTTGGAAATTTTTTATTTTCATCTTACCTGTTTTACTTTTCTAAAAAAAAGTAAAATTACACCAGAATATAAAAAAAATCACCATTTTATTGACACCAGTATTGTATTTCTAGAAAAAAGAAAATATTCTTAATTTTTTCAAAGAAAATATATTTAAGATGGGCCTGAGGGCCAGAATTGAAAACTTACTATTTTCTTTCTTGTTGCTATCTTTTAAAACATACTTAAAATAAATTCACTGAAAACCATTTACAAATGAAGAACTTACATGCTAATACAATAGGAAGTGGTATGGGAAAATTGTATTTGAAAATGATTTCAAGTGATCGCTCTCTCTCTCTCTCTCTCTCATAGACACACACAGAGTTCGTTACTTTTTTCCAAAACCTAGCTAAAAGCCTGTAGTAGGCTCATGGTCTCATAATTAAGTTATCTTAATCACTGCAAAACATTGGAACAAGATCTCCTAGTCATGTCTGACTCACCATACATCCATGGTCCAATAACATATTCTCTAATTTCTTCTGGGGAAATGTACATACTTTATTTTAAAAATTACAAGATTTTTAGAATCGTACAGATGTTACAATGCCATCCATGTCACACGTCCCTTTCCTTTCTGTGGATAAGAAAAGTTGGGAAGTATCTACTTGGTCATATTAGAGAACAATTCAGTTAGTCTTTTCCATGCTTAACCCTTTTAATTTAATGAATTATTTTTCCGTGGCAGCCTTAGTTACAGCTGAACGGAGGAAGAGATGCTATTCTTACAATGAAAGGAAGAAGGCAATCTTCTAAATGTTTAAATGTGCCTCTTCTTAGAGGCCCAAGTTCAAGTTTTATGGTAACTTATTTCACATTAAAAATTAAACTTCTCTACTCTTCTGAAAACTGAAAATTTTAAGCAAGGGATTGGAGAAAAAACTTACATGCACATTTACTTATTTAATTATTTATTGTTGATCCGTCACTTCGGCTGGCACTAAAGCTGTAAATCCGGGAAGATGGAATTCAGTGCCTTGTGACAGTGATGGGGCATTTGCAAATCTGTAATGGGTTGCCATAAAACGTAAGTATTACCCAACGTCTTTGTCATAAGCAATTTCCCAGAGCAAAGGGAAGGCATCTTTCCTAGGGTGGATGGTGTATTTCCTAGGTCTTTTGCAGCGCCAGTTTCATAATTTATTACAACAGCTTCATTCCTAACATACTAAATATTTTCCTCCCTCATTGCTGGCCAACTTCTGTTGCGTTATGAAAAGATAATCAGGGAGATAACTCCCTCCTTCAATTTCACCTGCTCCTCACCTTCTTCCACCCCCAAGCTCACCCCCTAGTGGAAGACCCCACACCGACCTGACTGCTGGCATCCTTAGCCTCAGAAAGACGCCCACATCAAAGTTTAATGCTCTTCAAGGTGCAGGTCAGAGGCCGCTTACGCAGGCTTAGAAACCCACTCAGCGACACAGTGGTCACAGCTGAGATACCAGAACGATCTTCGGTAGTATCTTCTTCCTCCAAAAAGCTTTGTGGGACTTAAATAAATTTCTCAGAAGGAAGTAAAGAAATCTAGATCAGAATGACCAGCCAGGGATTAAAAGAGAGAAGTAGAAAGTCTGAATTAGGGAGATTTTAGCAGCTGACAGCCGTGTGACTGTGTTCTCAACTGCTCCTGGGTAAATAGTGATAAGAAACATCATAAATATTAGTCCTTTCTGACCATGAAGTAAGTGCTGTCTTTATCAGGAGCCAGGCACTTCTATAATTCCTTTCCCTTCTCTTTTCCTCCACATACCTATTTAAGAGAAAAAACATCAGAGGGTCTGGAGTGGGGGGAGGCCGTGAGAGGGCAGGAGTAGGTATGGAAATGCTATGTTTCACATTCTCATTCCAGCTGTCAATTTTCAGGGTTTCTACCAACACTGTCTTATTTTTACTCCAAAGGCAAATGAACTAGAACATTTTCCGGAAGATCTTACCTACCTCACGGGATCTACTAATGGAAAACTACTTCATCATCATAAAAAATAAGCAGCAGTGAGACAGTCAAGTTTTAGACTCTGAAGTTAAACTTGGCCACTTTGGGGGCTTGGTAACTCCTCCTCAGGTTGCCCCTCCACATTTCGTCTGATTTTTGTAGCAGTAGTAGCTGTTGCTATTTATCAAAACAGCAGGATGGGGAGCCATGGTATAGGACACCCCTCTTGGGGGTGGGACACAATCATAAGAGGGACTTTATCTAACAAATGCAATCAGTGTAACCTAATTCTTTGTACCCTCAATGAATCCCAAACAATTTAAAAAAAAAAGAAACCATTAAAAAAAGACTCTGCCTTAAAATAAATAAATAATAATAATAAAAACAGCAAGAGATCATCTTCTAAATTCATTATTCATAGAAAACAGCAATTGAGTGGCCTATTTATAGCTCAAAATTGTTTTTCTGTGGAGGAATGGGGTGGAGAGATCATCTTGTGCCCAGGCCCTGGATCCGAGGGGGAGATGATGGTGAGTCTAGTAATTCCGAGAATGGACAATCTGCTTTATGGCTCTGTGTCCAATTACCCTCATTTTATCGGCTTTTAATTTTGTCAGGAATTTTTGACCGAAAACCAGCACAGCAGAGACAAGACCGAATGCATTAATTCTGGTCCTTTAAACCTAAAATATTAACATAGCAACCAATGTGATGGTGAGGGCTGGGGGAGGGGGAGGGGATGATCTCACAGCTGCACAATCGCATGCTGTAATCACGGCCGTTATCTTCTGTGCTTTATATTCAATAATTCTCTGGTAGTTCTCTGTGCTGAGCACTGCATATTGATTTGGAGAAAAGTAAATGAGTTTCTGAATACATCAGTCCTTTCTGCTTTACTTAGGACAATTTATTTCCCTTTTTATTCTTTTCTGATTTATTTTCTAACTTCAAATTGAGGTCATGTGACTCACTTGTTTTTAACTTTTTTTAACATAATCTGTTAGGTGCAGTAATTGTTTGATGGGGTAAGTGCTCAAAAAAAATCAAATTAGAAATGAATTTCATCTTCCTAAGAGTCCAGTTCAAACACTCATGCTTAAATGCTCTGACATAGCACATGGGATATTTATGGCCATCTTCCTACTTAGCCCTCTAGATGGACAAGGGGGCAGTGATTATGTTAAAAAGGCAGCACCCATGGGGCAGCACCTGGGGCTCAAAGGAGTAGGGCGCCGGCCCCATATACTGGAGGTGGTGGGTTCAAACCTAGCCCCGCCAAAAACTGAAAAAAAAAAAAGGCAGCACTCTGATTCCAACACAAGGTTCTTCAGTTGTCTGAAACCTCAAAGTTCTCTGACAAGAGACTTCAGGCTGTGGACATGCCCCAAGACAAGGAGTGTCCCTGGTTGCTGCTGCTCACGTTGCCCTGACGATTCTGCACAGGTGACCAACACAAAGCTGGGTGGTGGGGACTGGACTGTATGCCTAAGTGGGGTGACTGGTGCACTCACTCTCCACAGAGAGGGCTGGAGAGCAGGGAGCTCTGCCTTGGGAGGCCCCCAGCCTCAGCCAGCTAGCTCCAGTTGTACCCTACTCCTTCCAGCCCACAAGGGTACGAGGTCCTGGATGTGCCCAAACTTACAAAGAGCAACTGAAGGGCTAAGTGCTCTCCTCTGAGGTGGTAGGTAGCTCCCATTCATTGAGTGTCAAACATGCCTGGCATGAGGTTGGATGCCTGATAGAAGAAGCTCATGTAATCCTTAAACAACCTTCTGAGGCAGATTTTATCACTTCCTTTTAGAGATCAGAAGAGTGAGGCTTAGCAAGGTAAGGTTACTGACCCAAACCTGTATGGCTGGAAAGAAGTAATGCTGATGTTCTAAATCATGCTCTTCACCTGCCACGAACACCGCTGCTCTTGACCATGAACCAGGCTACAGCGCAACATGCTGTTATTTGCAGAGAAAGCAAATGGTATCTCACGAGATGACCCCCAAATCTGCGGTCAGAAGACCTGCTCTCACACCCTTCCTCTGCTTCAATCTGGTATGTGTCTAGTGAGTCAGACTGTTCTCTCACCCCTTCCTGGCAACGTGGGGAAAATTAGGCTTATTGCAGAGAACAATGTAAGAATCAGAAGAAAGAAGCATCAAAGCAGAGTATGTGGCATATCATCAGTGCTCAATTGATGTTTGTTGCATCAGATTCTCTGCTACCTTCATTCCATAATTAAAATGCATGTATAGTTTATATAGTTTCACATTAATTAAATAGCAACTTGACAACATCTCACTTCATCTTTAATAGCAACTTGATAAAATCTCAGGTTGAATTTGTTAGCTTAATTTCCCACTTTACTCTTACCTTGTATGTATACACCCATGCTATTTGCTTCCAAATTCAGAGCTCACATTCTCATCCCAAAGCATAAAAGTTGAGTAAGGGGTGAGCACCTGGCTCAGAGGGACCACAGCAGGAGACCTGTGAGAAATTTTTGAACTGAATCTTGGACTTGGTAGTGAACTATGCTACATCCATTCCCTGATATGGTTTAAAGCCTACAGCACTTCACTGTACTTGCCTCAAGAGGAAGGTGTTGTTGACAGTGTAGCCAGGTGGGAGGGTAAGTTACACAGAGTGACAGAAGCAAAAAGAGGCAAGAGTCGAGGTGGGGGGTGTAGTAAGAGCCAGGGATAACCTTGGCTTCCTACAGGTGCTGCGTGCCTCTAGACATGATGGAGTGAGGTTTGGTTGTGTGATATGAGATGGAGAAACCTTGAGAATATTCCTGATCTTTGCAACACTGACAAAAACTACCCCAAACCAGCAGACTACAGGACATTTGCACATGCATTGTCTGAAATGCCCATGCTACCCAACTGGCATCTCCTCCTTCAGAGCCTTCTTTAACTTTTATGTTTAAAGTAGTCACCATCATTCCTATAATGTTGTGTCATCTTCATAGCACTTATGATCTGAAATTAAGTTATTTATTGAGTTAGTTGTCTTTCCATTTGTCTTTCTCTCTGAGAACTCTAGCACTCCTGACTACTATCTCCTCAATCCCAAGAATTGATTCAATGCATACTTATCAAAGGAATAAATATTATCAGTGAAATCACCCCCATTAGACTAATTTCCTCCTTATTCTAGGAGTTCTCCACTTAGATATCCCATTTTTATTCAAAGCTAAGCCTCAAAAATTGGACCATAAGCCTTCTTTTCATCTCCCCAAACAGTCAAGGTATTTCCTCTGGTGGCTGGCACATGCTCTCCCCCTACCTGGACCATCAGTCACTTCCACTCCCTCCTCACTCCACCAAACTCTCTGTTCTTAGGATGACTGCTTCCCACCCAGACTCAATGTCCTTCCCTAGAAAAGATTGCCTTGATGATGCAATCACCCAGTCATCTCTTCAACATTTCTATTAGAACAATGTGGGTTTCTTTTTTCCCTTTGTTTTTTTCAATTCAGTTACTTAGCTATTTATTGATTTCTTATCTGCCTTTGCCACTAGACTATAAACTTCATGAGGGCAGACAGTGTGTGTATTTTATTTTTTAATGCATGCTTACAGTACACCCCAATGCCTAGGGTATAATGTATTAAGCAAATTATTGAATAAATCAGCAAATCAGTGGTTTAAATTTAGTCTGTCCACTTTCAGATTGGGAGGCAAATCTAACTTACAAACTTATTAACAGGTGTAACTCCTCACCTCTTTTAGTTTCTATACAGACTATCTCTCTGCTAAAGGACAAGTTAAAACTTTATAATACAGTAGTTAGTGGCTATGACCTTTTGACTGGCATGATATGCAATCCTGGTGGAGACCGAGGAGCTGAGGGGAGCTGTGGGCCATACAGTGGTAGGAGCTGAACTAACCCTTGCTGCTGTAGGATTTGTAGGTTGTTATGGTTTGCAAGCCATGAAGCATATGGAACCTCAAGTAAAACAAGGTTTTCAAAGTCTACCAAAATCTGCCTGCAGTGGGTTTGAACCCGAAATGACAAAATGTGAGGTAGCATTAATATCAGGTATAAGCCTTATAGCCAATAAAGGAAAAATAAAAGATGATCACCAACCAATTATGCTCTTAAGTCACCCAGACAAAGGAGCAGCTCTTTCTATAGCAGCCAAAATCAATAAAGCTAAAGATTTAGTGGAAGGTCAAGCTAAAAAATGGAGTGAATTTATGATGACTTTTAAGTTCATGTTAGTTTATATATACAAGTGCCAACTTTTTATAATAAAATGCATCACGGGTACAGTTTTAAAAAATGATTTAGAATAAGCTAAACCAAAGCCTTGGTATAATTTTCCTGTTTAAAAAAAATTTTTTTTTGAGACAGTCTTACTATGTTGCCCTCAGTAGTGCCATGGCTTCCCAGCTCACAGCAATCTCAAATTCTCAGGCTTAAGCGATTCTTTTGCCTCAGCCTCACAAGTAGCTGGGACTACAGGTGCCCACCACAATGCCTGGCTATTTTTTGGTTGCAGTTGTCATTACTTTAGCAGGCCCAGGCTGGGCTCAAACCCACTAGCCTTGGTGTATGTGGCCCAGTGCTCTACTCACTGAGTTATGGGCACCATGCCTTCCTGTTTAAATTGAGGATTTTAAATCAACCATTGACAAGAATATTTGATGGGCAAATGCAGATCATTGAATAGAAATACTATTGCTTACTCATTTAGCCAGTAAGCTGCTATGTGTACTATTCAACACAGAGTGAAATGGACAGTCACTGCTCTCCAGTCTAATGGAAGACTGATAAACTGGTAGTTGTAAGACTATGTGATAAATATTATGATAGAATTAGCATAGGCTGTTGAAGTAGGGACTCTAAATAGGATGAAAAGCTGTTCAAGGTATGAATAGCTGGACCATCTACTTGGAGCCTTATATTTAAAAGTGAATTAAACCATGATTTTGATTTAAGAAAGTGACCTGTGTTATGTATATAATGTTATTGACAGACAGAATTTAGTTTCATACATTAAAAATTCTTTTAACAGTAAAAAAAAAAAAAAAAAAAAAAGAAGAAGACAAATTCTATAATACTTTGGGGTGAGGAGAGAGTGGAGGTGATTGATAGTCCAGGCAGGGGAACAGCACATACCAGCTACCAGAGGAAACTTTAAATTTAAAATCCTTAAATTTAAACAAGAAAATTATACCAAGGCTTTGGTTTAGCTTATGCTAAATCATTTTTAAAAGCTGTAACTGTGAGACATTTTATTATAAAAAGTTGGCACTCGTATATATAAACTAATATGAACTTAAAATTCATCATAAATTTACTTAATTTTTTTAGCTAGACCATCTACTAAATTTTTAGCTTTATTGATTTTGGCTGCTATAGAAAGAGATGTTCTGTTGGGCGATTTAAGAGCATAATTTGTTGAGGAGTATCTCTTATTTTTCCTTTCTTGGCAGTACGGTTTACACCTAGTATTAAGGCTACCTCCCATTTTGTTATTTTGGGTTCAAACCCACATCTGTAATAGCCACCACTAAAGGCGGATTTTGAAAAATTTGTTTTACTTGAGGCTCCATATTTAGACCTACTTGAGGCTTATCTAAACACTGTAGGTGCAGTCAACCTTCCCTTCCCCAGACCCGTAATCATTTCATTCACGAACGTGTTCTGAGCCCTTGCTGGTGCTAGGTGCTGACAGAAAGATGCACTGGGTGTGGGCCCTGACCTCGAGGAGGTTTGAGTAGCTATCACATACTTAGATTTAACCATAATTCACAGGTGTCAAATGAATAAAGGAATGAGGTTACTTCAGCTTTGTTGACATCTCAACTCTTTCTCCTTGTCTTTCATGATATTAAACACAAACAAGTAGCTTCTTCCCATATTCTTCCCAGGAAGGCTGAGGATAGGTCATCTTTCTAGAAAAATCAAGAGAGTGGTCTATTCCTGGTACACAACTGACACTAAGATGCTAGTTTCCCACATCTCTTGGGTCTGTCTTGCACTCTAGTAATTCATTATATTTAAATGAATTTCCTTAACTTCTCACCCTTTTGTATACTCACATAAACATGAAAACATTTGCTAAGCCAAAGAGGATTTTAATTAATTATCTTAAGAAGTAACTTCTTTTCATTGGCTCAAATTACTCTACAGCTGTCTCTTGGTGTCGATTGGTTGCAGGACGCCTCTCAAATACCAAAATCCGGGCACACTCAAGCCCCTGACATAAAATGATAGTATTTGCATAAAACCTATGCATATCCTCCCATTCGTTTTAAATCATCTCTAGATTACTTACCATACCTAATACCATGAAGTAAATGCCATGAAAATAGCTGTTATACCATATTGTTTTTAATTGTATCTTTTATTACTGTATTATTTGTATTGTTTGGGTTTTTCCAAATATTTTCTATATGAATTTGTTTGAATCTGCAGATGCGGAATTTACAGATACAGAGGGCTGACTGTATTGGTCTCTTTTTCTCTTTCTCTTTGGCAGCACTGTAGTTTGTGGCTTACTAATTTGAAACCAAATTGGCAATCAAGTTCAGAGGCGTTTTTCTTTTCTTCATCTATGACGTCTAATCCTTGGGGGAAGAAAAGCTTTGTTTATGTAGTATCAAAACAAGTAGCTGAAATGTGGGAAACACTGTGTGTTGGTTGTGATGGTTTCATGATGTTCCACCCAGATGTAAATGATTTTTCTCTGTTATTTGATAAATGGGGTTTGGGGGGTGGGAGGCAGGCAGGAGCCTGAAATAATCAGTGTGCTACCCATTTTCTATGACATTTCTAAGCTTTACTCTTTCCAAAGCTTTTTTTTCTCTCTCTCAATTGCAGGCTACTAGAACTTCCTTCTTCCCCCTTCTGTCCTACCTACCTCAGTCAAGTTCTAGTACCCTTGGTACGTGGAACTTCCAGATCAGCGCTCCGGACTAGCTCATTATCTCAAACTTCCAAAGAACAGAGTTTAGGAAGTTCACTGCCCTTCCTCATATCCTAGAATACTCTGGTTATATTTTCTGCTTAAGTAATGCCTATGTGTTTATATTTTCTCTTAAGCTAAAGCTAGTCACCTTCTGCCATGGAGTCCCAACCCAGTTGTTCAATCTCCTCATTAAATCTATCAGTTCCCCCTCCACAATCCAACTCCAAGCACATTTGACCATCCTCACTGCTATAACCTTAATCCGAGCTGTCACCATATTCTTCCTATATCTCTTTAGGAGACTCCTCAAGGGACCTCCCTGACCATCTTCTATACAACACCTTCTGCACATTATCTGCAACAGTTCACAGATGTGCTTTCTAAAAGACAGATCTGATCGTGTTACTCTTCTGTTTGAAGTGTTCTGGTGGCTTCCCTGTAAGTTCACAACATCCAGACTTCCTACTTCAGCCTGCCGTGGCCTGTGTGATAGGGCACCTCCCCGCCCTTCACTTCTTGCTTTCACAACTCATTCCAGGCACACAGGCCTCTGACTCTTAAGAAACACCAAGCTCTCAGGGTCTATGTCTTAGTCCACTTGTGCTGGGTAAACAACAGAAATTTATTTCTCACGTTCTGGAGGATGGGAAGTTTTGGACTGCTGAGGACAGCTTTCTGCCTCCCAAACGCCCTTGTTACTGCATTTTCCCCCGATAGAAATGCTGTGTCCTCATATGGCAGAGGGGGGAGGGGAAAAGAGCCAAATGCTTCATGAAAACTCTTTCATAAAGGCCTTAATCCCACTTACCCCAGGAGGAGCCCTCCTGACCTAATTGGCCTCTTAATGGCCCCACCTCTTTCTACCATCACCTTGGCCATTAACCTTCAGCATCTGAATTTTGGAGGGGATACATTTAAACCATAACCGCTTGTGACACTCTCCCACTGGGTTTTCACATGGCTTCCTCCTTCTCATGACCTGGGGTTAAATTCAAATGTTTCATCTGCAGAAGCCTTCCTGGCGTCTCTTATTAAGCAACACCCTCTCTACTCTGTGTGACGTATCTGCTGTGGTTTTGTTCTTGGCTCACACTGGTGTGTGAAATCATCATGTTTACTTGCGTAATGGGTATTATCTATCCCTCCCCGCTTAGGATATAAGCGGCTTAAGGTCAGGCTCATGGTGGGTATTATTCGCCATTGTATCTCCAGCATCAAATACAGAATCTAACACAGAGCTGGAATTTCTTTCATTCATTCCACAAATGCTTGTTTAGCAACTACCACATGTCAACTGTAGTCCTGGGCACTAGGATCCTAGCTGTGAATAGAGTTGAAAATGTCCTGCTTTCAGAGGGTCTACATTACATTTAGGGTGAGGCAGTGCACATTAAAAAACTTGTTAATAAACAACCAAATATAGACCATATCAAATGTTAATAAATTCTCTAAAAATATAGCAGGAAAGGGAAATAGGGTGTGCAAACAAACACATCCCCCCCCCCCGAAAAAACATTAAGCTGAGTGAATTACTTGTTCTTTGCATTAAGAATATAAGAAGGAAGACTCAGTAAGTGTAGTTAAATCAAAGAATAAATGAATTGATGAACATTCATATTTCTATTTTTATCCTCTGGGATTTCTTCCTTGTAAAACTTCATGACAGAGCAATCATAATTTAACCCTCAAATACCCAGTGCTGCATTTGGTGTCTCTGAGCATCAATGTCTAGAAGGAACACCCCACAACTGCTGTGCATTTTTAATTTGTTAAATCATCCTCTACAGCTGATCAGACTAAGATCTGCCTTTTTTTTTTTAACTTCAGGCCACAACATGAGAGGTTGCGCTCAGTTGCCTTTTAGGTGGCATGCACTCTATTAGGCACACGAAACAATACACATCAGCTGATCAGACTAAGATCTGCCTTTTTTTTTTAACTTCAGGCCACAGCATGAGAGGTTGCGCTCAGTTGCCTTTTAGGTGGCATGCACTCTATTAGGCACACAAAACAATACACATCACGCACTAATTTGGGTTCCTTTGCTACATAGGAACAGTCACAGAGCACATACTGTGCATCTTGTACTTCTAATCTGGGTCTTCCGCACCCGGACGCACATCAGAGATAAGCCAAACCTTCCAGTAGAAATACATAATACATGTGAGGTTCTTCTCAGCAGTTACACTACTTTCCCAGATAAGCAAAAGCCAACATTTTTATTCAGTGCTTCCTGTGTATTTCAATATTAGAAGTAATCAAAAGCTATAAGCCTACTTTTATTTTTTAAAGAATTGGCTCCTGAGTTGCATCTATGATATGGCTAAGGAAACTGTAGATAAATAATGAAACCTGACACTATATCCATGTGAGGGATATTAAAAGGAAAAGTAAGTTTTTCTCAGAGAATTTGAATGGTGGGAAAGTACCTCGGGAGAGCAAATCTTTCAGTACAGCTAAGCAGCCCAGTTCCTTACAAAGGGTACTTCATGTAGCCCTATAGAGAAGAATAAAACAAAAGGCCTATTTCTCTACCAAAATAATATAATGACTAATGTTGGAGGATAGAGAAGAGGAAGAGATGATTGTATTGCAGATTATATACGATTACAGGATTTCAAAATGCATGTGGTTTCTTGCTAAAAACTTAATTTCTAGTCTCCCCTTCCGAACAGTTTAGGCGGGGCTGTCATTGACTTCCCCTGTTCCTTCCTCTCTGATCCTAAGTATATAAAAATGGACACCAAGGAGAAACACTCGTCAGCCAAAATATACCATTTGTGTTTCCGGAATCCAGTAAGAGAGGAAAAAAGACTACACCATTAGTGTGATCTATTACACGGAGATTTCAGTTTTTGCATCTATCACGGTGTCTCTCTACCTGCTCCTGGCGTGGAGGGCCAGGGGCCCTTTGGGTGAAGCATCAATTCAGCAAATGAGATCCAAGTATGTGGAGAAGCTCTGTGTCTTTCAAAACAGCCAAGGAAAAAGGAATACAAGTATGTAATATACATGGGAAGTGTATGGAATTATTTTTGTTTCAGGCAATCAAAAAGCTAGCGTTTCATAAAATCCCGAGAAATGTGGGTCTTCCTTGCCAGTCTGACACTGGTGTGGGAACCATGGATGGATCCAATAAATCACGTTTGAGCTGCCTTATAAAAGGGATCCTTTGGAATGCTCAGCAATAAAGCTCACATCATTGACCCAACTTTTCACCAGCCATTGTACACAGTCCACATCTTGTTTGCTGTGCCTATGAAAAGAAGTTGTTAATGATGTATGCTATTGTCAAGAATTTCTCATGTATTTGGAGTGTTAATTAGTACAGGTGTTTGGAGACAAAACTTCTCAGACATAGTCAGTGATTTCTGCTATTCTGTAGGTTAGGGAGGGGTGTACACATGCACAATACAATTGCATCAAATCAGATTGAAATGTTTTGACAGCGAGATGTAGCAAATGGTTAGGCTGATCTTGTAAAGCAGGAGCGATTAACAAGTGATTTACAAGCTGCAGCAGAGGCACAACCTTGAATTACAATGAATAGATGGAGCTGGCTATTAAAAATGTATAGTGGTTAATAAAACTGCATTTGATTAGATGAAGATTTGGGGATTATTTCTAAAGGATCGTATATAATGGTTTTCATACAGCCAAGAGGATTTTTAAAAATTTTGATTTATAGTACCCACTCATGGACGGACCCTTCAGGCATATGTACGGCAGCCCAGCAGAATTCAAATAGGTGAAATTGTCAAGAGAGCCCACGACTATTTGTATTAAGAAAAGCCTGATTTAACAGACATGCTTTATGTACTGCCCTGAGGAACAACAGGTTTTGATTTTTTTTCAATCAAAGAAAGCAAAATTCCAGAATTTTCCATTTCTTTATAAAATTCTCCTACTCTCAGTCTTTAGCTAAAAGCCAATTCAGATTATTCTCATCTTAACTTTAGAATATGATATCCTTCCTTATGCCTTGAAGACAATTGAATACAATCAGAAAGAATGGCTGAGAGGTACAATTTTCACTATTTTTTAAAATGAAGTATTTCCATAAAAGGGTTAGGAAAGAATGTGAATGGATTTGAAATGGGCTAGGTTAGATCTGAGAGGATGTCACTGATAAAACAAAAGAAAATAAAAGTAAATCATCATGATATAGATTAATGATGTTTTCAAAATATTTTCATTTCTTTTTATCATTCAGGGTGTCCTTTTCAAAGAAAACAAAATTTTATCCCCATTTGGCAAATTAAAAATCAGGTATCTAGGAGTGAAAAGAAATGTCATAATGAGTATAAGTGATCAAATATTAAAAACAGTGCTTTGAAATATTCTTTTGTTACTATCCAAGTGCTAGCATTTCCTTCCAATGGCCTTAAGCATGAAACATTTCTGGGATAACTTTAAAAAATAATCAAAGGACTGTCCCAATGTCCTGCTCACATTGTCCCAACCCTTCCTTCAAGCATATTCAGCATATTTATTCTTTCCTCAACACTTTCCATCCCTAATTCACAAATTATATGTAAATTAAACACATGTAAAAAAACTATAAAAACACAGAAAAAAGTGTAGAGATTAAGAGAACTATTTGCGAACATACTTAAGAAATGTATTTGTTAAGATCAATAAATGTGGGGAAAGTGTTTATATTTAATAATAACCGAACAACTGTGAATCAAATGAAATACTATTTCCCCACTATCCGAATCACAATTTTTTAAAATTCACAACAAGTAGTTGGCACAAAGTTATAAGTAAAGAGGAGCTTTCATATCAAACACTGGGTAAAATATAAAATGATATGATGCTTTATTGTCAATATGTATTAAAACCTGTCCGTGTATATATATTCTTATAGCATTGTTTTCCTTGGAAGGAAAATACACAAATACGGAAAGACATTACTTTTTTGAAGGACTGCTATTTTTTTTATCATTTCCTTTTTTATTATTAAATCATAGCTGTGTACACTAATGCAATCATGGGGTACAATGTGCTGGTTTTGCATACAATTTGAAATGCTTTCATCAAACCAGCCAACATAGCCCTCACGGCATTTTCTTAGTTGTGTTAAGACATTTGTATTCTACACCTAGTAAATTTCACGTGTTATAAAGTTATAGAAAACTGTATAAAATGATTTATAGAAATAAAAGAAATATGTAGACTAAATAAACAATGGTACCTAGGAATATATTCAACAAATATTAGATATTATTATTATTGCATTCAAAGTCCAAGTTGATATGCACTGTCAGATAAATTTTAATTCCTGTCTTTTCCAAACCACATAGGGTCTTTGTCTTCCCTGTTCTCTTAGTTTACATTTGCTCCCAGCATCTACTTTACACAAAAAATACACTGCATTTTCTTTGCCTCACCTCTTCACTAGAAAACTCCCGCCTGCATCCCCATTTCTTATGTTTGTCCAAATAGAACTGTCCCCTCACCATGCCCTGCAGGCTCTCACTCCTCATTGGAATTCTACTGAGGCTAGAACCCAAAACCATTTCACTCTCTGTTACCTCTATCTGTCCTTTGCCTCCTAACCGAATTCCAAGTCTTGCTGTTTAATGGAGATAGATGCAGGCACCTGGTATTTCCTAGAAGAGCTTGTTTCCCCTATGATATCTATAAAATGGAAAAAAAAATTATTTTTTAAAAATGTGGACGGAAAGTATCAATGCGACCACAGAAATATTATGCTCGGGTATTATGATTGACTCAACTATTTGTCGAGGACAAAAGAAGAGGTAGATTCCATTTTGGAAAATATTTTCATATTCTGAATATGTTCCTTAAAAATCTTTAATGGGGCAGTTTCACTGATAATTAGAACACAACGCTGTTCTAATCTCTGCTGTCCACCATTGCAGTCTTAGGTGATGGCGAAAACTGCCACGTTCCTTGATTTGCTTACAGACATCCTGTGCTAACAGGCAAAGACCTACATCAGGAGAGGAGGAATAAAGGTGCTTTTAAATGGGCAGGATTTTAATTCTTTGTTCTTCTGGAACAAAGAATGTCTCTATCTTATTTATCCAAGGTTTATCTCAGAAACACAAGTTTTGTTAATTTTCTTAGAGTTGCAACTAGGTGACGAATAGACAAACACATTTATCTCCTAACTATAGCAGAGAACAATCTCCAGGTGTAATGAAATAGCTCATTTGATTGCATCAAAAAGCAGGAAAACCAGGGCAGCGAGATGATGCTGTCAGTAGTTTATGTCCCTTAAGCCCTTTCAAGGTAATAATCATTCTGCCGTACATTTCTGCAGCACCCGATGGTTCACAAAGTACTTTCACATACATTATCTCATTTCAGGAAAAGAAATGCATATTCTGCAAGGGCCATTCCTGAGAGAAAATAAAATGTCAAGCAAATGAAAATCACTCTTAGACTGAATAATTCAGGGAGCTGCTCTATCAAAATAGTCTCGCTCTTCATGAGAAACAGAGGAGGCAAAAAACAAAGTAAAATCGCCATCACTGGAGTAAATATGAAATATATGGGGCTGACTAACTTTTCTCATTATGTTCAGGATTCAGGGACTATAATGTGTTTCATATGTATCAAAATTGGAAATCAGATGATAGACATTCTAACCCTTGGGTGCCCTGTGTAATTTCAACGCTTTTCTACCTAAGGCAAAAAAAGGAACCCACACGCACACGGTTTGGCAGTATGATGACTTTCTTCTGCCCTCTGATTCCATATGCATTTCACTGTCTGTCAGGACACCCGCCCCACCTCTATGTCTGTGTACCTTCTGCTCCAGCCAGGAGGGTCTTCCCTTGAAAACAGGGGTACACCTTGCTGCCTCCAAGCCTTTGCTGCCCACACTATTCTTCACAGCTAAAATAATCTTTCTGCTTCCAAGCACTTTGCTTCCCAACTACTCTGAGCTACAATCTCCTCTCTTTATTTCTATCAGCTTCTATTTTTTATTCATTCATTCAACTATTTAACGAGAACCACACAGGCACCGGGCATATGCGCTTGGCGCTGGGCATGGAGTGGTGACAAAGACTAACGAGATCTCCCCTCTTGAGGAGATTACATTTAGGGGGATGTGGGAGAACAGACAGGAAACACATTTTACACATTTCAGATGTTGCCAAGTGCTGGGAAGATCTAGAACAGGGATAGGAGGAAGTAGCTGCAGGCTGGTACAGATAGCTTAGAATGACAGCGCAGGGAGGGCTTCCCTGAGGAGACGACTTCTGAGCTGAGACCTGAATGGTCAGCCCTGAAAAGATGGCATGCAAAGTGTCCTGGGCGGATTGAACAGCATTTTTAAAGGCCTTTAGGAGGGACCATGCATGGCGCTTTCCAGGAACAGAAAGAAGGGTGATGTGACCAGAGGGGCATGAGCAAGGCTATGCTTGGTGGACACAGCAGAGCAGCAGGAAGGTGCTAGATCTTATATGGACTTCACCTTTTACTCTGAGCACACCGAGAAGTATGGGAGAGATTTCCACAGGAGAGTGGCAAGATGCAATTTGCATTTTTTGAAAGATTTCCCTGGCTACTGGGCATGAGACTACAAAGTCAGGACAACATAGACCTGGAGGTTGTTGAAGATCCGGAGACGATAAATGAGGCTTGGACCCTGCGTAGGGAAGATGAAGAAAAGCTGGTAGTTTTGGGTCTATTTGCTCCTTATGCCATCAGAGCTTGTAGATAAAACAAATGTAGAAAGGAAAAGAAACTGAAATCCTATGCTACCTTGTCTTAACTAAACTATTGCATGTGCGCTTATACACATGTTCTCAAATAGATTATAATTACTTTGCAGTTAGTTGTGTCCAATTGTTTTTAACTGAGCTACAAAATGAGGATGGCCCTTTTAAAAATGAGCACACAATAAAGACTTGCTACCTTGAATCTAATTAATATTCCTCCTTCTATTGTGAGGTCAAAATAGTCCCATCCAGCTGACGGTTGCAAAGCAAAGTGCCTCCCCTCCGTTTTCTCTTCTGCATCCTGCCATCTGTCCCTTCACCTCCTGCTACTTTTTCAGTAGCCGTAATTCTCTCTGTGATCTCTTGGCAACTACCCTCTGCTGATCAGATTTCTGCTTCTGTAAGAGTGCCTGCTTCCTTGCTCACTGCACACCACACCTGACTGTGTGCAGCCTGCTTCAGCCATTTACGCTGCTTCTGCTGCCTTCCAGGCCGTCTCTAAGTGATGAGAACCCACAGATAAACATAAGCAAGCCTGAGCAACCCCGCAGTGTAATCATCACTCAAGAACTGGGTGGGAGAATCCAAGACCATATAGAGGAAGAGAGAAGAGGGACACAGGAAAACTCAGATAGGACTCTCTCCGTTAGAGCTGAGTTCTCAAAGAGTTTCCTAAAACAGAAGATTTCCTAGCTTCCCTGCACCTTATCTCTCAACCCTCTGGCCAGTGTGCAGTTGAAGTTCCAGGAAAGGGAATCTTGCATCTGTTTTTGAGAAGCCAAGAGGATTCAGTGATTATGTGTACAGAAATGTCTTTGAAGTTTCTTAAATGATTACATCTATCTCCTCTCCTCATAAACAAATGTCCTTTCCTGCATTGGGGTGTATTTATTTTCAGTAAACACTCATTGAATGACTGCTATTAAGCATAAGAGATAAGTTATTTCTGTCTTCTTAGATCTCAGAAGAGAAGACACAAAATAAAGTAACATGAAAGTCACACTAAATAGATATCTGCACCACATGGTGTTCTATTCTGAAGATGGTTCAACAAGGACACCTCAGAGGAGAGGAGCGAGCCTTCCTGGACACGGAAACGTGGGTAGTATTTGGGAGAGCACAGTGGTGCAGGAGCAGCTTGAGCTAAAGCTCAGAGGCTCACGCTGCATTGAGGCTCCAGGTAGGGTGTCAAGTTGCATGTGGCTGGAAAACAAGAATCATACCCCAAAATACACAAAAAGTAGCAGGTGACATAAATTCCTTATCAAGGTTTCAGAAAATTTCTGTGGGTGGTAGAGCATCATTCTGTAGCCAACAAGGTGCTCCTGAAAGCTTTCGGGAGAGGAATGGCCCAATCTAACCCAGAATAAGGGAACGATGTTGCTGTGACAGCCTCAGGAAGGTCTACTCCGCTCTCACTCCAAGAGAACCCACAGATACTCGTTTGGGACTGACTGGAATGGTGTTCTCTCCAAAGTTTTCTTCTTAGGGACTTCCCATTGGCTTCGCGGTTCTCAAAACTGCCACGACCTGAGGCTCTCTGTACACAGTCCCTCCTTCTCTTTCTCCCTCCTGAGATGAGAGGTTAGAGAGCAGTCTGAAGCCTCTCTCTGTCATCCCTAACTCCTGTCCTTTTATTACCTACGGACGATTCCCCCAAATAATCCTCTTGCATGCTTGGCAGCGGCTACACAGAGCACCCAGACTGCCACAGCTGGCCAGGCAGGATGGATGAGCAGCCCTGACCCATTTTCAGGGTAATATCCAGGGAGGCTCAGACAGCTCTATACCAACAAGGCAGATGGGAAGTATAAGGGAAGGGAGAGGGAGAGGAACACTTTTCATGACCAAAAGAAGAGGAGATTTTGTTTCTCATCACCAATATTATTGTGGGAGCAGTAATAAGCAGTATGGTTATTACTTTGAAATCACTCAATGATCAATGTGTTTTTTCTACTTAGGCACAGTTATAAATAAATATTGGTGTATTCCTCATTTCTGAGTTTTGTCTATGTTTTTTTTTACTTATGTGCCCCCGTCGTTGTGTTTACATTAATTTAGTGTGGGATAAATCTAGTAACTCAAGTAAGTGTTTGAAATGGAAAGTTTGAGATGTTTATACACTTTTATTTTTATGAATAACAGCATGAAATAATATTTATTATGAGCACACTTTACTCATAAGAAAATACTAAAACCTTTTATTCACATGTGATGGGGTATAACCCTAAAAACTGTCTCTAGAGGATATAGTTTGAGTTGCAATCTTTCTGCTAATATTTCCTTAAAAGGAAATCATAGCTTTACAAGAGTGTATAGTTTTTTTAAAAAGCAATAGTTCATCAAAAAATCCTCCACTATTGTCCAAAATACTTCTCATGTTTAATAAGAGAATAGGAACTATTTTGATTTTCTGTGTTCCTATTTTTTCCTACCTATTAGACATATCAAAATATCAGAATGAATGAGTATGAATTTATAGGTAAACTAAATATGGAACATTTTTAGCTAGTAGTTCTTAGCTACTCTGATTTGAACTAAATATGGAACATTTAGTTCCATATAGGTAAACTAAATATGGAACATTTTTAGCTAGTAGTTCTTAGCTACTCTGATTTGATGAAGACAAAAATTATTTTGTATTTAAGAACTATATGAAACCATAAAAACACTGGCACATTTCAACTGTCTGACCATCTAAGTAAAGATGTTTCAAAATCTATATTAACTTGATAGTAATTGTGCATTTGTGTGTACCCTAAAAAGGGTTTGTTCAACCCTATGATTCTCCCTAAATTGTGGTATGTAAACTGGTCTCCTAACTGGTTTTCATCTCCACATCCTGTGAAATGCTTTTGTTTATAATATTCTCTTTGAAGTCAAAGAAAGCTTTGCAGATAAAAGAGATAGCACAATCTTGTCCTTTCATATTGTAAAGGAAACAAGGAGAGTAGTTCATTTGATCAGTAGCTGTCACCCTGAAATAATTTCCCACCACGTCCAGAATCTTGGAATTACTGAGGAAAAGACAGTCATGACCAACAACATTTATAAACCATATAAAAAATTGAGTGGTTGCCTTTGCCAAACCAAGGGGAAGTTCACATACCCGGGCATAATGTATAAGGCCTTCAAAATCTAACCCACAAGAAGATGACTAGTATGATCCTAATATCTACCATACCCCTCCTCTTCTTGGCTAAAATAGCCTTAATTTTGTTTGGAAATCTGCACGTCTGTTTGCCAGAAATGGCCATGTTTGGACTAAGCCAGTTATGATGTTCTGTTCTCCATGCTCTCAGCTTCTCTCACTGCTAGTGGTAGCCAGTAAAACACCAATAGAAATTTGTCCCTGGGGGCTTCTGGGAAAGTTTTTGCTTTTTCTAATCAAGGACAGATGTCCTGCCACCACCTTTTCTTCCTCCCTCTTGGCTGGACCGTAGATGTGACACTAAAAAGTGATGCAACCATTTTGCCACCATAAGACAAGAGCCAAGAGAACTGGCTCTGCCACCCACTGGGCCACTGAACCAATCCTCAGCCTCCTACATTTAGACCTCTCACTTGAGGAAAAACAAACCCCTCTTTGTTTAAGCCATTGTTATTCCCTCTGTCACCTCCAGTAGAAAGCATCCTTAACTGAAATGGACTGAGATCACTTGCTCTCCAAATGAGTCTCCAGATTCATTTCCTTATTATTCAAGCTCCAAAAATCAACTTACCACTCTACAAATCCACTGGGCTGTTTAATGATTGATGCAAAACCTTTTTCCCTCTGAAATTCTTTTTCATCAAAACAACTCAGCTGAAGTGAGAAACATTCCCCCAAGTAATCGCCTTTGCCCTCAGTTCATGCTCTTTCAACGCTGTGCACTAACCAGGTGGTGTTTACCAACTAGGTTAAGGGATCCTTGACGTCAAGACTTACCATAATAGTGTAATTACCATCACAATGTTCCCATTCCTAACGCGGTACCAGGAACACTGCGTTGAATGTGTTACCTTTTAGATAAATCTTACATGGCTACTTGAAGAGAGAACCTTGGTCTCATTTGACAGGCTTTCCTTTGGTTCCAAGTAAAGCTGAACTCTCCTTCCACCTGGCACTCCAGATTAGTGAAAGAAACATACCTCAGAGGTCTTCTCGAAGGACAATTTCATAATAACAAAGTTTTACATGTGTATAACATTTGATCCAGCGATTCCAATTATAGAAAATTATCCCAGGGATCTGTGGCCAAAGATACCTGCACCTAGCTATCAATTACGATATTGTTTAAAACACCAAAAGTTGAAAACAGGCTATATGCCCACTGATGAGAGACAGGTTAATTAAATTATGGTACATCCAGTTAAAAATAGAGTACTGTGTAACTGTTAAAAGGAGCCAGAAAAATCTATATATGATGACATATAAGGTCAAGATACATCACTTAAAAAAAAGGTTATAATAGAGTGTATTTATAGCCCTTTTCTGTTAAAAAAATATGCATTTTAAAAGTCAAAATGAATAAACTTACTTAAAATAGTGACTGATTCTGAGGTTGGGACTTTTATTCCCTTAGATTTAGAGAACAATATGACAGAGTGTGGATTTTTATGATCCATACATGTATAATCTTTACAATCAGAAAAAAATTACTGAAGAAACAGACTTACTCAGGTACGGTTTTCTAGCAATAGAAGAAGGCCAGGAACTTCTGTGCAGCTACTGTCTCTATACAGAAGTGAAGAAATGCTGAGACAATTTGACATGTGAGATGGAAAGGGCTGGAACGGGGACAGTAAGACTGAAGGCTTGGGAAAAAAGAATACATCGTGAGAATTGTCTGGAACTGGAACAAGTTTCATTGTGCAGCATTGAGCTCCCCAGCCATCCAGCTATACAAGTGAGAGAACCAGTAGCCTTCCTTTACACTTTTCTCTCCCTCGTTCCCCTAAGAGGTCCTCTAACACATACACTTCTCTACATCTCAACCCACGCCACCCTCATCCAGATAAGAAACCTCTCCTGCTTGACCTATCAGAATAACTTACTAATTGGTATCCCTCTACCAATTTCAGTAGGCAGAATATTGCTGTCACACCTGTAAATAACTTATGTTATGTGGCAAAAGGGATTTTGCAGATTTAAGTCAGTACATGAATCGGTTTAACTTCAAAATAGGGAGAGCATCCTGGCTTATCCAGGTGAGCCCAGTGTGATCACATAAACCTTAAGCTCAGGTGAAGGCAGAAGAGGAAGTAAGAGAGAAGTTGGAGAGACTGTAAGTCTTGAAAAGGTCTTGACCCTGGTTGCTGCCTTGAAGATGGGAGGTCCTGCATGGAAAACAAATGAAGGAAAAGAATTCTGCCAACAGCCAGTGAACTCTATATGAGAACCAAAATTCTGGCAGATACCTTGATTTCTACTTTAAAACCCTAGACAGAAACCTAGTTGAGCCACTCTATGGAAACCATGATGTTTTAAGCTGCTGAGTTTCTGGTAATTTGTTTCAGCAACAATAGAAAAGTAACACATTAATCCCAGCCCATTTCTGGTCTAATCTTCCAACCATAATGAAAGTGACTTTTTAAAAAATATAGATTTGGTTACCACTGTTTACTTAAAGCTTCCTAATGTTCTTGGAAACACTGCAGACTCCTTAACATAAACTTCAAGTCTTATACGGTCTTTAGTAGGCCACGAACACCTCATCTCCCCTACAATTCAGCTGCCCTGGTCTTCTTCCATTTATGCTGTACTTCCTGTCACCTCAGGGCCTTTGCACAAGCTGGTCCCTCTATCTGGAGTGTCCTTCTCCTGACTCTTCACCTTCCAGATACCACCATCCAAACCTCCATTTATGTCCTTGAACCTCCATCTCAGAGAAGTCTTTCCTGATCTCTGAGTAAAACAAGTATGAGAACTAAAGGCCCCTGTGCATTTACGTATCTTTCCTTCTAAGCAATTGTGATGGCTGCAATGATTTGTCTAATTACCTGACAATTATCGTCTCCCACACTATGTTTAAGTTCCATAAGATGAAGAAGTGATATGTTTTTGTTCATCATAATGTCAACTGTTCCTAGGGGAGGGGCTGAACTATACTTAGTTCTTAAAAAATATTTACAGGCTGAACAATGGAATGAATGAGTCATATTGAATCAACTGAAGTGGAGATGTAGGAAAGAGTACATAAGAAAATACCAGCCACTAGTAAATGTTGAATCAAGTGACCACAGGTTATCCCACCAGTTCTTAGATTGTACAGTGCTAAGTATTCTGTGCCTATGCAAAGTTTGAAAACTGTCATTCAATCTAACACTACCCAGGAATCCTGTTGTTTTTCTTTAAATTGAAATAGCTGCCAAAACATTACTTCATCATCAGTACATATCCTATCTCACCAAACAAGTTTAATAAATATTTAACGAGTAATGAACAAATAGAAGACCCTGATCTTCCACTTTGTCCTAAGTTTGTATCCCAAGGGATGTAAACATATCCTTGAATATTAACACTTTCAATTTATTATTGAACTTCACACTTTATAAAATATTTCTTTGCATATATCATTTCCCTTAATCCTCAAAATAACTTTATAAAGTATTTATACATTTTTTATAACTTTTTTGAATTCAGCACAGATTAAGTCAGAGATTTGCTGCTCAGAAGATTAATTGACTTGCTCAAGTTAAAAAAAGATAAGAAAATTAAAAAAGTTGTCATCCAATAAATGTTTGTCAAATGTATTGCCGACTTTATCCTCACTCTTCACACACACATGCACACACACACACGAGTGTAATCATTGAAGCTTTAAGCTCCTTGAGTTTGAGAGTATAGATTTCTACATATTCTATTCATTATTTGTTATTTTTGGATTGGCTTGAGAGTATACCTCTTTTTAACCAGTTCATAGCTAGAGGAGAAAGTCCTATGGAATTTCTGAGAGATGTATTTTTTTTCTATGAATTTATGTCCTGATACTGCAGATTAGTGTGGAGTGGGCCTTACCTAGAATGACTGGGACATGGCTAGTACATAGAGATCAGCTCAAAGATAAATTTTTCCTTAACTAGAGTGGGTACAATATTCCAATGGCTTCATTGAGTGTATTGGAAAATCCAAAGGAAATTGCGAAAACTGTGTTAAATAATCTTTATTGGCATATAGTCTCTACTTACATTACCTTAAAAGAAGTTATTTCTATTTGGATTCTTATGGCATGCTGTACTTTTTGAAAAGAAACTTAGGAGTGAAATTAGTAACTCAAAGAGCACACACAACTTCCTTATGCATTTTATTTTTTCCCAGTTGTTACATTAATGCACGCTTAAGCCAAAGTGCTTAAAGTTCTCCAGAGGGAGAGAAAAAATTCACTCCTAATGATCATTCTATTACTTTGGGGCACATATTGCTAACATCCTCTCATTTTCATCTCCATCATTTCCCTATTTGTTTTTGGTAGTTGAAATGTGGTTTGTTTTTTCTACTTAACATGATGTATTTTTTCACCAGTAATGAAGAGTACTACTTCTCTGAATTAAATTCCTAAGTTGTCCCAGTTGATATAACAGGTTTGGTATGTACCTTTCTTGTTCCTTCGCTAACCAAATATATACACTGGATATATAAATACCATTGCTGCTATTGTAGTTTTTACAAAAAAGAAATTATAAATACAACTCACTTTTTCTTAATGAAATATCATTATATTTTCCCCAAAGCCTTCTTGCAGACCTATTTCACTCTATTAAATAACTTCGTAGTGTTGCACAGATAGAAAGTACAAAAATACATGAAACCATTTCCTATTCATGGACATTCAGGTTTTTTCCCATCATTTTCATTTTCTTACATCGCTAGAAGAAACATAGCAATAAAAATCATAATACATATATTTAAATAAAGGCACTTTTACTTTTAGCAGATATTTCTTTGTTAAAAATCACAATTTAACTAACAAATACAATTGCGTTCCATGCCATATTCTCCATTAGTACATGGTCCATACTTGTCTAGGGCACTGTTCTTTCTCCCAAACAGAACATGGAATGTCAGATGTGGAAAGTTTGAGTCACATATTTGTTGAATTGAACTCAATTGTGGGATCCCTGAAATTAATGGGGCTTCATGTGTAAACTAGGCCGCGTGATGGATGTTTAGGGAAGACGCTAGAGTCAGGGCTTAACCTTCACCAGGACATTCCCAAATCCACCATCGACAACTAGCTTAGCCTCGCATGGGCAGTGTAACTTTAATTTCCTTCCACTTCACTTTTTTCTTTATTTGGAAATTGATTAAGTGGCATGGTTCTCACATTTTATGCACACTTCATTCCTATCAGGTATCTGATAGTAATGTAATATAGTAAATCCCCACTGGCATTAAACTAATATATTAAAATTACACGTTTGCAATTATGGAAGTCTTTATTGACATCTTTTTATAGCATATTTCACAGGCAGAGGATGAAATGACTATCAGATTAAATTCTTCCCACTCATTGATTCAGCTTTAAAGTATTCAAAGTGTATGTGGGAATTAGTTCCAGTAGTTCACAGTCACCCTGAAAAATACACGGCAGCATTAGAGGGGTCAAGAACAAGAGAATGCTGATAAATCGGTATTAAACCCATTTATTTGAGCAGAAAATTCAGAGCCCCCCTCCAAGGGGTAGGGTCAACATTCTTCTTGATCCTTGACTTCAAGGATTCTCAAAAATTAACACCTTTTTGTCCTCACTTGAATTCTAAATAAATTAAGACACAAAATGGAGGAGTTAGGTAGATGTCTCCAACAAAGATATTAAGAGAGGATATGACTTACATATATGGGCCAGCCAGCAACCCTCTACCATGGGCTCCCCCTCTATGCTGGAGGGGGGTCTGCACCAAGCCACAGCTCCCTCTTCAGAGGCAGCCCCTGCTCGGTGATGCAGACAGGAGCCAAGGGGCAGAGAATAAATGAGAAAGGGAGGATGCACGGTGTGCATGACCTGACTCTCTTTGCAACCTCACCACCTAGACTGAGTGTCTCTCCGTCCCTGGGAAGGGATAGGTATGGGGGAGAAGAGACTCAGGCATTTGATGCTAATGACCCCTATTACACGGGAGGACATACCAGGTATGGGAAAGAAAAACTTCTCAACTTACTGCTCACCATGAAGAAACACATTTTATTTCCTTATTTCGCTTATATATGTTGCTGCTTTTTACTGAAGGTTTTGAGATAGCAGCCAATCTGTGCAACCCCTGACCACTTCCACAAAAGATATCACACACACTGCACGGGGGCATGAACACATCTTCTGCCAAAACATATGGTGAGGGCGTTTCTGCAGATGGTGAGCTAGAAGAGGTCCTAAGTGGGAGCTAAATAATGCGTACACATGGACATAGAGTCACTGGAGACTGGGAAGAACTGGAGGGTTGTAAAGGATGAGAAATTACTTAATGCGAATAAATATGGCTCTGTGCACTTGAAAAAAGAGAAATTACTTAATGGGGCTGATGTACACTCTTCGGGTGATGGTGCACTAAGACGTCACCACTATGCAAGGTATCCATGGGACAAAACTGCACTTGCACCACTTACATTTATATCAATTAAAAAGGAAGAAAAAAAATGGGACAAATGCATTCCAGCAAGGGGTTGATAGTACCCACTCACATTCTTGTTTGCCTGTCTGGTCTGTGAGCTTGTTGATGGCAAGAGCTGTGTCCAATTTAGATTTTATTTTTTGTTCATAAGCGCTTTATTGAGCTATAATTCATATACCAAAAAGTTCACTCTTAAAGTGTACAATTCATTTGAAGTGTTTTTTCATATATCCCCAGAGGTTTACTGCACCATCACTAATTTTCAAACATTTTCATTATCCCTGTTACAGATTTAGTTGTATTCCCTGAAAATTCACATACTGAAACCTCAACCCCCATTACCTCAGAAAGTAACATAAGTTCCATGGAGTTAAAGTCTTTAAAGAGTTTATTAAGTGAAAATAAGACCAGTGGAGTGGGCCCTAGTCCAATATGAGTGGTGTCCTTATAAGAGAGAGACAGAGAGACAGACAGACGGACTAGGGGCACACTCACACCCAGGCACAGAGGAAAGACCACGTGGAGACAGGGCCATCAACAAGCCAGGGAGAACAGCCTCAGAAAAAAACGAATCCTGCTGGCACCTAGGTCTTGGACCTGCAGCCTCCAGAACCATGAAAATAAATGTCTGTCGTTCAAAAGAAAGAAAGAAGGAGAGAGAGATAAAGAGATCCTAATTGAAAATCGTGTTCAGAGTCCTGGCTTTAAATACTTAAACCAGTTTATAGAGGATCTTGGCGTCCAACCTCTTGCTTAGGTTATGTTGAAAATGCACAAAAAAATTAATTTAGTCCATAATTCTACATACACTTTAATATTCTCACTGTATTATATATTTTTCCTGCTGACATCCCCATTTTCTTTCTATAATATATTTATTCAAAGCACTTATTCAAAACATCTAACATATTCATAACATTTATGAATACCAACTATGATCCAAATCTCACAATAAGACTATTATCAAGCCCATGGTACAAATAAGCAAATTAAGGTTCAGAAAGGTAATCTGTTTAAGGTGAAAGTTAGAAAATGAAAAATTGTATTTGAACCCATGCCTTCACAATTCATAATTGGCTCTCCATCTTGGTTACTTATACAGTTATCTATCATCCTAGATAAAAATTTTTGTTATCGAGATCATGGCTTCCAGTCATTCATTTCTTTTTCAGTACACAACAAAGAACACAATGCTCTGTGCTTGGCAGATATTCAGTAAATGTTAGTTAAATGTAAAGAAATAGACTACCTATTGTCAAATTCTAGCTATGGAAGATGTGTAGAAATGTTCCAGCTTGACAGACTCAAATCTGTCAAATCTAGATCATTCTTGGTATTCATAAATGTTATTAGAAGTTTTCAACAAAATGTCCAAAGAAGAAACTCAAGTTTATGCAGCTAGGAGAGTGTCAGAATCCAAACAAAAATATAACTCCTCAAAAGCAGACCTTCCTTCCTCCCTGCTACCTTCCCCTTCACCCTGGGAATCAGTGGTTCGGCAATGGGAGGAGTCAGGTGCGGCTTCTCCTGGGACATAAGACCAGGGGGAGCAGAGGTCATAGCTGTGTCACAGAGATGGAAAGACTTACAGGAAGAAAAACAACAATACTAAACATCATATTTATTTATTAGACAAGCAACAGAAAAATAGTGGCTCAGTATATGGACTCGGAAGCCATATGGCCTGGGTTAAAATGCACAGAGGCAACTGCTAGCTGTTAGCTGTAATCTTGGACAGTAATTTAGCCTATAGGGACCCCAGCTTTTAATAATCTCATTTTACTAATCCGTAAAATGAGAATGAGCTATCTCATACTGCCTTTGTGAAAATAAAATAGGTTAAAGATATAACACGCGCGGACAGTGCCTGGCAAGACTAAACACTACATGGTGGTGGTGATTTGAGCACTTTCTACAATCCAGGGACTATGCCAGGTTTTTAAAAATCGTTAGGTTTATTATTAGCATATGTATTTAGAATATTGCTAAATATCAAATAAGATAAGCCATTGCTATCTTTTACAAACAAAAAAGCTTAAGATATGCATGAAGAGGATAAACAACTTGCCTAAGATTCTCGTACCTGTCAGAAGGCATTGAAATCTCCCTCCGAACCCAAACTATTAACCTCTGTGCTTGAAGGCTGAATTTCATCAATGGTTCTCTCTCCATCATGAGAAAAGAAAAATTGCTTTGGAGTTCCTATTGCAGCAGACATCAAACTCTGTAACCAAGGCAACATTTTTCCCCCCAAAAAAGCTTCCAATTTTCCTTTGGCAATAGGAGGGTGGTCCTGGAGAATGGGCCATATCACCCTAAATCCAGAAGAGTCCAGATTTGCTAGCAAACTATTGCAGAATTCAGGGAGTATGGAATTACTATAAGTGGATCTCAAAACAGAACCAATCAGGATTCCTGTGGAATTAAAAGCCCTTGAAACAATCAAAGTCAAGCCAACCTCTGAGAATTTCTTTTGAAAAGTCAAGTCACCCAGATGCCCCCCCCCATCAACAGCACACACGTATGACAGTTTGTAGGGAACAGATGTGTTTCAGCATCTGCCCCAGGTCTTCTGGGAATAAGGCCACAGACAGAAGTAGAATGAAAGGATGGTGACCATTTCTCTTAACGGTGAAATAGCTAATAAAACCACTTGCTCCATCTTAGAGAATGTGTCACAAATATGTCTAAACATAAGACTCCAGGAAACAATCATTTCTGTCACCGTTTGCCATTTAGATAAAGCTCCTTAAGAAACGTGTTGAGAATCAATCTATCAATACTTGTTTATTATTGAGCTTGTTATATACTCGGCACCCGGTTAAACAAACTTTGAAGTTTACTACCACGATTGAGGAGTTTAGAGCTCTTAATGGACATGATTACATGTTGTCAAATAGAATGTCACAGTAATGACTGTTCCCCAATTCCAGTTGCTGTCATGTTTAGAGATCCTGTTAGCAGTAAAGAAATGTGTGGTATGTTAGAAAAGCAAGTGATTTCTTCTGAAAAGTTAAATCAGATAAAATAAAATGAGATTTGTCTGGTTGCAAAGTTACTGTTTCAGTTCTGATCTATAACAAAGAATATTCAAGGAATGAGCCTAGCTACAACTTAGTAGGGTTAATTACATCTTAATCTGATAGATAAGCAAAACAATGATTTTTACGCTCTGAGATTTCTTTTTAAACAATGTTTTTTGTTTCTGTTTTGTTACTGCTTGAAGTCTATCTCTTTTTAATATAGCCTATCCTAAATGAAGTGCAATTCCTAAGCTTTCCTATTAGTATAAATGATTCACCAACTTAATTTGACGAGAAGACACTGAGTTCAGCTGCCAGCGTAAGTGTAAGGCTACATGAACAAATCTAAGATGAATGACAGAGTCCTTCCACATGTACAACGTAACAGAACCTAATTCTGAGCATCAACAACTACTTCACTGCCTATCATCTTCCACATGATGGTCAGAACTCAACATGACCAGTAGTTCTTGATACTTAAGGAGGGTGTGACAAGCTATTTTAGGACCAGTCCTAACTTTTTCTGAGATCCTAGGCCAGATATTTACCTTTGGCTTAGCTTTCCCTATCTGTGAAATAAGAAGACAAAAAAAGATTGTTAAAGTAACATCCAGAGAGATGACTATTCAGTAGTCATGAAATGCAAGGTGAATATTATAACTAAAAAGTACTTTATATCATCATGTCAGCTATAAGCATTTCAATAGAATTTAGGATGTATAAAAATAACACACTAGGCTACAATGAAGTGCTAAGATAAAGAATATGTGAACTTGACTTCCAGAAGCCTACAGTCCAGTGGGAGAGACCATCAGTCACCACATATAGATTGACTGGTATGGACATAATCACCTGATATCATTGCTCCCTTCTTCATGCTGAGATGGTGATATCATTTCTGCTCTGTGTTAATCAACACTATAAACAGAAATCACTAAAATCAGACACACAAAGAATGTTATATTATGTTCCAACACCAATTCCGACATACTAAGTGTCCTATAATTCAATTCAACTTTGATGCTAACTACCTAGAGTGAGGGTAAGGTCCCACAAGGTAGAGGGCAAGATTCCCATAAGACCACCCTCACTTCAGGCACCAACTGCAAGCAGGCACCCCAGACACTTCTGTCTGACTTGGCTACAAATTTCATGATTTTCCCATAACCCCTCTTCAAGTTTGATAACTCACTAGCAAGACTCTCAGAACCTCAGAAAGCTTTATACAGTACTTATGATTACCATTTTGTTTATTATAACAATTAAAATGAACAGCCAGACAAGGTGACACACAGAGCAAGGCCTGGAAGGGTGCTGAGTGCAGGAGCGTCTGTCCCCATGGAGCTAGGGTACATCACCGTCCCAGCACACCAATATGATCACCGACAAGGAAGCTCCCCAAGTCTCAATGAACTGAGTTTTTTACTGGAGGTTCATTATGTTAGCATGACTGGTTAAATCATTGGCCAGGCAAGTGAACTTAATCTCTAGCCCAGTGCCCTCCCCAGAAGTTAAAGGTGGGTATGAAAGTTCCAATCTTCTAATCAAAGAATTGGTCTCCCCCACCTCATTGGCCTAAGTCCAGGTACAGTCCAAGGGAGTTAATAACAAAAGCGATTTCTATCAGAAAATTTTAAGAGTTTTGAAGGTCTTGGGCTAGGTACCAAGGACAAAGATTAAATGTATTCTTTATTACAATATACCACAAATGTATATAAATATTGTTTTATTAATGCTTAATAATATTCATGTCTTATTTCTAATCATTTATTTTATAAAGATTCACTGAGAAGTATGCTAGATGTTTCTGACTTTGCCTTACAAATATTTGGCACTGAAAAGGGAACTTCATTCAAGGATAGAAAGGGTCTAGAAAAGTATTGTGTTGGCTGGAATGCTTTCTCTTCCTTTGGGTCTCTGCCTCTTTGTGTGTCTGTTCCATTTTTCTCCCTAGACTGTCCAATCCATTACAGATTCTCCAGTCTGTATTTCAGAGGAAGCTACTCCTATTGGTTCAGCTAGTTACCCCTGTCTAAGCCCTTTGCACAGGGGCACTCATGGAATCAGATGACAGCCCTGATCCAATCAGTGGTCATGTCATGGATCACTGCAGCCTGAACAGAGACCCATAAACAGGCATAAGGAAAGGTGGCATAGGGAGGAATAGACACAGTGATTGACACTTCTTATGTCAAACAACCTCTGATGAAAGGCATTATAGAGAGAAAAATGCCCTACCTGGTTTCTACTCTCCTATCATTTCTGTTCCCATAAATGATCATCTTTGCTCTAGCAACAGACTCAACCCTTCTCCTGGCTCTGGGTTCAACCCTGACCATTGCCAGTGGGCAATGGATATCTAAGTATCCTTAGCCTAGAATTCAATGTCAAGTTAATCTTAGTATTAATCTTTTTCTTACCTCCTGCTCCAATTGTAATAATTAGACTTCCATTTTGCTCTTGAGACCAAGCCCTCACCCTATAACTCAGACACAGTAAGTATATGACTACATAAACCCTGACAACTTTTCCAGTGCTGCAATCCAAACGAGTTAGATGCTAAATGACTCTTGGCATGTTTTCTTTATCTTTCCACACAAACTTATACTTTCCCTTCCATCCAACATGCTCACAATAGACAACATCATAAGCGTGACATAGAAGTCTTATGATTTTGTATAAAATAGCCGAGACATTGGATACTTTTTCTTCCATTCCTGTGATACTTTGATCTAAACCTTTTTATATGAAAGCTATAACCTAATAACAACCTAAGGATATGGGGAGGGTGGAGGGAGGGGGGAAAGGGTGGAGGGAGAGGGATTCAAGGGTTCACTTCTGTGGTTCATCTTGCAAGGGTACAAGTGAATCTTTCTATGAGTAGAATATGAATGTTTTGACATAA
>NW_003852399.1:43424000-43461473 GCF_000181295.1 Otolemur garnettii
CTAGATAGGGGATGGTACAGATGCTCCCAGGAGGAGATGCTCTTTCAGCTGGATGATCAAGGTCAAGTCCATGGATATGGATGTGGTGAGGTAAGTTTTAGGCAAGAACGTATTGCTAATATTTGAAGGGCATAAATGGGAATTGAAGTCTTTCATTAAAGAAAAAAAAAAAAAAAAAAACTCAAACACAAAAACAAGAAAGGACAAAGAAGTACCAAAGAACAAATCAGTTTGACCAGAGAAGATTCAGGGTGGGGTGCAGTGAAAGATGAAATGGGTTATAATCATTTCTGTATACACAAAGTCTCTTTTAATCAAGAAGTCTAATCATATATTTTCAGAAAAAAATTCTAATTATTAATCTGGTCAAAGCAAGCTAATATGAAATTTCCTGTAATTGGTCCCAAAATGGAATAACCTAGTATTTTCTAGAAAAATAAAAACTTTAGAGTATCACCATATTTGGTTGGATACTAAATATTCCTTGAATAAGTGGTTTGATCTCAGTGTATCAAAGGAATAGAAACAGTATTTTAAGTTGCTGTTTCTGGCTCTACAAAACAAAATAATGTCTCTTGGATTCAGCTGTCCCCTTGTATATATAAACAAAACACTCCTCCACTTTGTTTTTTTCCTAGCCAAGAGAAATTAGGCTCCCATGGCTTCAGACAGCTGTCGTGCATTTTCCCAACTGCCGCCACATGCATGCTAGGCTCTGCAAATCATTACCCAAACCAACATCTGGCTCTGCTTGCTTTCTTTCAAGCAAGAGTTTAATTTTCCTCTAAGTTTCTAGAAACAGGAAATACCATGAACACTTCAGTGGAATGTGGGATTAAATATTTCTAAAAGCAACTGCTGTTTTTACAAGACATTTTGGAGTGATGGCTTATTTTATGGCTTTCGCCTCTGGGAATTCTTCTCACTATTCGAATTGCTGTGAAATCCCTGAGGTCCCTTGCCTTCCTATCAAGCTATTGTTGTGCTTTTATTCATTCCCAGAAGAATGAATAAAATGAACGGTTGAGGCTCTGCTCTGGGTCTGACCACTAGGCATAGAAGTAACATCTCAAATACCAGAAGTTTTTGTTATCAGTCATACACATAACATCTGAAATACCAGAGTTTTGCCAGAATTGGAGATCTGACCACTAACAAGTATTTGGAAGCTCTGGGAAGCCCTCACCCTCTAACCCTCTCAGCATGCTCTTGTCTGGGAGTGGGGAACAAAAGAAGGGAATTCAGCGGGAACTAGATGCTGCTTATCATGGGGAAGTAAAGCTAGGTAAAAGTCTCTTTCAAAGAATGATAATAACTACTCTTGTTGTCTCCATTTGCCAGATAAGGCACCTTACCCAGATTTAGAAAGAAAGCCATGGAAACAGTGAGGATTCTTCCACTTCTAAATGGGCCACTGGGTAAAAGGGAGAGCTGCTGAATTTCCTCTCCTTGTCCTCTGTTGTTGAGATATAACAAGAGACGACCTCCATTCCAAGGAGGGTACAGGACTAAGAGCAGAAAATTCCATTTGCCAAAAAAGTGGTGAGAGGGTGAGACTGCAGGAAGATATATCACAGGGCAAAAAACGACAGAAAGGCTTTAGTGACTAAAAGCCTTTCACATCTTCCTGACGTTGGAGACAGTACAACTAGCTTCTCTGGGACTGAATCTCTCAGCCTTCATTGGGAAGTTCTGCTTGTTGGCTAGAAAATGGTTGATGACTAATGACATACACAGTTTTCTCAGATGCCTACTTGAAATACATTTCTAAACAGTGTGTTATATTCAAGCACTAAAGGCAGAGGAATTAAAACTGAACCTAAGGAGTCTCAACCAACATCCTGAGAATCAGCATCAGTTTTCCAGGCACAAATCGTGAGTGCTGATGTCAGTATAAAACTTAAAGGAATGTGTAAGGTCAAGATGACAAAGGGCAATGGGAAAGCCCGTTCTTTAATCTGTAATGTAAAGATATTTCCTTAAAGCTCTCTCTGTTTTCACTTTAATAGTATCATCTCTCCTGCCACCATAATTTCTTTCTCCCAGTAGAAAGATCTAGACGTGTCAAGTCCTTAAGCCCTGCCTTTTCCTCTGTAGTCCAGAGGCCACAGAGTTACATTAGTAGACTTTGTCTTGATCTCCCCTGAAAGCCTTTTCTACATGATTCTATTTTCTCAGAGGAGCCCTAAAGTAACTTTTAAGTCTTCTTTCAGAAAAGAAAAGTGCTTTCTTAGAAACTAGTCAATCATGGCTTACATTAAAATGATGAAATGGACATTAAGAGATGTCTAGCTACAGATTTTAACTTGGGAGGGGGGAGATAAAAAGAGAAAGAACTCCACTAACAGAGCATTTATTAGGAGCCTAACATGTGCTTCAGCTCTTGTTACTTTGTGTTCAGTAATCAAAGACGGCAGCCGCGTGCGCGCGGGTGAGAGATGGCGATGCTACCAGACAGCCTATGAGGTTCCCACTGGGCTGCTCGGCCCCTCCCTCAGGCTGCTCTCTCCTAGTACAGGGAAACTCCATTGGAAGGAAGGAGTCGGTAGTTCTTAGAGACTGAAATTGAATGTACATTTCTGTAATCGTTCTTTGATGCATGTAGGACAGATTTTAAGGAATTTATAATCCATTTGATGATCTCTGTTTATTCCTTCCTATAGATCAAATCAAACATGGAATTCTCATTTCTTTCCTTTCAGGTAAGTCCTGTGTGGCCAGTACAGTCTCACTGCTATTTCTCTTCTTGGTCCCAGGTCTTCTCCCAACCTGATCTCAGTAGCTGCTGATATTTGGTCTCCGTCACTCTCCACTTCTCAACCACCAAAAGCCACTTTTAGTCGTCTTCTCCACTTCTAAATTCCACCGTCTCCTGCCCCTAGTGCCACTCTTACCTCCAGCCAGAATCCTTACCCAACACCTATTTCTTTTCAGGCTTGGCATTATAATTCACACTCTGTTAACTTATTTGTTAATATAAGTTTTAAAAAGCATTTTTGGGGTTAACCTGAAAATCCTGATTTTTCATTATATTGGCTGCTCTAACTTTTAAATGGAATAATTTTGACATGAATATTTGAAATGCAGGCACTTCATAAGTGTCCTCTGTTAGGGCAGGAAGTGCACTTTCCAATAGTTTTCAAAAGTTTCTCTGGAAAAAAGATAGAATGCTAATTTCCCCACCTGGCCCCTTACTACCCACCAGGGATTCAGCTATGATTTCCAGTGAAGTTATCAGCTGCTGCATGTGTTCTAACAAGGCAAACTCCATAATAAGCCATGTTCAAAAATCAAACACAATTTGTATTAATTTTTATGGCAAGCTTATTTTTCACCACTAGCATCTAATTCTTAGCTCTTGACTCTATCTCAGCCCCACCAGTCATCTTGGACTCCCCACAGTTCTCCTATCTTCTGGACTTTGTCTATGGATTAGGCAGAGACTGAAGATTTTCGAGCCAAGAATTGCCTTAAGTGAAATGGATAAAAAAAGTTTGTATTAACCTGGATGGAAGTGGAATACATTCTTCATAGTAAAGCATCATAAGTATTGAGAAGCAAGAATCCAATGTACTCTATTCTAATATGAAGGCAGTAGATGAGTTAATACAAGGGGGGTTAGGGGAATGAGCAATTGGGGAGAGAGGAAGAGGGAGGAGGATGGGGGTCACAGTCTATGGCATACCTCTTGGGGGTGGGACACAATTATAAGAGGGGCTTTCATCTAAAAAATGTAATGTTTTTTGTACCCTTAATGAATCCCAAACAATAAAATAAAGGAAAAAAAGAAATGTAATTAATAAAGGTGGAGAATTATTGAGACAAAACTTTCCAGCTTAGTGATGAGTCTATGATTTTTAGCAGAAAGAATTTACCTATCCTAGAACAGCTTCTTGAATGAGGGGTTTAATGGGGTTCAGTGGAGTCATATGTGTCTGTGTAATTGAAAACCTCACTACTGGGGTTTCAGAGGCATTGAAGAAAGAAATTCTCAGCCAAAGAGCAGGCTTTGCTGACCCAAAAGGAATACAGACCTCAGAGAAAAAAAAAAAAACTGTAGCTGCTATTGGTGCCAGACAACAATAGCAGCTAAAGTGAAACAAATTCTAAACGCAGACGGTCAGACGGTCAATATTAAGACACAGTCAAAATAGTTTCAAGGCAATATTATACATTTTATACCTTTAATGCTAATAATAATGGTGCAGATAAAATGGCAGTGGGACATACTAATTAAAGATTTGTGTAATTAAATCTTAAATCTCTTCAAGTCAATATGGAATGAATTCAAATATTATAGATACAAATGTTTTGACTGGAGTTTCTAGTATCAAGAAAAAATAAACCCTCAGAATGACGAGTTTGGTTTCTTCTTCTAGAAGTCCCAAGATGACTATTCTGCCACCTTAATAGTTTTTTTTTTTATTTAAACTATTTCTATTGTTTGTTTGCTTATTTCTAAGATAGAGTCACACTCCATCTCCCAGGTTGACTCTCGATAATAGCTCACTGCAACCTTGAACTCTTGGACTTAAGCACGCCTCCCACCTCAGTCTCCTGAGTAGCTGGGATAACAGGTATGCACTACCATCCCTAGCTATTTTTTTCTTAAGTTTTTGTAGAGACAGAGTCTTGCTATGTTGCCCAGGCTAGTCTTGGCCTCAAGTGATCCTCTTGCCTTAGCTGCCAAGGATTATAGGCAGAAACCACTGCACCTGGCCTATTTCAAATATTTCTTATTAAAAAATGAGCTAAATACTATAACCTATGTTGGGCCAGCTCCTTCATTTACAGAGAATCTCTTTCTACTAGGAATTTATTTAATTTTACTTCATAATCACACAAAAGAATAGCTCTAATGAAAAGTTAAAAGAGAAGTAAAGATGCAGGTGGGTGGCACAGCATTTTAACAATACAGCATTTCAAGGCAAACCTCTGGATTAGAAGACTGCAAATAAATATCACATACTTCCTTCTGAAAGCTTACTCAGATTGGAAATACAGCTTATATCTAATCACAAGCACACAAGTGTTCCTGACACTTCTGGTTCTATATTAAGTTATGGCTTTGAAGTGCATTTGGGTTCTAATAACCTGATGTCAAATCTTGGTATGAAAAAATTATAAATGAAAAACAATCGTCGGTATATCATTTGATGAAAAGAGCAAAGGAAAAAGACAGAGGCTTGAAACTGGCCCCTGCTCAGATTAGTGATTTTGTCTAAATTACTTAGCTTCTAGGCCTGGGTCAAATAAGGAGGGTAATTATCTTGTCACCAGAATATGTCCCTTTCAAAGTCCTCGATGAAGCCCGCATCGTGTAACTGCAATGTCCTAGGACTAGGTTGCTCTTAGAAAGACATTTTCTAAATCCAAGATGTGGAGCTGCAGAAGTGGGATGAAGACACAAATGTATTTCCTCCCTACAAGAATGAAAGCCTTCTGAACAGAAAATAAAGGTACAAGCCTTTAAAAGATGAAACTAGGGCAGTGCCTGTGGCTCAAAGGAGTAGAGTACCGGCCCCATATACCAGAGGTGGTGGGTTCAAACCCGACCCTGGCCAAAAGCTGCAAAAAAAAAAAAAAAGAGAGAGAGAGAGAGACTAGCAAACTCAGAAACCATTTGCTTTATGAGAGCTGAATTGTTGTTTTCCTTAGAGTTATAGAAGCCGTGTCCTACACTAAGATCCGTGCTTTTATTCAAGTTCCACTTGAACAGTCAACTAATGTTCAAAGTGTGTCACCTTTAATCTGTAAAATGGGCATAATTTATTTTTTATTCAATTTAAGAGACTATGGTAAGATTTCAATGAGGTAACAGATGTGAAATGCCATGCCTTTAAAAGCTCTTAAACGCCTGAATTTCACACCATGCTCTGAAGTCTGATCCCCGGCTTTTCTTCCCCAAAGTGCCTATCCAAGCTTTAGTTTGAGTATGAAGTTGGTTTCCTCCTCCACACTCTCTGCAACACACTACCATCCCTTATTACATCACTCTGCTCCCTACTCCCTCCCAAGTGAACCTCTTCTCCAAGTTTAAGCCTCCTCTGATGATATGCAGAACTAGTGTTTGACAAAGTGTATGTATGTATGTTTAATACCATTTACATCTTTTTTTTTCCTGCTAAGTAATTCGCAATCATTGTAGATAACTAGGACTGGTCAGGTAAAGCACCATTTGGTTTAGAACACATTGGATTTGGAGTTGGTTGTTCTGAGTTCTAGACCTGGCTTGGCTCTTTGTCACACACAAGTCTGTTCCCACACCAGGTTGCTGTGTAAATCTGTAGTTTGGTCCAAACAAAACCAAATAGGGTTATGTAGAGTGCTTATTACACATGGAATTCCAGAGCTAAACCATTCCCAGCCACTGACCCAGAACCATTACCACAGTGAGTAGGGCCTGGCCATTGGCTCTGTATTTTTTTTTCTTTTGAGAAATCTCACTTCACTGTCCTTAGTAGAATGGCCCTGGCATCATAGCTCACAGAGTCTTGGGCTCAAGCAATCCTCTTGCCTCAGCCTCCCTAGTAACTGGCAGCTCCTGGGGTGACCATCAGGCAGGCCAACTTTTCAGAAGCCGTGCTCCAGGTTCTAGACCACACTTTGAGTAGTAATGATGGGGTGATCTGGAACCACAACAATGGCGACGTGTGAAAGCTTGTTAGAAATGAAGAAACACCCCTTGTTCTCGCTCCCCAACCTACTGAATCAGAATCTGCATCTTAGTAAAATCCCCACGAGGTTGTGTCCCACAGTAGTTTGAGAAGCATTGCTGGACCTTGGTATCTTGAGGTAGCTTTACAACCTACTGATACCTGGACCCCGCCCAGAGATTCTCCTGTACTTCGAGGGTGCGGCCAGGGCAAAGGGCTCTTACAAGCTTCCGAACTTATTTTAGTGTACAGCCACAATAGAGGACCATTGCCCCTCAACTCACAACTCTTCATGGGTAAGCTGTAAGCTTAGGAAAATTGGCTTTTGTAAGCTCGCCCGCAACCTTAAGGACCGCTTAGAGGAAACGGTGCTTTTCAAGGAACAATGGACTCCAAAGAAAAGCAGGTTCAACCACAGAGCTTTAGGTTTACAGTACCCGAGGAGGCAGTCTTCCTGCGGAGCAGCCCACACCGCCGGTCGCCTCCCTAGACGGCCCCCACCCCGGCCCCGCCCGGCTCGCCCCTTCCCCGCCCCTGCTCCCCGCCCCGCCTCCCCGTGACGTGCCGCAGCGGGCCGCGATCATGCGCACTCGCGCCCCGCGCCCCGCGCTGCTGCTCCGCCTCGCCGCCTGTCATTCTCCGCGGCGCGGCGGCGAGTGTGGACTGCGGTACCCGCCCGCTCGCTCGCCCGCCGGCGCGCCCGCGATGCGACCGGCCGATTGGCAGAGAGCTGGCCGTCTGCCGGCGGCGGCACGTCGGTTTCTCTCGTGCCGGCTTTCTTGTTGAGCAGTGATTCCCTTGGAGCCGGAGACACGCGCCAGGGGCTCGCACTCCGGGGCCGGCGGCAGCCGCAGCGGTCGGGTCCGTACGGCAGGCTGCAGCCTCAGTTGCCGCGGCCGTCGCCGGGCAGTGCGCCCGGACCAGTGCCCGGCGTCGGGCACGACTGAGGCGAGGTGGCTGGTGCAGAGCCCGTAGCTCCTCATCCTGCACCCATCGCTGCGGCGGGGCAGTGCGGGGCAGTGCGGGAGCCGGCGGGGCTGCGCACCGGAGTTTGCGAGGCTGTGGAGCGCCGTCCCCCAAGAAGACTCCTTGCCTCCTGAGTCCCCGTAAGTTGACTAGAGTTTCTGAAGTTGGAGGGAGCCGTGGGAAGGAAAGGTTCGTTTTTATTATCTTTATGTTGTGGGAAGACGGGGGTGGCACCTCTTGTTAGCAGTGTTCCAGCTCGGTGAGAAAGTGCAGTGTGGGAAAAAGGAGATACTGCAGTCAGACACGGGGAGAGTCTGGAGTCCAGGACTGGCTGGCCCCAGCCCCTGACAAATATGCCAGTTGGAAATGCGCTGGGAGAGGACAGGTGCTCTGAGGACATTTAGCCTGCTGCTTGTTAATAGAACATTCCGAGCTCCTTAACTCTGTGTGTGTGTGTGTGTGTGTGTGTGTGTGTGTGTGTGTATGTGTTTGGGGGAGGGGTCCAAGAGGTCTTCTCACCTCCATCCTCAGTCCTCGGGGAATGACTCCCCTTGGATGCCCGGCGCTGCTATGAATCTTTGGGAAGAAGAGCTAAACCATTCCTTTCAGGCCTGCAGGCTTCCCGCGCATCCCATTTTACTCTTCCCCTAAGGCAGAAGTTGCCAGCGTTTCCATAATTGGAGGCCAGTCCTTTAGGGAAAAAAACAACTTATATACCAACCTGGTGTTTTCTGCTCTAAGGCAAATTGAAATGAGAAAAACGCTCTGTGCATGTGATTTCATACACTTTAAGAATGTGGGCAAGTCTCAAGAAAATAGAATTCAGATGATGACCCTTGGGTTTCACCGTGCTTGTCCTGCACCTCTTATGTAAGCCTCCTGGCTGGATAACTTTGTCTCTCTGCAGTGGCTGCAGCTGTGGTTCTCATAACATTTGTTCAAAGTCCAGCTTGAACAGTGTTTAATGAAAATGCTGACATGATATAGCTGCCTGTAGTCTGAAACCGGGCACTCTTCAAATTGGAGTGTGTCTTCTCCTAATAGGGTGCAAGGGAGGAAGAACCCAGTATATTTTTCAAGGCAGGTCCAGGAATTAGACACATAAATCATGTTTTAAAATAGCATGCATTGTGCAGAGAGCATGCAGAGGACCCCTTTTTCAACACATCCCCTTTGTTTTAGAAAAAGTGGAAATTGTTCCTGCCAGACAGTTGTTGAGTCTGAAAGTTAAGTGTGCTGATGGGCTTAATTATCTTAATAAACAAAGAGCATGATTTATAGGTAGCTGCAGTGTTCTACTGTGAAGGATAGAAATCTTTAACCTTTCTTTCCCAGCCGTCCCCTAGAGCTTTCCTTTTAAGTAGAGCAATGGATTATCATCATTGATGTTTAATATTTGAGTTGATTAGATTTGTAAAAGGAATTGTGCTTTAAAATGCCATACAGTATATGGTAAACAGTCTACAATGTACAGTATATTAGATAGTGAATATTAAAAAAACTAAGTGGAATATTTGCATAGAAGTCATTAGTTTAATACAACAGGTCACATTAAAACTGTGATCTATTTAATTTAGACTTAAAATCGTTGTTTAAAGCAAAACTCAGTGGTATATTTTAATGTAAGATTTTTTAGGTAATCTTTAGAGAGAGAAGTGCATTTATTTATGGTATTCCTGCATCTAGAACAAGATGAACTAGTTATAGGCACCTTATTTTAAATGTAGGGCTTTTTTTAGGAATTCTAAGAAAATATACAAAATGTTATTTCAGAAGTTGAAAAGTTAGTCAAGTCAACGCATTGCTGTTTGTGAGAGCAGCCAGTGCCTACTTCTGGAAGATAGTCCTTCTAAGTATGGAACCTCAAACAAATGGACCCAATAAGTACTGTTGCATCCTGCTTAGGGGGACTGGCTCCAGAGCCAGGCTACTGGCTCTGGTACCTTTTGTCTGAAACTGGGCGAGTTACCCAAACTCTTTGCCTTCACGTTTTCATCTGTAAAATGGGGATAACAGTAGCACCTATCTTATAGGATTGTGGTAAGGAATAAATGAGTTCGTAGATGTAAAGCTTTGAGCCAGGAATCTGGCATATTAAGCTTGCTCTAGGTAAAGTTAACATTGTTATGAAGGGAAATGTATCCTTGGATACTATGGACATTTCCCAGCTGCTGTGTCACACATATAATAGGAGAGAGTGTACATATTTATTGGGCACCACCTGGAGATACAGACACCAGCTGGTGTTTGATCTACTGTCTCCTTCAGTTCCTCACTATAGTCCTATGAGGTAGATGGCTTCATCTCCACTATAGAGATGAGGAAATGAAAGCTCATTGAGATTAAATAGTAGAAATTAGAGCTAAGATTTTTTAAAATTTTTTTTATTAAATCATAGCTGTGTACATTAATACAGTCATGGAGTACAATGTGCTGGTTTTATATACAATTTGAAATATTTTCATCAAGCTGGTTAACATAGCCTTCATGGCATTTTCTTAGTTATTATGTTAAGACAGTTATATTTTACATTTAGTAAGCTTCACATGTACCCTAGTAAGATGCACTGTAGGTGTGATCCCACCAATTTCCTTCCCTCCACCCATCCTCCCTCCTCCCCTCCCTGCCCTTTCCTCTTTCTCCATATTCTTGGACTATAATTGGGTTATAGTTTTTATATGAAAGCTATAAATTAGTTTCATGGTAGGGCTGAGTACATTGGATACTTTCTGGATACTTTTTGGAGCTAGGATTTTAACTCATGGCTGTGTTCAAACTGATCTTTGTGACCCGCTGCCTCAACTTGCAAATGAAATAGATGCATTATTATCCTTAATTTACAGATGAGGAAATCTAAGCTTAAGGATGAAAGTATGCAGAATGGCACCCACAGCTGAGATCTCCATGACTGGGAACGATTATTATCATCATAATTATTGTTAATTAACTCACCCATAGCTCCATACCTCCTACTACGTGGTAGATGCACCAGAAGGTGAAGTGAGTTTTCTCCTTCAATTTGAAGTGAATTCTGTTGCTTTTTACTTCTCTGTTCATATATATATATATACACAGGATCAAGAAGAAAAATTGGTGTAATGTCAGAGTTTACACTGGAGGTTGGTGCTCTCTGTTTTGCTTCCTGCCTGTGCGTGTAGCTGCAGCAGCCCTCACACAGTCAAGCAAACCACCACAAGCAGCAGTAATCAATCCACAGACAGCATCGCCCCTGAGTATGAAGTCAGCCCCAGCAGGAGAGCTCCCCTTGGGCAGAAAGAGAGAGGCTTTGCACTTGGCTTCATATTAAATTGTGTGTTCAGAAATGGAAGTGATTTATCCTTCACATTAAATAAGCACACTTCCTTAAGGCCTCAGTACTTGTGTCAGGGGTCTACACATAATACTTCATTAAATGTCTCTTCACAGCCTGTGGAACTTCAGGCCTGAGCCCCAAATGTTGGGAATCCTCGAAAGGCCATGGTATTTGGGGGGCTTTCTTAAATTATCATCCAAATACTATTATAGATGGTGTTCTGGCCCTCGGTAAATCTTTACTGTTTTCTAGAAATTAAAATCTGATTGCTATATAAGGCACCTAGGCATCATAGGCACACAGACTGCTGTAATGTTTAATGAAATCTCTGAGCTCATGTGTCCTACCATTGAAAGCCACTTCAAGACAGACTTCAGGTTGGCTTTCTTTTTATAAAATAAAAACTCCCTGGGAACAGGCTTCTAATTGTCTACTTCAGTGTGCCTGGGGACACAATTCCACAGTTGTAAGGTGCCAAAAGAGCATCTGCCATCAACAGAGACATATCACATCTCTCTGGAATATCTTTTACTTCAAGTTTAACCCTCCTTTGCAAAGAATAGATATCCTTTTTCTCAGTCAATACTTACATTTCAAAGGTTCTTCTTCTTTGGGTTATTCTATAGTAAAAGGCCCCCTCGATCACTTTTGCTACTTAGTGCCATAATTTATTATTTACTAATGCTTTAGAATTTACATCTAGTTGTTTTATTTCCTGTCTGTGTTGTCCCTTATCTGTTAAGTGGCTTATCTATGGTGACTTTTAAATCTCCAAATAATATTCTTCAGACATCCAGCTTTCTTTTGCTGTCAGAAGATCTATGCATAGAAATGCAAACTAACTTTAATATGGCTATAAGCGAATGAAGGTCATTTACTCTCCCCAGTCATATGTACTATTTGGAATTTTCTTCACTTTGGGCTTAGGGAGTTGGGAGCTCATATTTCTAAAATGCTTGTCCTATGCGTTATGAGGGGTGTATTGGAGGTTTATACAACTTATGTAATAAGCAGGCAGTTCATACGCAACCAGCCCATTGAGCCTGAGTCATTGCTGAGTTTTAGGGCAGGGGGTGGGTGTGAGGGGAGCACAGCTCTGAGTATGATTTATCTGACTGCCTTTCTAGTCCTTTCTGGCTATCCCCCTGCATAAGAATTGGAATGACTAGCTGACAGGGAGCAATCACTACACATTGGCTGCCAGGTGCAAACTTTATACACGCTATTTCCTCTAATCCTCACGGTGACCTTGTGAGGATTACTAGCCTGTTTAGCAGAAGTGGTGCCTGAGGCCTAGGAAGGTCAGGGTACTTGTCCGAAGTGATACAATTGAGTTTCAGAGTAAAGAGTGGAGTCTGGAGCTGTGTGATGAGGCCAGTGCTCCTGGTACTGCACCTCTGCTCTTTGAGCCTCCATGATAGCTAACCTCTATCTTATGGGTTAATAAGGTACATTAACTCTACTACCTCTGCTCTTTGAGCCTCCATGATAGGTAACCTCTATCTTATGGGTTAATACGGTGCATTATAATACAGGTGTACTATATCATGCTTTCCGAGAGAATCCTGTGCTATCTCACTTGGTCCCTATGTAAAGGGACCGTGGGGAGGAGCACACCCACCTTCTTGCCCACAGCCAGCAGCAGCAGCAGCTGCAGGAATTGACTGCACAGGAAGCATCATCTCCGTATCTTGGTGGAGGAAGAGCTTAAGCTTAGTTCATGCAGTGAGCTCAAAAAAGAAAACCACATGTCCGCTTTGTGAAGTAGGAAGCATGAAGGCTTCAACTGACAGTGGAGAGGCATGTTAACTTTATCTGGGTTTGGAGTTATACACTTGCATCATTCTCATTAACGAAAGGAGAAGTGTGGCGACCTGAGATTTTTTTTTATTATTATTTTAAATGTTTATTTAAATCTAAAAAGTATCGGCAGTGAACTGTCACAGGAGTACCGTGTTAGTACAGCAGTGCTGTCTGTCATTCCCATGAGACTATGGTTTTTAAAGGAAATGAATACTTACAACCAACAAATACAACTCAAGTGCCTGGTTTCATAGTGAGAACTCTTCCATGTGTCAACTCTTCCATGTATGTGTTGCGGCCTCTCCAACTTCAGCCCAATGTAGAGTAAAAAGAATTTAAAAGCATCTTGTAATATTTTCAAAACCCTTCCCCTAAACCCTGCCTCCTATAGTTTTTTCTTGATTGCACACGAGAGCCAACATTTGTTCAATAAGTTATTCATACTCCCTAGAGTTTAAATTGTAAAGGAACTATTATGATTGTAATATTCTGGCATATCTTGATGTCTCATTCACTATCATCCTTGATGTTAAAGGGCTGTATTATTTTTCAATCAGGAAATGATTAAAATTTTATTTTTAGAAATTCAGTTTCCCAAAAGTATACTGCATTGCAGAAGTTTGGCCTTACTGGGGGCCTTTGCAAAAAAAATATGGAGTTTTTGAAACTCTATGGAGTTTTTGAAACCTGTGGAGTAGGCAGGTAAAAAAACATTCTTTGTTCCTAGTTGTTTGTACCTTCACATTAACCTGACATTACAAAAAAAGAATCTTTTTTAATTGGTCACTAGGAGTTTTGTGCCTCCCCCTCCAATTTCCCAATCTCCAGCTAACCCAGACCCTTTGTTCCATAGCAGATATTCATTTGCAAGTGATCATCTTTACTTGCTTTTCAAGAGGTATGACTAAATCGACATTACCATCATGTGCCATCTTCAGGGTTAGAGAGCTCTAGGTCTGCATGTGTAAGCTTTTTTGGGAATTTGTTCTCTGAGGAATGAGGGTTCATCAGCTGAGTCTTCAGGCATCTCATCTCACTGTATTTGTGTCATTACTATTAATGTTACTTCTACCTATTCTGATCCTTTTCCCCAAACCATACCATTCCTTCACCACCCCCATTGGGGGTAGAACACGATATAGCTATTGGGAAGCCTTAACATGGAGCCAGCTCACGCTATAAGTCAGAGGCAGTAAAAACATGCAACACAATGTGGTTTGTTTTTTTTTAATTAAGAAAAACCAATCCCTTTCATAGCTATGCTATGTACAAAAACACCACACCCTTTGCATTCAGTAGTTGGGTGTTGCAACCAGAGTGGCCTTACTAATTTGTCCCTGATTCATTCTGAGGAGAGCTGTGAACCTCTAATTTACACATAATCACTAGTAGTTTGGCTATGTTTGAATCAGGTTTAGTTAGGGTGATATTTATGCGTTTATACATTCACCAGATATATTATAGGTTGATATGATACCAAGCATGTTGTGAGATAAGACCTCAAACAAAAGAAAATCACTCTCTCTGTCTTTAAGAATCTCAGTCTCATGAGGGAAGAGGAAGAGACGCTGAGTTTGTAACCAGTGCTTAAGAGGTGCTGGGTTCTATCAGTGATGCCAACTCCAAGGTAGTGGCTTTCCCTAAGGATCGTGATCTGAGTCTGGGAGAGCAAATAGGAGGGACCAGGAAGCTGAGGGTGGAGGTGGACTGGGAGAATCCTTCTGAGCACAGGGAACGGGAATATGGTGTAACAGAGCTACTCATGAGAAGGGTGTATTATGGAACAGCTGGTCATTTTGGGTGACTGGTGCACATGGAGGGGGAGGGATGAGGCTAGAAGTGGAGATTGGAGGCCAGAGCCACTTCAGGGAGAAGGGTCTTTCAGGCGATATTTGATCTTGTAGATGAATTTGAGCACTTGAGGCTATCCTTTTACACAAGGATTCCGGGTGTATTGCCCAGAGTGGATAAGGTGAGAAGAGAACAGGAAAGCCATGTTAAAAAAAAACAAAAAAACCCAAAAAAACCTTTTGAATCTTAGTGTGGATTTAAGGTCTGAACTCAGACATTAGCAGAGAAGCTTGGAGGGGATGGTGACTTTCAGGATGACTCTCAGGTTTCTGGCTTTGAATCGACAGAGGTGCTCTTGGTAATGGGGGTGAATTCAGAGGATGAAGCACTCTGTGGGGAGCATGACAAGTCGTGGGTTTATGCAATGTGACACACCAGAGGGACATCCGGGCTTGAGTGCAGTTGACAGTTGTACAGCTTGTGCCCTGAAATTCAGGACAGAGGCTGTCCTGGAAATGTAAGTTTGCAGGTCCTCTGCTATTTGAAATAGCAGTTTTCAGGTTGTGATCTGCCTGGGAGAACGTGTGCAGTTAAAAAACTGATAAAGACCGGCTTGGCGCCTGTGGCTCAAGCGGCTAAGGCGCCAGCCACATACACCTAAGGTGGCAGGTTCGAATCCCCAGCCCGGGCCCGCCAAACAACAATGATGGCTGCAACCAAAAAATAGTCAGGCGTTGTGGCGGGCGCCTGTAGTCCCAGCTACTTGGGAGGCTGAGGCAGGAGACTCGCTTGAGCCCAGGAGTTGGAGGTTGCTGTGAGCGTGATGCCATGGCACTCTACCCAGGGGGATAGCTTGAGGCTCCATCTCAAAAAAAAAAAAAAACTGATAAAGACCAAGGTGGCAGGCAGAAGAAAAGGAGATGGGATAGTAAGATTTTTTTTTCCAAATGCACTGACCCACACTAAGTCTCCCTCCCTCCTTCCCTCCCACCTTTCCTTTCCTTTTCTTTCATTTTTTATTTCATTATTCTTTTTTGAGATAGAGTCTCATTCTATTGTTCTGGGTAGATTACCTGGGAGTCATAGCTCACAGCAACCTCAAACTCCTGGGTTTAAGCCATCCTCTTGCATTACCCTCTGGAGTAGCTGGGACTATAGGCACTCACCACAGTGCCTGGCTAGTTTTTCTATTTTTCACAGAGACGGGGTCTTGCTCTTGCTTAGGCTGTCTCCATCTCCAGAGCTCAGGCAATCCATCCCCCTTGGCCTCCCAGAGTGCTAAGATTATAGGCAGGCGCTACCATGCTGGCTGGGATAGTAAGATTAAGTGAGAAAATGTTCTTGATGGGTGCTTGGACATAAAGTGGTAAAAGCCAGAGGCAAAGCAGAATGAGGTGCTTGACTGAATGGGAACTGAGTGACAAGAGAAATGAAATAGAAAGAAAAGTCAGAGAGCAAAGAGACAGATCTGACTGTTAACTTGTGTTTATCTACACAGACAATGGTGACTGTTTGTCATAGAGTTTCAGTTCCTCTCAATAAACGTTAAGACCTACTATGTGGAAGGTAGTGGTGAAAGAAATAAAATTACAAAAAAAGTGTGATCCTGGATCTCCAGCAACTTATAGAATTATGCTTTCTTGTTTTTCTGTGCCATTCATTTTTCTCCTTTGTTGACAACAGGCAAATCAGAGTATAGGGAGAATGAAAGAAATCACTTTGCTGGTGCACAAACGGCTTGCTTCTCCGTAGCAGCCACATCTCGATGTGTCCATGAATGAGCACACTGAGGAGGAAAGCAATAAGTGATATATTATTTGCCAGTTCACAGAAACTATGCTTTTATTATGTCCATAGCATCTTTAGAGGATTTAGACCTTTGAATCAATCCTTTTACAACTGTTAATGGGATTTGTGGTTCACTGGATTATTTGAAGTATGTTGAATACAGTGTCCTATAATTCCACCTACCTTATAAAAAGAGAACTCGTTGAAATGGACAAACTGAAATATTTGGAGAGGATGGAAATAACTACTGTGTGTTTTAGTTCGTATCATGCATTTCAGTCCTCAAACGTTTTGTCTTCTAGTTTTGACTTGAAGGCCGACTTACTCCTATTACAAAGATGAAGAAACTGAGAGGGTGGGTGCAGATACAGAGATGAACACACCCAGTAAGTGTAGAGCTCCCAGGACCCCAAATGAGACATTCAGACTTCAGATCCTGGGTTCATACCACTCTGTGAAGGTTCTTGGATGTTTGTGAATAGCTACTAGAGAAAAATTAAGGGGTGGGATGTTTAAGAGATTTTTTTTTTTATTATTGGTCTGCTCAAAGAAGTGGTAGAACTGTCAGCTACAATTTCCATATTTGATGAGCCACAGGTTATTTATGCAAATATATGTGATTAAGTTAGACTGGAGCAAAATCTGTTTTTTTTAATAAAATCACATCTTTTGTTATCTGAAACAGCACTTAACTGAGTATTAAATGCAAGGTTTCGATATTTTAAATTGTAAAATGATTGTAGTTAAACTTGCTGTTTGTAATGCAGTGGAAATTTGTTTTTCAGCAGTTGCCATTGCTGTTGGATGTAAGAAGCATTCTATGTGTGTACACACAAACGTGCATGTTCACGTATATAAAATAAAAATCAGCTAAATTGTGAACTACTGGTTTTCATTTAATAATATTCTTGTATTCTCCAAATACATTAAATGACGTAGCTTGCCTTGTCTTTCCAAAGCAGTTATCATGTTATCCATTTAATGCCAAAGTGTTGAAGCTTTTGTCTTTTTGTAAGCAGTGTAAAATGGCACAGGATAAATCTGAAAGATTTATTTTAGTTTACAACTTCTAATTTGGCCCCTGCTAGTCTAAAATGTTGATTACCTCATTTTGCTACTGTTAAAGCGGGTATTACCTAGGAACATGTAGTAATGTTAGAATCATGACACATACATGGAATGTTATGGCTGTTGGAAAGTTTATGGTGCTGCATTTTTTTTTTATTTCACAAAAAAATATCTAGGAGGCTTACTAAATGGCAATTTCCAGATGAAAGCAGTTTCTAGCCAGAGCCAAAATACTGGTGCCAATGTTATCCCTAAATCTCAATTTCAAGCTTCATGGTGCCAATTTTACATTTTAGCTCCAGTAGGAAAAGTTGAATCCAAAGGGGCTTACGGCATTGGTGACATTTGGTGACTTGCTCTTTTGCTACCGATGCTAATTTTCAAAAGTAGCATTACATGTATAGATTTTTAAAAGTTTTACAAAATGTCGAGCAGCTATCTTAGTTCTGTTAATTATTACTATGCATGATGTACGGTATTAGAGTGGCCTTAGTCCACTGCATTTAAGAAATAACCATATAGATGGATGGAAATTTAAGTAATGTAAAGTAATAGGATATTTTACATGTGATTTTATTGCATTTATAGTAATATGTGAGGAAACTCCAATGGAGTAAAATGAAGATTAATTTGTCCATTTCATGTTTCACGTGTCTCAGTTTCTTCCAAACAAAAATATTATAATGAAGGGCCTAGGGTTAGTGCTCTGTTCAGGACTTGACACTTCTATATTTATTACTTACTACTAAGATGAACAATTAAGCTGCATTTCCTACTAGTCTTTTCATGAGTTTATATTTTTATATTATGAACTAGGAGTTCATTTTCTAAAATGTCATTCAATTTTCTTTTTCTCTGTTTTCTTACTGGCATTGAATTTGACTCAGACATTTTAAAGTTAGTGTATACTTGTCATGATAGAACATGTCTAAATTAGTAATCTAATTTGAATAGCATAATTATGTGTACAGTTGGAGCTTGATTGAATAGCGTGCTTTTGCATATTGTAGATATTCTTTCTCTTAGAGGGTTTAGGAATTACATACTTAGTATTTCAGAGTCATAAGCCTGTTTATGTTTACCAGGAGGCACACAGAGCAAAATATAAATATTTTTACAAACAGAATTGGAAAAGATAAGTTTCCCGTTCATGTGTTAGAAATTGACACATAACTGTCTACTATAGCTTTTCCTTGAATGAACAGATTGATAAGAAATATAGAACTGGTTGAAAACTAGGGTGGTGTCATTTGTAGTATCTAAGTTGCTGGTGTTGATTCTGGAAGCATGCTCCTTTCTTTTGTTAAATAAAAAAGATGATTTGAAGTAAAGTATTATGAGGAATTCTGAATTTTTGCACGTACTTAGATAGTGTTAAGAATATTTTTCCTTTGTGTTATTTCATAGTGGTCACTTTGCCAAAAATGTATGTTTTGAAATTTAATGTTAACATAAAATGCTCAATATCTCCAAAATAGAATAGAAACTAAAAAGTCTGGAGTCTGATTATAAATATACAGTATGAATAATAACAGCTTTTTAAGCTTTGTGTTTGAGCAGGATTGCTAACTACTGCAGTTGTTGAGAAAAATAAAATAAAGCTCAGATGTATTAAACTTATACTTAATTTAATGGTTTCTGCCATTGCAGTTCTTAACCTTTCCAACTGGTTGAGTTATTTCCTAATAGCGCTGTGTCAGGACCTGAATTATTATAGATCTTTCCTTCTAATACATATTCAATAGCATTTTCAAAATTATTCTCATTGATACAATTCGTGATACACAGCCCAGTGCTGGCAAGGAGCGTGCTTCTTTCAAACTGTTTTATAGCTGCAGGCCATTTGGCATTTGGACCTTTCTCTTTATGTATTTCCATAGCTCCATATATCCTGAAAACTGTCAGCCTTATATTAGAATAACCCTTTTCCTTCTCCACAGTTACACAGAGAACAAAAAGAATTTCTTTCCTTTTCTTCTCACCATCATACGCCAAGGCCTGTGGGCAGAGAATCATCGTTTGCTAGGCATGTGCTTTTTCTTTCTTGACTTCTCACTAGCTTCAGAAGTGATAGCATGAAAGGCATCACTCAGATGTGGCCACATTAGTGGGTTTGTACTGTCTTAAACTCTTTCTATCTAGAACTGTGATTCTCAACCCCCCAGAGGACATTTGGCAATGACTGAATGTTTTTTGGGTTGTTACTTCTGGAAGGGAGATGTTACTGGTGTCTACTGGGTAGAAGCCCAGGATGCTGTTTTACATTCTGCAGTGCACAAAACGGCCTTTGCCAGCAAAGATTTTTCTGCCCCCAATGTCTGTAGTACTGAAGATGAGAGACCCTGATCCGGAAGGTAGGGAATACCTCTTTAATCTGTGTTATCTGTGTTATGTTGTTCACGCACATGGAAACATGATAGAGCTGGTAAAGAAGACATTGCATTCAGTATAATCGTTGGTTGAACACCTACTAGGTTCTGAAAATACAGTGAGGACTATGATATAGTTCCTGTCCTGAGGAATTTACACTCCCTTTGCAAGAATGACAACTAAATAAAACTTAATGCGTGCTGTAATTAGAGGCATGCGTGGCGTGTTAAAATGAAAACAATTTAGATTTCATTTGCTAAACGTAAGGGAATATCCGGAGGGGATCGGTTCTCTGTCTAGCGTTGTATCAGTCGTTTACAGATGAAATTTCTCATTTTCCCTTGATAATCAGGAATAGGTTCCATTTATTGTTCTCCTCTCTTCTCATGCATTTGAAATGTCAGGAGAAAAGGGGAGATGTTGGCATAAAAAGTATTACTTTAGTCTATACTTAATAGATTCAACATGCACCCTTGCAATGTATCTTAACACAATAATTAAGTGGGGTGAGGGATATATTAACCAGCACGATGTAAGCATTCCAAATTGTATATGAAATCAGCACATTGTAGCCCATAAATGCAGTAATGTATACATGATCTGACTCTTTATGATTTAATTAAAAAAAATTGAAAATTAATATAAAAAACTATTACTTTAGTAATTTAGGAAATTATGTTTTTTAACGTCTTCATTGTGGTATAATTTACATGCCATAAAAATCTCCTATTTTAACTGTTCAGTTTGCTGATTTTTTAGTAAACCTACAGAATGTGGAAACTATCACCGCCATTCAGATTTAGGACTTCTCTGTCACCCCGAGAAGCTCAGATTGGCCATCAATCCTCATTCCCACGGCCAGTCCCAGACAACCACTAGCCTTTCCGTTGCTTTCTCTTCTCTGTCTTTCTCTTTCTGTACATTAGGAACTCTCTGGACATTTCATATGGGACACTAATGTCTAGCAGCAAAAATGTAGCTTAATACCTTCTTTTTCAAAGCGTCACCTTTGGATTTTTTATATTGCTCATAACCATACACAGGCTGCAGTGTAGGCGTGGGTATACTTAGTTATCAGAACTCTCAGACTGATAAAGTGAAAACTACAGCAAAGGAGAAGATGGGTGTGTGTGTTAAATGCAGCATGTTCTACATCAAAGAGTGGACAGAGTGCCTGTTTTCCAGCTGTGTCCTGCTTTGTTCCTGTGTCAGTGACCCTCCACCATGAACTATACTACTTACACTTGTGAACTACTAGAATAATGTTACAGAAATCACTGGAAAGCTGAGGTCAGGCAAATACCTGCATGATATGGGGAAACTATAAAAGGATTAAATCTGGAGAATTCACCTGTCTATGAGTTGTATGTGGGTCAACCATGCCTTAGCCAAACCCTTTGGGGCGAAACGTCTTTAAGAATTCAGCTTTTATAGTCTGTTGTATACTGTATGTTAATGTAATACCCTCGTGGGAAACAGGGAATACACAGTAATTTCTGTAGCAAAGTGGATGAAAGTTCACCTGTACTTGGACAGAAAAAGACGAAATAACCTCATGCCAGTTCAGGTCAGTTTTTGCCTTAGTTCATTTGGTAGCAAAATAACAAAGCAACTGTGTTCAGAAATTTTTGCTTTTCAAAATTGTAGATAAATTTGCAAGACAGTCCCAGCATGTCCTAGGAAATTGCATTTCAAATAATGGCTCTGTCCTCATATAACTTAGCCATGGACATATTTTTCCCGTTGGGTTTGACAAAATGCCAAATGAGCTGGTCAGTTTTGGTGGAAGAAAGCCAGGTATGGATGTGTTATGGCCAGCCAGATTTGTGGCTTGTGGCTTTACCTCCCTGCTGTAGCTCTGGACTATAGCCATGTTCATCTGCTCCAGCCCTCAGGCTCAGAATAAGATGGTTTTGTTGGGTCAAAAAAATATTCATGGAGAAAAACCAAGGTAGCAATGGGCCACTGTTATCCCGGGTAGCCCCAGCCTCAGGCCTGGCAATCCTCACTTCCCTGGCAAAATCCCAGGAAGTGAAACTACACAGCTATGGAAAGAGATTAAAACCAGGGATGAGACTCCAACAGAGTATATCCAGATAGAGATACTTAGAATTCCACAAAGATAAAGACATGAAGAAAGCTACACAGGATTCTCTAGTGGGCCCGTAACTCAGAAGTAAGACAGCAGTCCAAAGCAAGATAGTGAAGGTTTGTTGCAAATTGTTAAATTCTGCATAATCATCTTATATAATTTGCCTGATGGTACTTAAGAAGCCTCATTAGTCTTTTAACCATAAATTTCACATCTGTGTTAATTTCTAGGTTCCAACAGCAGTACTTAGAAAAACTGTAAATGTAGGCCAATGGGTCTTAACTTGTTTCCCATGGCCCTTCGGAGTTGCTATCCATCATGAATGGGAATGCATATTTTGATTGATTTGTAAAATTTGCTTTTGTTACAAGTGAAATGTACACTTGTGTGGGCAATGTCATTAGACATAAGCAGAACATACTACAGATTGTGGGACCTATTTATGTGCAAGGGGATCCGGTTTCTGCAAATTGGAAGAAAGAGCAGAGTGTAGTATAGCACCATGTGAGATAAAAAAAAAATTGCCCATTTATAGGAACAGCCAACGATGTTGGCTCCTAGAGACTCAGAGCAAACTCAAGGCAGTAATAATGTGTCAAAGAGCATCATGATGCTGATGGTCAGCCAAGGAAGAGAGGTGGGAATTCCGGATGGTTTCATAGGGACTCAGAAACCTGCAGCAGATACTACCTTGGTACTATTTATTATCTCTTTTAAAAAGTTTTTAATTGCTTTAAGTGTGCCACCAAAATCTGTCTGAAAGGGAACCATCAGTATGCAGTGATGTTGAATCATAGCCATTGAGTTGTAGAAGTACGAACCCCACCCTTTCCCACCCGCACACCTCTCTACAGTGTCCGGTGTACACCCACCTCCTGTGCCAGCCTCCGCCAGTTGTCTCCTCCCAGGTCTTACAGCCTCTTCGTAAGTGTGGTTTTCTCTTCTGTCTCCCACCTTCAAAGAGCTAAACTTGTCTCGCCTAGATACTGCACCTGCCTTCTCTTGCCAGGCATCTTCCTGGGTTAGCACACATTTTTCTTGTTACCACATTTCCTGTTGTTAAAAAACTGATGGCCTCACCCTGCCACTGCTGCACCCCCTTCCTCATTTAAATACAGCCTCTGCCCCTGCCCTGCCACGCCACAGCTTTCATGATGCTGTATGGAGCCATGATTCAATTCTTTTATTTTTGAAACAGGGTCTCACTCTGTTGCACAGCTAGAGTGCCATGGCATCAGCTTAGCTCACAGCAACTTCAAAATCCTGTGTTTAAATGATCCTCTTGCCTCAGCCTCCCAAGTAGCTGGGACTATAGGTGCCCCCACAACACTCACCAATTTTTTTCTGTGTTTAATAGAGACAGGGTCTCGCTCTTGCTCAGACTGGTCTCCAACTCCTGAGCTCAAGGGATCCACCTCCTTTGGCCTCCCATAGTGCGAAGATTACAGGAGTGAGCCATTGTACCCTGCCTGGAGCCATGGTTTTCCTGGCTGGCTACAGCTTACTATTGTCTGGGGAAGTTTAAAACTTACTAATGCCCAGGGTATACCAGACTGAAGTACCCTGGGGTGGGGCCTGGACCTTGGTGTGTTTTGGAAGTTCTCCCCAGGAATGCAGCCAGCATTGAAAACCCCTGGTACAGAGGGGGCAACCTGTTTAGGGTAGGTAATAAGGGAGCCATTGTGGAAGCAGTAGCAGAGAATTTTGAAAAAAGATGGGAGGGGATTAGAAAACAATACTTTATCCCTCTGTTCATTTTCAGTTTCAACTCAGGAGAATGGGTTCTGGTAAGCCCACCTGGCTGGGGTGACTCCTGCCCTTCTGGGCTTGTATTCTCGTCAGTTAATTCCAGCAGCCATGTGCATCCAGCAGCCATGTGCTCACAGCAAGCCAGAAACCATTCCAGGCGAATCCTATGTTTACCTCCTCATGAGACTGGCCACCAGGCACTTGATTTTCCTTTCTTAACTTGAGCCTCCTACCTTGCAACCTAGTATTTCCATTTTTCTTTTTGTAAGGCTCTGTAAACCAGAGCCATGAGCCTTCCCCGTCAATCACCTGCTGTCAGTTCACTTAGAAGCTCCCTGGCTAAAAGGCACACACAGCAGAACCAATTAAAGTTCTCAAGTGGAGATCTTCACTCGCTAGAAAGATGAATGGCCAAGTCTTTGCTGGAAAACTTGTATATAAAATATAATTTTTCTGAATTAGTGGAGAGAGAAGACCGCTACCAAAATTGAACTATCATCTGTTTATAAGTTTCTTTTATTCTTACTTAATGCACTTCTAAGTTTCTAAAATCTTTGTTTATACATTTTACAAGTCTAGGACCTGGGCAGATGGTAGGCTTCTTTATAACGTGCTTTTCACCAAGTCTCTTTTCCAGACTTTCTGTGGTCAGAATGTGTGTTAATTTTCCAAAGGGCCCATGATGTGCTCTGCTGTTCGTGGTTCCTAAGAGAGCCGAGAGCACGTACAACCTGAGTGGCTTCACGATGCTCTCTGGGCCCTGTGCTTTATAACTCAGGGATTATTTTGTTCCAGAGACAATATTTTTATAATTAAGTAGTAAAATTTAAGTGAGGCAACTTTTGTATTAATAATAAATATATAGAGCTAACTGTTTTAAGGAAATCCAATGTGAAATTTATGTGAAAATCCAGTTGTACAAACAAATAAAGACAAAATGGTTCACTTCACAAAGTTCTTCATAAAAATTCTTTAAATACCAACCTTCTTTAATGGAGTATGGAATCAGTTCACAGAAATTCTAGTTATGTAGTTAGTTTTTGCCAAACGCAGATATTGCACAAACCAAACTCTCTACGCTGGAGTTTCCTTTTGCATGCTAAGAAATGCAGCTTTCTATTCGTTAACCAGGGCTAGTAGGGTAGACCAATAATTAATTAAGGTGGGCATCCATTGTGTGTTTATTGAGTACCTACTATGTCCCAGGCACTGTGATAGGTAGAGGAGGTAGAAACAGACATGCAACCTGCTCTTCCTAGTGAGAGGAGATGATCACATAACCAAGGGAGTATTAGCAGGTGTTAGGTTTTAGCAGAGAGTGAAGTACATTTGTGTCATTGGGAGTCACTGGGTGGTTAGGGAGGGCCCCCCTGAGGAGATGACATTTAAGCTGAAATGTAACCAAAAGAACAAAGACTGGCAGGAATTGAGAGCAACCTGGGCAGAGCAGACCTAGGCAGTTGAAGGAGGCCGGAAAGGCAGAGTTGAGGTTGGTTGCCTGTAGTCAAGAGCAGGGAGCAGAATAGCCAGGTTTGTATATTTGGAAAATCACTCAGCATGAAAGGCAGATTAGAGCCAGAGACAGAAATGCTGGGAACTGAGAACCTTGTCAGCTTGATGCTAAATGCTGGTCTCATACTCTCTTGTGTCCTCTGTTCAAACCCAGATTGGGCCTCATGGTTTGCTGAGTACACCAGCCTTAATTCACTTGTTTTTGTTTTCTGGTTTTGGGGGTTAGGGATTTTTTTTTTTTTTTTTGAGCTGGTCTCATTCTGTTGTCCCAGCTGAAAGGCTGTGGCCTCAGCCTAGCTCTCAGCAACTTCAATCTCTGAGTTCAAGTGATCCTCCTGCCTCAGCCTACTGAGTAGCTAAGACTACAAGTACCCACCATAATGCCCAGCTAATTTTTCTATTATTATTAGAGACAGGGTCTTGCTCTTTCTCAGGCTGGTCTCAAATGCCTGACCTCAAGCGATCCTCTTGCCTCAGACTCTCAGAGTGCTAGGATTATAGGCATGAGCCACTGTACCTGGACCGTTAATTCACTCACTAAAATACTTATTAAAAATGCCAACTTGGCTGGAGCCAGCCCTCAGCTAGTGATGTAGATTGGCACATAAGACTTCATTAAGCCTTCCTTCAAGGGACTCTGATGCAGAGAGTTCATGGACCAATATTTGGGAAATAATGAGTCTTAGGATTGTACTATTTAAGATCCCAATAATTCTCAAAATCACCCCGTAAGAGAGGTATATTTTCCTTAGCTACAGATTAAGAAACATACTCAGTATGATTAAGCACCTAGCCCAGGGTCACACAGTTGGTGCATGTCATGGCTGGCAAGCAATCTGCCCCTTTTCGTAGGTGGTCCTGCTTGTGTGGAAATGGTAAGAAGAGGCCTGAAAAGTTCAGAAAGCCTTTGCTGGTTAATGTGCCCTCTGAACAAACATGATCCATCTCTCAAATTCAGGACTCAGTTTAGAATAGAACCAGAAGTGCTCATTTTTGCTTGCTTTTCTCTTCTCTGAAGGAAGAAGTTTAATTTTGTTCTTAATTTTGTCCCTCAGAGTTAGAATGTTAAGTCATAGGGGGAAATATTTTTATTGCAAAGATGAAATTTGCTCTCCATTGGTCTCTCCGGGCCTCTTTTTGTCATTTTCCATAAAGAAGTTGAGATGGCTCAGGGGTAGCACATTTTTATGGCCCATGGACCTAGAAACCCAGCCATTATGCCTCACAGAAAATTATCATGCTTTCAGTTGCCATGAATCATTTATTTCTTAAGTGGCTCTTGAACTAAGAGTTGTGAAAATGGTGTTGAAGAGGTGGAGGAGGGTTGCTGAGTGAAAAGCATACTGATAATTAGAAATCTTATTTAAAAGCTGACTTGAAAACACATTTGCTTCAGTAAATTACCTGCCTGCCCCCATGTGAGTGTGTGTGGGGAAGGTTCCAATTTAATTTGCTTCTGTCGATGGGGTATTGAACACATTTGTCTGGAAGATTTAATTTCATAATAAAGTTAAGCTTGGCCTGACTTTTAGGAAGGTGTCCCTCCTAGAGAGTAGGAAGAGAGGAAGAGCATGAAAAAAAGGAACGATAAAGTTCTTTATCCCCCCACACCTCTTCCATGCACTGTTTGTGGGGGACCATAGTGAGCCTTGGAGTAGAATCCTCCAGAGTGTCAGCCAGCACCCCACACCAGACTCCAAGGTGTGAACCACCTGCCTTTGGCACGAAGCCAGTTTGACTGAGATTCCAGGAATTGATGGCAGGGCTCTATCTCTCCCTGCAGCCTGGCTGTTCTGTCCTGCAGAGTTGGCAGTGGTGTGAGATGGGCCTTTTGTTTACAGACTACACCATGATTGTGTATAGATGGCTGCTTTGATTACTTCAGATCATTGGGTGAACACTCCTTCCTGAGGTTATTTTCATCAGCAACGATCAAATTCAGTTGCTATTGTGTGGGGATGATTATCTAGAGAGGAGGATTTCTTGTGTACGGAGGGATGTTGCACTGTTTGGTGTTAGTGGTCAGTCTCATGCCCATCATTAATGGTGGAAGGTGGGCCACCTCTGGGGGTATATAGTGTACAAGACAAGGTGGGTCATGTTGAGAGTGCACCATGTCCCCCATCTGCGCCTGCATTTGTATCTAAGTGAAAGAGAAACTTCAGTGACAATCTGAAAAGGAAAAGAAAACTAAACTGTTAACTGCAGTTTTGAGAAAGGTGGATTTGTTCAGAGGAGAGCCTTTAGCTTTGTGATTGTAGTGGAAGCATTTATGTGTTGATTAAATACGTTATCCATAAAGCCTGGAACCCTAGATAGAGGTTTAGATATAGGTGTCCTAGAACATATCGTGTATTGTAAAGTAATCTTCATATACCATTTGTTTTATACAGGTATGCACCTATTTCTGGACTTTATGACCTCAGGCCTTTTTAAAATTAATTGTGCTAGATCATCTTCTCAATTCTAGCTGTGTCCTTGATTCCTGGCTCACTCACTGAAGGTGACTTATGTGGGACAGATTCAGGCCAGGTGTACGGCCAGTTTTGCTTTTGTGTAGCAAGTTTTGATGGTGCCAAAAAAGGCTATGTGCTGAAAGCATATTATTTTCTCTAGGTGTTGTTGTTGTTGTTATTATTTTTAGTCTATAACTTCCAGACTTTGTTTGTTAAACATTTACTGAGAACCAAGTCCATTTTTCAAGGACATCAATGTATATTGTTAAGGCCTCACAATTCCTACTTGGTAAGAGAGGAAATCTAGTTGAAGTGATGATGTGACTTGCCCAAGTCATGCATCTACGAAGTTTTGAGTTGAGATTTAAAGGGAGATCTGATCTAAGTTGTGTTCTTTGCTCTACTCCTTCTATTTTCCTGTGATTATTCCATTGAAGCTCACTATCACCAGAAATAGGCACTAGTTTTGAGGTCAGTTAGGGATTAAATATGAATTATTAAATCAAATCACATGTCCATCTGATGTAAGTAAAGCGATTTAGTATTATTGACTTGAGAAGTAATTTTCATTTTTTTTTTCTGTATTATGTTGGAAAAAGCATACTGTTCAATGATGAACTTCATTTACAAAGTCGTAATGCTGTTTTGTTTGTTGAATCAGTTCCACGAAGAGGGATAAAATTTTGGACTGAGCTAATATTGCTGAATCCATAGAGAGATATCAACATATGATGGTTAACGGTTGACATTTAGAAATTCTTCATTCTGGGATGCAGAGATTCTATGGATTTGTCATATTTAACAAAGATGAAATCATAGTCAGAATAAATACCTTTCTTCCAAGCCCCATCGTAGAATTGTCATTTAATAGTCATGAATAGATTTATCTTTATCCAGATGCCTAAATTAACATCATCAGGGTTTGGTTCTTTTGTTTTTGTTTTGGGTTTTGGGGGATTTTTTTGCTTCATTCTGTGACCTAGAATATAACTTTTATGATAAATCCCATTGCTAAAGCTTAACATTGAGTGTTTGCTGGAAGGTTCAGTATTTACTAACTCCCACCATGAATTGTTAATTCATGTACAGTACATACACATTCATAAACCACATGACATTTTGGTCAATGATGGGCTGCATATACCTTTGGTCCCCAACCTTTTTGGCACAAGGGACTGGTTTCATAGAAGACCATTTTTCCAAAGATGAGAGAGGGTGGACAGACATGGGTGGAGACAAGAGACAGTGCTCAGGAGGTGATACAGCAATGGGGAGCATCTGTAAATACAGATGAAGCTTCATTTGCTCGCCCACCTCTTACCTCCTAACAGATTCCTGGACCCTTTTTAGTACCAGGGACCAGTTCCATGGAAGACAATTTTTGCATGGAGTGGGGTGGGGGATTAGGGAAATGGGACAGGAGGCAAAATTCAGATGATGATACTATGTGGGCCAGTTGCTAATAGGCCACAGACCAATACTGGGGATAGGGGACCATAGGCATATGTAGTGGTGTTCCCACAACACCACTGTCAACCGTTAACCATGTTTTGGTGTTCCCATATTTTTACTGTACCATTTTTAATGTTTAGGTATGTTTAGATTCACAAATATTTACCATTGTGTTACAGTTGCCTAAGTATTCAGTACTGTAACGTGCTATATAGGTTTGTAGCCTAGGCTACACCATTTAACCTAGGTGTGTAGCAGGCTACGCCATCTAGGTTTGCACAAGTGCACGTCATGATGTTCCCATGACAAAATCACCCAACTATGCATTTCTTGGGATGTGTCCCTGTCGTTAAGCAAGTATATTCTCAACTAGTCATAGAGGAAAAGAATTATATTTAGTGTTTTGTTTGGAGTTCCCCTTTGATGCCTGATGCACAATGAACTTTTGCTATTTAGGGCTCTAACTTAACGTATGCAAATACTCATCTCATCAGTCTGCTTCAGTGTGCTTCCCTCTGCCACATCTTATCTCTTCCTGTAGTCTTTGCCTTCTTTACTGCCACCCATTTAATATGTCAGGCAGATAAAACAAGAAATCACTCTTCATCATCATGGTCTGTATACTAAATTAAATATTGAATCTGCTTTTTGATTTTGAATCCCTCTGCCATTTTTTTAGTTTAGGTCCTCCTCATCTAATGACATGTGGTCCTATATTAATTAGTCTCCATTTGGCCAGACTTGGCAAGAACTATATTATTTTCTACCCTGGTGCCAGGGATAAATTTTCTTAACGTGTCTCTTTGCTCATCTCATTCTTTAAAAGCCTCCATTGATTTTTCTGAACATGGTCTTCAGGAAAGAATTCTAACTCCTTAGTGTGGTGAACGAGATAGCCTGTAGGTTTGTTCTTACGATGAATATGTGTGTGTTTGTAGCGATCAGGTCCCTGATGGTCAGTCAGCCTCATTTATTATGCTGTCCTGTGCGTTCCGTGTTCTAGTTATATAGCAACTCAGAGTTCCTCAAATGTGGCCTGACACTTTGCATGGACTATTCCCCTGAGTCCCTTAACTGACTAATTCTTTTTTTTTTCTACAGTAAGATAGAGCAATATTTTATAATATTAGAACATACATATAAACATAATCTACAGAAAATTACCCACTATTTCACATTTGACAATATTTCCTATACATTTTTAACATACCAAATAAGCCTAATATGTCTTTCTCAGACTTTCAGTGGTCTTAACATTTCAAAAGGATCAAGTTTAGAGTTTTGATTTTGGAAGATTTGTCAAGTATCAAAGGCTTAAAACATTTGTTCAAGCAAGATTACAAGCCAAAGATTCTATCTATCCTGGATAGTCAACTGGATCACATGCAAATTCCTTCACAAATTCTCTTTTATGAACCTTATTCAACCTGCACAGACAATTTACAAACATTCTAAACCAGCGGTTCGCAACCTGTGGGTGGCGACCCACAGGAACCATATTAAAGGACCACAGCATTAGGAAGGTTGAGAACTACTGTTCTAAACCTTTTGGTTTGCCCTGCCTTTCATTTGAGGACAAAATTTACCCCACAAGATCCTTTTTTATACAATGCCATTTTCCTTTTTGTCTTATTTTTCTTACTTTCAAAAAACCACTTTTCACCAAACAGGATCACAGTTTATTACCTTAACTGGCTAATTCTTGCTTCCTTCCTCAGGTAGCCTGTTCTCTGAGAAGCTGATTCTGATCATCCAACCACTTGGACCTAAGCTGGTACAGATACCCGTCATTTGCATTCCCACAGTGCTCTATTATATCCCCTTCAAAGAGCTTTTCACACTCTGCTATCATTACCTGGTTACTGGTCTTCCTTCCTCCCGTTGGACTAGGAGTTTCTTGAGACAGACTTAATGTCTTGACATTTATTTCCCCAAGGTCTAGCATTGAATCTAGTCTATAGTAACCAATTACTTATTTGTGATATTGGGCAAGTTAGGTATCACATCTGTTTCATTGTCCTAATCTAAATAGCAGAATTTATCTCATAGGATTTTTTAAGGAAAAAAAAAGAGCTCTGTATAAAAAAGCATCAGTATGTTGGCACACAATAAATGAGCTCCATAAATGTGCTCCTGTTTTCTAGTCTACCCTAGGGACCTATGGGAAGGTACTCACTGAGTATTTGTAGAACGCTATGATTGATAAAGCAGAGGAGGAAGTTCCACAAGTTACCTGAGACAGAGTTTAGAAAGATTGGGGACTGTGCATACAGTCTCCAGGTTATGAACGAGATAGCCTGTAGGTTTGTTCTTACGATGAATATGTGTGTAAGTCAGAACAGGTATATTGCCCTATTAACTGTAATAGGCTCCATTTGTAAGTGTGAGTCATACGTCACTTGAGCATTTCTAACTCGAGGACTTACTGTAGTAGCCTCCGTTTGTAAATGCAAGTTATACCAAAGTCAGATGTTTGTAACTCAGGGACTGTCTGAATTATTGTGTGCCTGTGTACCAGGAGAAATAGATAATTGTTTTAAATATATAAAAATACCATCTACATCAGCAACAGAAACTATGAATGATCTGAGAATAGATTTGACCTTTGTGAAAAAATTATGGAACTGTTGAAACACACGAAGGAACTAAGTGGAAAGATACATGATATTTACAGATTGAGAGAGTCAATATAGGAAAGATGTAATCCTTTTCCAAATTAATCTATAATTGTAATGTAATTTCGACCAAAGTCTTCATGATTTTGGTTTTGTTTTTTAAATGAGAATGTTGGGAGACCATCCTCCACAGTCTCACATTTCTGCAGGTCTTACAGGAAGAGGTACTAATGGCCCTTTGGTTCTAATCTATCTTTTCAAGGCGGTTTATATGTGGACAGCTGTAGAAGATAGAGCTAGTTCTCCCCTCCAGAGCAAAGGGAAAGTTTGTTTACTGTCCAGTACAATAAACATAATGTCTCCCCACAGGACAAGGCTCCACTGTGAATAATTCAAGTTCCCTAAACTCAGGGTTCGTTGAATATGATGTGAACCCACTGCATGCACAGCATCCACCTGAGACCCTCCACAGTGCCCTCTGGTCTTAGAGCAAAAAGCAGAAGTGATTGAACATAGACTACTTGCTATGCTACAAGCAATTAAGTCCTTTGTCTCTGACCTGGGAGTTTTGTATCTTTTTCTAGCCTCCATAAGACTGTGCAGGTCAATTTGTTAGCTTACAAGTTGGATGAAATCTTCTGATTTTCGTAGTTCTTGACAGAATCTCTACTTGTAATTTAGCATATTGAATGACAGTAGTGAACAATAAGAATTTGGTAAATGCTTTCTCAAAACGCTAAAAGCAGCTAGACTGTTGTTGCCAAGAAAGAAACTGTTCTTTGCTGACTTAATTTCTTTTCCCTAAGGATGACCAATGAGCCTCTTCAGTTTGTTTAAAGCCTTTCATTTTGACATTTTCCATAACAACTTTCCTTTGCTCTTGTTAGAGGTTAGCATATCTGGCATTTCTGGATCTTTCTACGGGCATGTTAAGCTGTCTTTTTTCTGAATGTGTGTACAATGAGGATTTGTTTATTTGTTAAATGATTGTTGGTATTACATAGACGAGGCAGATCTATTCAGGCTCTTTTTTAGGACTTAATACTTTCTAAGTATTTTTTCAGGTCTTTTTTATTCACCTCTCTCTAAAATTACACAGAAAGATATCATAGTCATTTTCCTATTTGTCCATAGTAAGTATAAACACATTACAAAATTAAATGCAGTAGAGGAGAAAATAGCTATTTAAAAAAACCCAGTTAATAATGATTGTGGAATATCTATTTTAGTGTCAGAAATTATTCTTTTGGAGGCTGATGGACTTCAGGGGATTCAAGATCATGAATATATCATTGATATCCACTTGTGATTTTAATGAACTACTGTTGTAACACAGTGCTCTGCCTGTGTCTAGTACGTTTTTTCATAAACTTATAAATCACTCAGACTATTTCAAATCCTTTTAAGAAGGATTTAGTGTATAAATAATACATAATCGAAAAAGCACACCCAACTCTAAAACTCCATTGGGATAATAGATATTGAGGAGCTATTTTTGATAAAGTAAATACACAACACAAAAATATCTTAAAAGCAGGGCAAGTATTGGTTCTGAGGAATTTTTAAGCTTTAAATCACTGTCCTTGATATATGTTTGGGAGAAGTCCAATGACGCCTAAAATGACACCTTCACTTTCCTATAACTGTTTTTCTTAAAATCAACTGATTTTTCTTAAAAATCATGTTGGCCACCATACAGAATTGCCTTGTTGGGTAATTCTGGACCAGTGCAGGGTGCCTGGCCAGCCCAAGTAACTGACTGCAGTGTCGCCCTCCAGCTTGAGGGTTGCTTCCGCTGCCACAGATCCACAGAGCCTGGGCCTGCAAGGCACTGCCTCACTTCACTACCCATGCACAAATCCTCAGAATATTAGCCGGCTTTCTTCTCTAACTTTATGCAAGTGGAATCATACTCTGTATCCTGTAGCTCGCTTCTTTTATGCACGTATTTTTGAGATTAAAGTATGTTGCATCTAGCTATAGTTTATTTTCATCATAATAGAATTCCGTCATATGAATATTCCACAGTTGATTTATCCATCCCCAGTGCGTGGACACTTGGGTTTTGTTGTTCTGTTATGAACACAGTGCTGAAAACAATGTGCCAGAGTTTCTTTAAAATGAATGTCAGCAAACTTTTTCTGTAAATGTCCTGCTGGTCATTCTTTTAGGCTCCACAGGGCAAATACGGTCCCTGTTACATATTCTTCTTCCTCTTTTTTTTTTCTATAAAACACTTTAAAAATGTGAAAACCATTCTTAGCTCGTGGGCCGTAGTTCTGACCTGTGCTCTCAGATGCGTATCTAAGAGCAGACTTGCTCGCCATCAGTAGGGACGTGTTCGTGTTAATGGACAAAGAGAAACTTTCTTCCACGTGGTCCTGTCAGTTTGTCCCCTCATAAGCAGTCCGTAAGATTTCCTGATGTCCCTCATCCACAGCGGAAGCTGACATTATCATATCTTTTAATTTGTCCGGTGGATAAGAAATTATATCTTCTTACGGGCCTTAATTTGCATCTCCCTGATTGCCAATGAAATGGAGCATCTCTTTCCACAGTCACGAGCAATGTGTGCTTTCTATCCCGTGAAACACTTATTTGTATCTTTTGCTTATTTTCCATTTGGTCTGTTTGTTTTTCTTATCTTTATGTAGGGGTTGTATATAATCCAGATACTATTCCACAGCTATTAATGTCTTTCAAATATTTTCTCTTCCTTCTGTGGCCTGTTTGCATCTTTTTATGGGGTATCTTTTTTTCTTGAAAGAACAGCTCTATTGGGACGTAATGTACATACGCGTGCACGTATCATAAAGTTTACCGTTTTAAAGTCGACAATGTAGTGATTTTTAGTATATTCACAAAGAATGAGTTCAATATATTTAAATTTAGTAGTCTCTTCACGTATAGCCTATACTCCTTCATGTCTTAAGAAATTCCTCTGACCCTGAGGTCATAAACATCTTCCACATTGGGCAATGCCTGTGGCTCAAAGGAGTAAGGTGCTGGCCCCATATGCTGGAGGTGGCAGGTTCAAACCTAGCCCCGGCCAAAAAAAAATATAATCTTCAACATTGTCTTCTCAAAGTTTTATTTCATTGGAAAATTTTTACATTTAAATGTTTTAACTTACCTGAAAACAATGTTTGTATATGGTGTGAGATGGGATCTTCTGTAATTACATATGAGTCACCAGTTGCTAGACTATTTTATGTGATAATCTATTTGAAGGGATAATATTGATTATTATTCTCAGACTAGGAAATATGGGCATTTGGAAGAGGTATAAGTGAGAACATATAGATTCTAGATTAAATAGAAATGAAAGAAAGAAATAGGCACACACATGCTAAAAAATATATATATACATGCTATTTTCCCCCTTTTCCCTAACAATGAAAATGAGAACTACTTATATTGGGCCTGAACTATTTTAATGCAGTCCAGCTTGAAGAGAGGAAAATGAACCAGATGACTTTTTGTAATACTCTCAGCCCAAAATTCTGACGTAGAGTTTGTATTTATTATTAAATAAGGCAGAATTCTATTTTTAAATAGCCCATATAAACCAGGTAGATTAAAAGTATGCCTGCCTCCTAGAAGAATTAGAATTGTATATGGAAAAGATCACAAGCCAAAAAAATAATTGACCCAAATGCGTGCTATATAGTGTTAAGCATTCAAAGACTTCAAATATTGACTGTACACTGAGGTTTCCTTGACAGTATTAACAATTCAGTTTTGCATATGAAAGACTTGCTCTGCCCAAACAAAACTCAGATTTATTCAATATTATTTCTAGGCGTCAGGCAGCTGATGATGAGAGCCTTTACCATACCTCAGCTGTGCAAGGATGTCTGCTGTGTTCGTTTTACATGAAAATAAGTCTTTATGTAATCCTATATGTCCCACGCTATTGGTAAATTCCCTTCTGTGGAGATAGGTAGAGAAATGGACTTTTTCCTAAGCGGATTTCACAGTGGGGCAGTGGGCTGTTTCGGACTTGCATTTGGAGTGCAGAGTGAGCTCTTGTTATTCTAGTAATGGGCTTGGTTGATCAGAGGGTACAAGGTACCTTTTCATGATTTTAATGCCTGAGTTATTTAAATTTTTATGCTGCTTGTCACTTTACTGTTCGTTTTCTTTCTAGGGAGCTTTTTGCTGTGAGTCAAGCTGGTTGATGGAGCCTAATTTTGCTAAATCTCCAGAATGGCTTGTTAATCCTTATTTTATATTTCACTGAGTACTGTACCATGCAGTTTCCTTCTGTTCAGCCAAGGAAGAGAAAATGGCTATATGAGGCAATAATGTGGTTGAATTTAGAGTCTAGCCTGAGGAATCACCATTTGCTTGTAATTGGCACGTGGAACGCAAGATCACAGCCCTGATTCTTCTGAGAACTATTCCATGTAAATCCCAATACCCATCTTAACTCAGACACTCCGTTCCAAAGTGCCTTGAGCAATTCAAAGGTTATTTTCATTTATACATTTCTTGCCATTTACTGTATCTTATTTGACTGTGATGCTTTTTCTCAACGAAATTTCTTCTTAAGAGTAACCTTTCATGTTGAACTGCAAAAAAAAAAAAAAATTATTTTTCATTTCAGTGTCTTTTAGATAGACTTCTATTACGTTTGCTTTTAGCTGTGCTTTTGCCACTCTGCATTTTTCTTTTATAATTGAGGGTTGGTGAAAGGAAAAGAGATGTAATATTTGGACCCCCATCTGCTCTTCAATGGTGACCGATGGGAAGGAAGGAAGGTGGGTGATAGGTGGGTTCTCACCCAGTGTGCACAGTGTGAGGGTGTTCAACATGCCCCCGGGGGAAGGGCTCAACTGCAATTTGAACTTTACCTTAGGACAAAAACAATGTAACCTAAACATTTGTATCCTCATATTAATCTACAATTTAAACAAAAAAAGAGACTGATACTTTTAGTGTGTACAGAGTTCTCCTAAATCCTGTAAAGAAGCCATTGGGAAGACAATCTTTTGGGTAATATAAATATAAGATGTGGGTAGCTATTTCTTATAGATAGCTTAGGAAAGAAAGAAGCCTTCAAGTAATTACCAAGGGAGATAAAAGACAAAACTTCTGTATTCTAAATAATGATTACAAAATATCACCCATACAGGAAAAGTTCTTTCCTTTCTTTTTCTTGAAATGTCTTAAAGCAAAATATTAACTAACGTCATTGGGGTATTTTTAACAAACATTTAAAATGTATTCTTTTTTAATTGATTTTCTTAAGGATTAAATGTCACTGCATAGTTTTTGAAGTTTTTCTTAAAGTTCTTTGAAAGTATTTGAAATTGATTTCCTATAACCTTTTGCTACTATTTGATTTAGCTTTTTCAGTATAGCAAATGCAATTTCCTTACTTAACAAGGTTTCTAATTTTAACCTCAAAATGAAAGGAAGGACTTGTTGTGCTTCCAGGAAGATGAAGTAGACATACTCTTCCCTGGTTCTCCCTCTAAACACATCTAAGCCACTTATATAAAATAAATATGAGAAGACTTTGAAAAGTAGAGAAAAGAAGGCAGACCACTTACAGACCTCAGGACCCAAGGAACAACACAGTAGTAAGTTACCCAGGTTTTCTTTTTGCCTCATGTATCCCAGATTGTGAATGAGTTGAAGAAGGCAACAAACAGAAAACATCACAAACACACCAAGAACATGAATAGGCATAGACAAACATCAGTAGACAGAGACATACAAACATACCACTGTACATAATAAATAGGCAGAGACGTCCAAACACACTAGCATATATGAATAGGCAGAGACGTCCAAACACACTAACATATATGAATAGGCAGAGACATACAAACAC
>NW_003852399.1:43461758-43462567 GCF_000181295.1 Otolemur garnettii
CAAACACACTAACATATATGAATAGGCAGAGACATATAAACACACCAGCAACATGAATAGGAGCATAGACAAACATCAGGAGGCAGAGACATACAAACATACCACTGTACATGAATAGGCAGAGACATACAAACATACCACTGTACATGAATAGGCAAAGACATACAAACACACCAGCAACATGAATAGGCAGAGACAAACATCAGTAGGCAGAGACATACAAACACACCAGTGTACACGAATAGGCAGAGATGTCCAAACACACTAACATATATGAATAGGCAGAGACATACAAACACACTAACGTATATGAATAGGCAGAGACGTCCAAACACACTAGCATATATGAATAGGCAGAGACATACAAACACACCAGCAACATGAATAGGAGCATAGACAAATATCAGGAGGCAGAGACATACAAACATACAACTGTACATGAATAGGCAGAGACGTCCAAACACACCAGCAACATGAATAGGCAGAGACAAACATCAGTAGGCAGAGACATACAAACACACCTGTGTACGTGAATAGGCAGAGACATACAAACACACCTGTGTACGTGATTAGGCAGAGACATACAAACACATCAGTGTACATGATTAGGCAGAGACATACAAACACACCTGTGTACATGAATAGGCAGAGACATACAAACACACCTGTGTACGTGATTAGGCAGAGACACACAAACACACCTGTGTACGTGAATAGGCAGAGACATACAAACACACCTGTGTACATGAATAGGCAGAGACATACAAACACACCTGTGCACATGATTAGGCAGAGACATACAAACACAC
>NW_003852399.1:43462660-43522949 GCF_000181295.1 Otolemur garnettii
TTAGGCAGAGACATACAAACACACCTGTGTACATGAATAGGCAGAGACATACAAACACACCTGTGTACGTGATTAGGCAGAGACATACAAACACACTAGTGTACATGATTAGGCAGAGACATACAAACACACCTGTGTACGTGAATAGGCAGAGACATACAAACACACCTGTGTACATGAATGAGTGAACAGAAAAGGGACAGCCTAGCAAGATAGAAAACTTTCTGACAGTAACTATTGTATTCTCCCCAAGCCCCACAGAAAAAAATGTGTCCCCCACCCTGCCATCAAAGGCTGGTTTGGGAAGACTAGAATTCCACCCTTGCCCGGGTGTGATGAGGCACCCTAGTCCTCCCCACTGGGTATTGTCACAGAAAACTGAATAGGGACCCAAGATTGTCATTTCTTCTGGGTGGTAACAGAAGGTTCACCTCCAACCCTGTGTAAGTAGAGACCACGTGAAGGGCCTGGATATCTACCCTCACCCACTCCTGACAGTGATAAGGTATGCCCTTTTCCTCTCCCACTGAAGTGTTGTCAGTGAGCATCATGTGGGAATCAGTGACACTGCTTCTCCCAGCCAGGAAAGTCTCAGTGCAGAGCCCAGACTCCCACTCCTGCCCAGCCCTAAGGAGGAGTCCCCCCTCTGTTATCAGTGTTGATATGGTGGGGTATCTGATTCTACCCTTCTGCTCTGACCTGGCAATAATGACAGTCCCCCTTTCCCTTGCCAGAGCAGTATCAGAGAAAGGCAACTAAGAAAGCTTAAGTAAGATCTAGAGCTTTATAACATAATACCCAAAATGTCTAGGTTTCAATGAAAAACATTATTCATTATAAAAAAACCAGGAGATCTCAAGCTGAATGGGAAAAAAAGGGCAATCTATAGAGGTCAACACCAAAATGGCAGAGAATTTAGGAATCCACTAACAATTTTAAAGCAGTTATCATAGGCTGGGCACCCATAGCTCAGTGGTTAGGGTTCTGGCCACATGCTCCATGGAGGGCTGGTGGATTTGAACCCAGCCCAAGCCTGCTAAAATAAAAAGAAAAAAGCAGCTATTATAAAAATACTTCATTGAGCAATGCTACACATGTTGGATACAAATGAAAAAAATAGACAATAAATAGGAAATATGATGAAGAACCTAATAGACATATCAGAACAGAATAACACAGTAACCTAAGTAGAAATCTCAGTGAATGGGCTGAATAGCAGAATTAAGAGGACAAAAAAAAAAAAAATCAGTGAATAAGAAGATAATCCTAATATCTTATCTGAACAATCCTGTCTGAACAGTAGTTAATAGAATGAAAAAAATAATAGTGCCTCATAGACCAATAGGACTATATTAATGATTTAACATTACAGAGTGTCCCATAAGAGTAGAAAGAGGGAGGAGCTAAAAAGTACTTAAAGAAATAATAACTGCTATAAACCTACAGATATAAGAAGCGGAATGTAATAGGCTCAATAATGCCCCTCCTCACCAGAGGGATTTCCATGTCCTGATTTCTAGAACCTGTGAATATGTTTCCTTCCAGGGCAAAAGAGTCTTTGCAGAGGTAATTTAAGGATTTTGAGATGAAGAGAATATCCTAGATTCCTTAGATGGGCCTATTATAATCACAAACATTCATATAAAGGTAGGCAAGAGAGTTAGGGAAGATGTAATGATGGAATTAGGGGAAGAAAAGGCAAGTTGATACAGACTCCCAAGCCAAGATGTGAAGCAACCTCTAGAAGATGAAAAAAGGAAAGAAAACAAATTCTGTGCTCGATTCCCTGGGTGGAATACAGTGGGAATTCTGACCTCCGTAGCTGTAACATAATAAATTAAGATACTTTAAGCTAGCTATGATTTGTCACAGCAGCACAGGAAACTAATTCACTAAGTGAACCTCCATCAAGGTATACCCAAAGAAACCCACACCAAACACAGCAGAGTCAAACTTCTAAAACTAATAACAAAGAAAATCTCTTGAAAGCAATGAGAAACACTTCACGCATAGAAAACAAACTGAGGCCAACAATGTGAATGATGGTAGATTTGTCATCAGAAACTATGAAAGTCAGAAGGAGTTGGTATAAATGGTTTCATAATCGAATGTCCTGTCAAAATATCCTTAAACAAAGGGGAAATCAAGATACCCAATGAAGAAAAGCTAAAGTGATTTTTTTTCACCAGAAGAACTCCCTCAAAATATGGCTCAAAAGAAGTATTCTAGTCCCCATTTATTAGTAGAAGTTATGTTTCAGGACCTCCAGTGGATGCCTGGAACTGGATAGTATGGAATTCCAATATATTATTATTTTTTTTATTCTTCAAACTGCTAGTAGTGACAGTGACTAAATAACAGGCAGGTGGTGTATACAATGTGTCCAAAAGGACAATTCACATCCTAGGCAGGACAGAACAGGGCAGTGTGAGATTTTGTAATGCTTCTCAGAATGATGCACAATTTAAAACTTCTGAATTGTTCATTTATGAAATATTCCATTTAACATTGCCAGTTGATTACAGAAAACTGAAACCTTGAAAAGCAACACCACAGATTGGGGATTGGGAGAGGACTCTTGCATTCTTTTTTTTTTTTTTTTTTTTTTTTGAGACACAGTCTTACTCTATCGCCCTCGGTAGAGTGCCATGGCATCACAGCTCATAGCAACCTCCTCCTCTTGGGCTTAGATTATTCTCTTGCCTCAGCCTCCCCCAAGTAGCTGGGACTACAGGTGCTTGCCACAACGCCCGGCTATTTTTTTGTTGTGGTTTGGCCGGGGCCGGGCTTGAACCCACCACCCTCGGTATATGGGGCTGGTGCCCTGCTGACTGAGCCACAAGCGCCGCCAGATTCATGTATTCTAAGCAGAATGAGATAATCTAAGAAAGAGAAAGAACACAATGAGGACAAATGTGTTCAAATAGTACACCTTCCTTCTCTTTGGGTTTTCTAAATTTTGTTTGAGGGTTGACACAAAAGTTATAAGTATTTAACAGAGTTCTAAACATATGTAGAGGACATGTTTAAGACAAATGTGTATGGAAGAGGACATAGAAATGTAAAGGAGGAATTAAAAGATCTGTACTTTACCAAAACTTGTAAAATGATGACCCTGTTGACAGTGATAAATAGTGTATATATTATAATACCCGGAGCAACCATGAAAAAAGCTGTACAAAAGATGCACTTAAAATCACAGTGGATAAGTCAAAATGGAATTCCAATAAATGTTCACATTACCTACTAGAAGCACAATAATAGCAGAGACGTGAAAAATAGAACCAACAGAAAATAAAAAGCGGCAGATTTAAACCCTAGCATATCTATTAAAAGGCATAATCATAGAGTAGACTGAAAAACATGACAGCTATATCAGATATAGACAAGTTGAAATTAAAGGGATAGAAAAAGATAAGTCTTGAAAAATTTAGTCAAAAGAAATCAGGAGTGTGTATATTAATACCAGATGAAATAGACCAGACAAAATTACCAGAGGTAAAGAGGGATACTATGGAATGATAAAGGGATCAGTCTTGGCAGAAGACATAACAGTTCTGGCAGTTTTATCCAGTACAATAAGGCAAGAAAAGGAAATAAAAGTTATGCAGATTAGAAAGGAAAAGATAAAACTTTCCCTATTTGTAGATAACATTGTCTAAGTAGAAAATCCCAAGGCATCTACCAAAGACTCTTCTAGAACTAAAGTGAGCTCAAGTAGATAGTAGGATATAATATAAACATACAAAAATTAAGATGTTTTTATATGCTACCAATGAATATGTAAGCAAAGTGAAAATACAACACCAAGAGTGAACCGAAATGTTAACTATGGAGTTGAGTGGTAATTATATCTTAGTGTAGGGTCAGTGGTTGTCAGTACCACATAGAGAGATGACACATACAGCAATGGAACTGAATAGATCATACAGAAATAGATGTACAAAATATGCCCAAATGATTTTTAACAAAGATGCAAAAGCAATTCTATGAAGGAACGTTAGCCTTGTCAACAAATGGTGCTGGAGCAATTGAATATCCATAGGTTGCAAAAAATGAACCTTGACCTAAGTCTCATACCTTATCCAGAAATTAATTCAAAATGGATCACAGACTTAAATGTAAACTCTAAAACTATAGAACGTTTGAGGAAAAAAATTAGGAGCAAATATTCAAGAATTAAAGCTAAGCTAGAAGTTCTTAGGCTTGATGCCAAAAGCCTAATGTGTATAAAAGGAAAAACTGATAAATTGGACTTCATGGAAATTAAAACATTTTACCCTGCAAAAGATCTTGTTAAGAGGATGAGGTCAGTGACAGAGTGGGAGAAAATATTTGCAAACCATGTGTCCAATAAAGAACTAGTAAAACCCAACAATAAAAAAATTGCAATTAAAAAATGGGGAAATTGGGTGGCACCTATGGCTCAGTGTGTAGGGCACTGGCCCCATATACCAAGGGTGGCGGGTTCAAACCTGGCCCCAGCCAAAATGCAACAACAACAAAAAATAGCCAGGTGCTGGGGGAGGCGCCTGTGGTCCCAGCTATTTGGGAGGCTGAGGCAAGAGAATTGCCTAAGTCCAGGGCTTGGAGGTTGCTGTGAGCTGTGTGACACCATAGCACTCTACCGAGGGTATCAAAGTGAAACTGTCTCTACAAAAAAAAGGGAAATGATATAGATATTTCACTGAAGAGAGTATACTTATGGCAGAAATGCAGCTTAAAACCAGAATGAAATATCACCCTAACAATGGGCTACATCCATATGTTAGGATCCCACTCAGTAATACAAAGGAAGAAGTTACTGATACACACAGCAGCTAGAACGAATCTCTTTGGGAATCAGGCTGAGTGAATCAGGCCAGGCAGGCCCAAATGATTATATGTAGCATGACTCCATTTACATAGCAGCAGTCTTGGAATTACAAAATTATATAAAGAGAGACTAAATTAGTGGTGAACAGAGGAAAAGGATATGGTAGGAGCCGGAGGGAAATAGGTGTGGCTACAGAGGGTAAGTTGAGTAATCCTTGTGGTGATGGAACTCTTCCATATCTTTGCTCGATCAATGTCTAGTCTATATCTTGCATGTAATATTGTGCAGTAATATTGCAAGCAGTGGCCAGTGAGGGAGACTGAGCAGTGAGTACATGGGATCTCCCTGTGTTACAACTATCTGCTTGTGAATGTATAGTTATTTGAAAAAAAAATTAATTAATTTTAAAAAAAGAAGAAGAATTAGGAACTTTTATTACATATTGTAGCCATATCAATTTGGAAACAGACATTAGCATGAAGTTGGCTCTTATAAAGTAGAATTATTCTTTATTTGGTGGAGATTGGGTAGGAAGGAAAGGAATTTTGCTATATTGATCATATGAATCAAAAATAGTTAATAGTTGACTCCCAACACCCTATGTGGTCAGCACTATTTTAAAGAAGAGGACCCTGAGACACAGAAAGGTGACATAATTTGCCCTGATGAGTCAAGGGGCCACATTTCAACTGGGCAGTCTGATTCCAAAGGCTGCTTCTTTTCTTTATGACTACACTCTTCTGCTGATTTGCACAGGCCATTAGGATCCAAGTTTCTTTCTGGAGCCAGACATTCACTTCAGAAAGTTTAAGCACTTTTCCTAGGTCATAGGGTAGATCTGGCATTGAAATTCCAAACTTTTCCTATCCAAATCCGATCCTGCTTCCACCTGGGAAAAGCCATATTCTAAATGGCCCTCAGACTGATCCTGAAGAGATTTGTTGGCACACTTAGTGTTAGCCAGTAGAGTATTATTTTTAAGTTGACACTAGTGGCATATATTTAAATATTGTGAAAATAATATAAAATAATATGATTATTATAATATAATATAAAAATCCAGATTTCTGCCTTCTCTTAGGAAACAATTCAGAAAATCTCCCAACAGTGGCTTCATATCCCCAAATTCCTCCAAAGGGGCTAGAAGCAGATGCTTGGGGACTGGCTCCTTTACATGATGTATGTTTGCCACAGTCCTTTCCACTCCTTATTGCCTTCAAGAATACTGCAGCCAACCTTCAGCTGCAAGATAGTACAATACTGTTGTTTTTCTTTAAGCAGAGAAGGGAACTTTCTAGCTGTTACCTCTGCTGGGACCATGTTCTCCTTCCCTTCCATACAAGTGTCTCGTGTTGAAAAAGGTCTCATGCTACAAGGTTCGTGCAGACTTCCCGATCTTCTTAGTAAAAATCTGTTGCTCTAATTTACGCTGGTTATTTTTAACCTTATAAGCCATTTTCATGACTTTTATGTTCTACCTTTTATCTTAGCGATTTGTGTGGTTATATTTTTCCTGATTACAAACTACTGAAAGTTATGAAAACCTCCATGATGAGTGGGTTTGAAATTGTTGAACTTAAGACCCCCATAGAATTGGAATTGCTGATACTACTCGTCCATCTATGAAAGCTATTCACTAAAATGAAAGAGACATGCATGAAATAGAAAATGTCTCCTTTGGCACTTCCTAAATTAGAAATTATGAGTATTGTGTGGTTACTTTGTTCATTGTTACAATTACTTTAACATTCCTTATAAAAACTTTCTAGAAGTTTATCAAAAGTTTCAATGAGACGCTTATAAATTAATTCTTCTATCTGGTGTGTGATATGCATAATAAGAGAAAGTATGTCTTCTGTGCCTGGTTTTCTAATTAAGCATTTTCAATTTTACAACTCAAAGCCTCCCTTCTTCCACCCACGAGTCTCTCTGTTAAGGGGCCAAATCCTCTGAGTATCTCTCCCGAGTCTCATAAATTCAATCTGAAATAGTCCATCTAGAAGGAAATAGAAGTAAAAGGATTTCACGGAAGGGAAATTTACCAGAAAGAAGGGTTAATAAGTTATTAATATGGATATACTTTGAAGGACCTAACACATTTCCATTACAGAGGAGATATTCAGAAGTAAACAGATTGTTTGATATTGAGCTCCTAACTAACTTAGTATTGTCTGAGGATAATGGTATCACAAAACTATAGTACAATTAGAAGGAATTTTTTCTGATCAAGGAACAGATGACAGAAGGCTGTCTTGTTTGCATAACTTGTGTTGGGATTGAAGGATGACTGAAAATTCCATCATATCATGACCTTTCAGCCGTAGGATTCCTGACGAAGTGGCTACCATTTTTTTGGCTTCCATATTAAAAGAAGAAATTAGCATTTGAGCTGATAGGAAGTGAGTGGGGAGAATGTAAAAATGAAAAGGCTGTGAGGGATCCAATCTGGAGACTCTTCCTGTCCTACCTCTGGCTCCTCATCTCCATGTGTAGGCTGGGTCCTGGGTAGGGTTTCATCAGACCAGGAAATATGCCACTGTGGGTGGGACGCCAGCATTTGCCGGTGAGGAGCGAAAGGGTGTGTACAAAATAGAGGAAAGGTGGAGAGGGTGAGACGTGTACTCTGGAGCCCGACTATTTGTGTACAGCTTCTGCGTTGTGCCCGCTACCCCACCAATGGCATGACCTCGAGCAAATAATGCATCGTCAAAACTTCAGTTTCTGCATCTGTAAAATACAAACAATAGTATTTACCATGTAAAGTTGTTACCATGTGAAAAGTGCACAGAATGGCACCTGGTGTGTTGTCAGCCTGCAGTGTCCCCTGTGTGGGAGGGAAGGCTTACTGGACAAGGGCAGAGAAGCCTGCTGCCCCTGAGCTGAGCAGGCAGTAAGGAGCAGAGTCCTTCACAAGTGACAACATTTCTGCCCTGGATAACTGCTTTTCTGTATCACTTGCTCTTTTTATTTTATACCTATGAAGTCATCTGAAACATCCTGTGTCTTGTGTTAGGAGTTAGGAGCCTGGGAAGAAATTGAGATAAAATAAGAGCAGAGAGAACCTTGTCAGTGCACACGTGGCTGCCGATGTCTCTTTGGAAGACCTGTTTTCAAACTTACATGTTCTTTCAGAGTGTCTTCGTGCTAAACCCAATATCTGCTCATTTCCAAAACACATCTGTTTATGACTTGTAAGGTGTGAGGAAGCTCTTTGGCCTTACAGAGAATGCCTTAGTCCTTATTCCCATTTAACTAAGGACTAGAGGAGACAAACCTTCACATTATACTGAGATTTGATCAGCCTCTCAATTTGGAGTATTTGTATTCAAAGTACCTTTAATAACACATTTTAATATTTTTGCAGTTGATTTTATACGTCAAATTAAAAGTTTGTCACCTTTATCTAAAGAACAAGTATATAAGAAATAATACACAACTGAGTAATTTGAACCCAGAAATTCTGGCACTGAGAGAAATAAACAAATAGGCCCCTTCTGTGTTTTTCCTGCTTTTGTACCTTAAGAGGTTTGTTGAGTACATTCACAGCAATGATCCTGTTAGGAAAAATACTTTTGAGTTCAGGGATTTTCATGAATCCAGCTCTATTCACAGGGGTTATTGCCACGAGCCACGGAACACAGGCAGAGGAACACACAGAGTGAACAAGATGGAAGGCCTGTCTTCCAGCCCTGGGAAGTAGCTCTTTGGGATGGACTTAGGGATTCAGGAGCAGGGGTAGTAAGTCATGGAAGGAGGGATTCCTGTGGCCGAGGGAGGTCCAGGGCTGGGAACAGGGCACAGGAGTGAAGGAGGGTTGACAGCTTGTGAGATGGCAGGGTAGTGTGAGGCGCTTTCCTGCCCCAGCCTAACCCACCCTTTCTCTTTTTCCTGTTCTTTCCGCAACCACAAGGTTACTGACTTTATCTTTGAAGGGAGAGGAAGGGGAGGGGAGTGGCTGGGGAAGTCATGAGGAACAAAGGTAGGGACGCTTCTTTCTCTTGCCTGTGCCGCCTCCCCCTCACTCCTATCCTGCTGTCAATAGACCTGACTTCTCCACGGGGTCGCAGAGTGGGAGCTGAGGAAGAAAGTTCTAGAAGTGCTGGAAGAGACTAAAGCAACTCTTTTTCCTTCCCCTTTTCTGGTCTCCCTTATTACTTACTCATTTCTTAATAGGTTCTGTGGGGATAGGACCACTGGGGGAAGGCCCCTTTCCCTCCCCCCTTTTTGGCCATCTCCTCTGCTAGCAGAAACCCCTTCCTGTGCTGAGGTATGTGGGTGAGGGGGTGGCAATAGGAGCTTGAGAAACTATAGCTGGGTGTTGTGAGTGATGGAAGGCCTAAAATTATTCAGGCATGACCAAAAGATTCAACCGTTGATCTAAAACGATCTGTGCCAGAGATCCACTTGTAAAATTTTTGTACACGTAATAATAAAGCAGTAGATTCTGACAGAAGACGTCAGAAAGGCTGCATATGCCCTGAAGAAGGACTTTTAGTTGGGCAGATGGGAAAGGGGAAGAGATCATAATTCCAGCAGAGGTGACAGCTTGGAAGCATCCAGAGCAAGAGCCACAGACTCAGGTGGGTACCATAAATAAGCAAAGTCACCCCGGGGCATCTCAAAGCCCTCTCAGGAGATCGATTGTTTGAGAGAGAGGTGGGCAAAACTGCATCTCTTTCCTTAACCAAAAGAAAAACAACACTATGCAATGATACAAGGTAGCTGGCACTTGGCTGAGAGTACTAGGGAGACAATAGGGAATGGTAAGGACTGCAGCAAACAGAGAGCACGTGCTCATCTAATGGGGCAGCAGTTGAACAGTTTCTTTCATTCACTTACCTGGAAAGTGTGGAAGTGGGAGCCCAGTGCTGTAGATTTTACATTCCGCTTAACCATCTATAAGGCCCTATGCTAAGTGCTCGATATACTGACCTAACACAACCTCAGACATGCTGTGAACATTTTCTAAAACTTGATACTTCACCCAATTCATGATAAGTTCCATGGCATATGGAGTTCAGAAGTATATTTGCTTTGTACCTTTCCCCCAAATAATAGGATGATGTTTTCTTATGAAGGCCACTGCCTTGATATGGCTGTCTCTCTCAAGGTTTATTTAGGAAGTGGTAGAACATAGGTCAACCTGTCCTTGTGTCCAAAAAATCTAAAAATTTTGCTTTGCAGCAAAGTTTTCATATTCTTTCCAGAACTGCACTCCAAATCTAACTTATTCATTGAATTCATCTTTTGTGTTTTAAGGCATACCTTCTTCTTACAGCACTTTTTCTTTATAGCCAACAAGTTCCTTTGTGATTTCTAAACATGCAGAAGAAAACTTAGTTGTGGATAAAAGTATAGCTAATCTTGTCACCCCTGGAGAGATTAATGTTTTTTCCACAAAAGTCACTGTGTGTTGAGAGGGTTCCAGTTGGTATGTGTGTATGAGTTAAAATGTGTCTGCCATAGAGAGAAACACAGAGTACATGTTGGCCCTTTTCAGCTTTGGGAAACAGTGATGGAATTTTGAATATTATTAAATCTTCTTCACCAACTACTTTTGATGGCTGAAGTCTAGGGGAAAATTCCCATAATAAAATTCCCCAATCACACATTAACAGCTCCTAATCCATTATAGAGAATATGTAATGTAGCCAGACTGGCAGAGCATGGAGGGAGCTGGTTTGAAAGACAAATTGAAAAGCGAATAGGTCAACAGCAATTCAAAGAAGTTTTTGAGGATTCTTAAATGGGTCTATTTTCTCTTTTCTTGGACTATGTATCCTTGAGGATTCAAATTATATTCATTTGGTTGGAGTCTAGAATTCCCAAGGCAGAGCCCCGTGCAAGCTAGAACTTAGGAGCATTTAATGAAAGGGAAATAGAGGTCAAAGAACAGCCTCACTGGGCCTGAAATGGGCAGAAATGTGAGGATCCAGAGCTCAACCAAAAAGCAGTGTCCATTTCCACACGCTGTCACAGCGTGGTCTCCTGTCTCGCACTTGTAATGAGCAAGCTTGTATGTAAAATGGTTGTCTACATTTCTATAAGTGTGTTCAAAACTAAAGACCACCAGGCAAACACATACACCCAGTACTGCTGTGCTCCCTGCGAGCTGTAGGTGGTTATTTACTTACAGTTTAATTCCTGTTGAGTCACCCAGGTATGAGTAATGTAAGGAGGAATATTCCTGAAGGAGAGGAGGCTGCAGAGCCCTGGAGTTGCGGGCTGGGGCAAGTCCTGGGTCAGGATCTGTACAGTAACGGTTTACAAGTCTCTGTCTGGGTCTCACACTTCCTCAGCTGTAAGATGAAGCCACTGAACTTGATGATTCTCTGGTCTGTGCTGCTCAGGCTTTAATGCACATACAGATCACCAAAGCATCCTGTGAAATTGCAGATTCTGACTCAGTGGTTCTGGGGTGGGGCCTGGGGTTTGCGTTTTTAACAAGCTCCCAGGCGCTCCTGGTGCTGCTCCGCAGACCACATGCTGTTTAGCAGGCTCTGCACGATTTCTAAGCTCAGGCTTCCATTAACGCTACCATTCTGTGAAAGTGTGATCATCTGACATTTCAGAAAAGACAGGAAGGTTTCAGGAAACATGCCTACCATGGTATTAGCTGTTCTCATTCTTCATAATCATCCTCATCAAAAACCCTTTAAGTGCCTAATTATGCATGACGGTTTCACATGCTTTACAAAAAGAACTAAATAGTTTTGGTCCTTGCCTTATCAGACTTGACAACCTGAGACAGAGAAAGAGAGAGAGAGAGAGTGATAAATATTGAGGCAGCAATAAATATTGAGTGATAAGTGTTCATCCAGATATAGAACATGTTAAAATAAAAAGGGTACATATTTAGCAAGGGCTCTATGATATTTATTTTCTTTTAGCTTTTATTCCTTTTATAATCTGGGAAACTGAAAAGGTTGTCCTATATTTTTTAAAATAAGAGATTTGTGCTGATGGGGGTCGGGAATGGGAACATCAGTTTCTGAGGCTGCTTTTGTTGTTGTTTGCTTTATTTTGGCCTCACCACCTGAAAAGGAAATATTTTAAGGTTCCCATTTGCCTGACCTTGATTACCATTGCAGGTAGCTTGGCCTGACTGTGCATCTCAGCACCATGTGTATACACAGGACCATTAAATTAACCTCAGCTCTCGTTACTCAAAGACCTTAGCCCCATCGAGTCACCCTCATAGTGTCTTTGGGAAGCAAAGGAAACAGAGACATTGTCATCTCCAAATGGGGGGCTGTTAAGTGATGCAGAGAAGGAAACAGGTGTGTCCGAAGCCACGTGAAAACTCACACAGGAACGTTTGCGTTCAGTTCTGTTTCTTCTGTGCGCACAGGCACTTGCTTGAACTTACCCAGGGACTTGGGCTCCTTTGCTGTGGGAAGGGAACAGATGAGTGGCCATTGCCAGCATTTTCTCCTGACAGCAGAGCAGGTTCTGTCTGGAGGCCATGCCACCCCCCAGTTTGTTATAACCATATTACAGTTAAACAGAGTGATGCCAGACTAGCCCAGCTCATGGATGATTCTAGCTCAGCAAGACCTAATAGAATTATTATGGATCTAAAAAACGGTTGCATCTAACCAAGGGTCTCTTTATCGAGTATTTACCAAGAATGAGACTAGAGACCCAGAGGAAACTGGACATGCCACACTCTCGGGCTGTAGCTGTGTGTTATCCAGAATGTGTGTGTGAGTGAGGAACCTCCGTGGAATCAGGTACACTCAGGTTTGAAACTCAGCTCCACTTCTCATTGGCTGTGCTGTATCACCTTTCTAAGCCCCAGTTTCCCTGGGGCTTAACAATAATCTGGATCCCAAGGAACTCTTGTGAGCATTCCATGAGATAAGGATGAATGGAGTGTGTAGCATGGTGTCTGTGACTAGTAAGAGATTACAGCTGATCATTGTCAGTACTCATAGTAAAACTCTTACATATGGCAGCATCTGCAGTATTTGTCTGGAAAGAAGGGCTAGAGATTCTAAATTTGCTGTTTTTATATTATTTCATATGCAGGTATTTCTATGGGAGGTTGTATCTGGGTCAGTGATAATGTCACCCTCTGTTTATTAGGAGTAAAGGTTTGCGGAGGCAAAGCCTCCATTGGCTGGGCTCAGCTTCACCTTTCATTCTGTGATGTCACATACAGCTATTAACTCTTAAGAGTGAAGTCAGTCTGGATGGGTCCTGTGGTTCAAAGGAGTAAGGCACTGGCCCCATATGCTTGAGGTAGCGGGTTCAAACCCAGCCCAGCCAAAAACTGCCAAAAAAAAAAAAAAAAACCAAAAAAAAAAAAAAAAAAGAGTGAAATCAGTCTTCTCATATGAAGAAAATACAAAACATTCAATATTATAGCAGGAAGCTAAAGGCAATACTTTTGCATTAGTGTCTTGTAGGGATGTTTGTGGGCAGATGGAATTTTGCAGGCTGGACTGAGGGCCCCTGGCAGCAGATGAGAATGGAGGAAGGTATCTGGAAGTCAGTTACAGGAAGTAGGGGGATGTCCTTTGCCTACAGATGGGAAAGAAGGCAAGCCAGCACTGGGGAGGGAGGGCAGTGTTCTTTGGTAAATGTAGTCAAAAGCCTGCCAACTACATTGCAAGACTGTAAGACAGAGTGAGGACGTGGAGCAGCTGGAGGGAAACCTATGAAACTAAAATGGGAAGCCACTTAAATGGGAAGCTGAGCCCCAGTGAATTCCCTAACCTCAGAAACCTATTCACTAACACCTTTTTATAGGGTGTCTGTGGCTTCTGGTCGAGCAGAGACTGAACCAACTTGGCTCAGATGGAACAGTGATTCAAGGCAATCCTCTCCCAGAGGTAGTGTACACATGAATGCAGATTCTGATTCAGTAGGTCTGAGGTGAGTCTGAGATTCTGCATGTCTGACAAGTCCTAAATAGTGCAGAAGCTACAACAGCAAGGGTCTAGCCAGCTCCCTCTCCAAGCAGCCCATTCTCCTGTCTTTCCCTCACCTGGACTTGACCTGCATTGTGGAGTCTGCCAGTACTCAAAGTCCTTTGATCCTACTACTTGTTACTGTCACCCCCTCCAGTTCTGCTTTCCTAGTTACCCAGCTGAAAGTCCCTGATTTCTTCTTTAAGCCCTCCTTTGCATCCACCCGCAAGTTCTTTGTTTCTTTCTCTCTTTCATTATGCTCAGCTGGCAAAACCTCAACCCTGCATAACCCAGCTCTCTCTCACTGCACATCTTCCCCTTTGCTGACGGGTCTGTCTGAGCAGCACACACTACTGGGCTAAATGATCTCACTTTCGTCTCACTGAGTCCCCAGGGCTGCTGGTTCCCTTCTCTGGTCACTCCTCCTCTCTTCCGGAGCACCTCCTCCTGCTCTCTCCTTAAACCTCAAATGCCCCCTTCTCCATTCTCTTTCTCAGCTGATAACCTTGCTGCTTGTTTTCTTCTTCATATTATGACTTTGAAAAGAAGTTTTGGCTGGCCATAGTGGCTCACACCTATAATCTTAGCACTCTGGGAGCTGAGGCGAGATGATTGTGTAAGCTCAGAAGTTCAAGACCAGCCTGAACAAGAGTGAGACCCTATCTCTACTAAAAATAGAAAAATTAGCCAGATGACCTGGGAGTGGCACCTATATTCTCACCTACTTGGGAGGCTGAGGCAGGAAGATCACTTGAGCCCAGGAGTTTGAGGTTGCTTTGAGTTAGGCTGCTGCCATGACACTCTAGCCTGGGCAACAGAATGAGAGTCTGTCTCAAAAAAAAAAAAAAAGGAAGGAAAAAAAAGGACTTATTCCCTTTGCCTCCATGGATCTGCCCATGTGTGCAGGTATGCCCTCAGCCAGCTAAGCCCACCCCTGCTGTGGCCATGGAAGCCTTGGGCATGCTCTGGCTCTATGAGATGGCCACATAGAGGGGCCAGCAGGGCCAGTAGGATGAGCCCTTCTCTGACCTGTGTCTCCACCACCTCCTTCAGGTCTCTGCTCACCCAACATTTTGTCAGTGATGTCTCTCCTGACAGCCCCACTTAAAGGAGAGCACCACTCCTGCCAGCAGTCCTACTCCCCGCTGCTTCTGGTTCCTTCAGCTGTTCTGCCAGATGTTTGGTTTGTTTCCCACCTCCACTAGAAAGCTCCCTGAGGACAGGGAATTTTGTCCTGTTTAATGTTGAAACCTCACTGACAATAGTGGCTGGCATATAGATGCTGTCTTTAAATAAAATATTTGCATAGCTATGAGAGTGGACAATATAATTATATTAGAATAGACTCAGAAAAGGTCAATGAGGGAAAACTACATATAACACATGTATTTAAAAAGCTACTCCAGTCCTTTCTGAATAGACAGGAATCCTTTGGGACCTGGATGTGCTGAATTTAATAAAGATGATTGAGCCTTCTGGGACCTTCAGAGATGAGGAGGGAAAGTGACCTTGTGTCGCGGAATTCCTATCCCTTGTCTCATTGAACACTCTCAGGGAGGTTCATAGTTTAAGTCAGGACTTAACCAGCCCACACTGCTCTGGACTGCCGTGGGTTGTTAACTTCACTTAGGATTCTGGCAAGGACCGGTAACCAGTCAGCATTTAACAGTTCCTAAGGCTAAGGATGTCTCATTCACTATGGGTCTAGGAGAAGAGAAGTCTTGGCCATGCTAGTGACTGCATGTGGGTCTTCCACCACGAAAACACTGCCAGATTTTAGGTTGGTAGAGGAAATGTCCTAAGAAGTCACAAAATGGAACCCTTGCCAAGAGAATGTCCTGCTGCTTGTTCTTAAGGAGGAGAAGTTAAACATTTGGCCTACTGAAAGTAGAGGAAAGGGAAGTCGATGTCCATATGAAATTCTAGCAATAATTTATTTTAATTTTATCCTGAAGAGTTTTGTTTTTCGTGACATTTTTAGCACATACTAACCCATTGCCTGTCAAGGTTTTGAGCAAGCTCTGATTCTGGGGGGTAGGGGACACACTTCCCATAGGGCTGGGAATACAGCAGGTGCTCAGTACATGCGCCTTCCTCCCTCCCTGCTCCCCATCCGTGCCCTTTCCCCTAGCCCCTCTCCACATGTATTGCCATCCTCCTGCATGAAATGGAAGTTAGGATATGAATATTATTCCGTTTTAATAAGTCATTCATTTTAGACTAGCGACTCTCAACTTAGTGGTGATTTTGTCACTGAGGCATATTTATCAAAATCTGGAGACATTTTTGGTTGTTATAGTTCAGGATGGGAGATGCTGTACTCCCAAAACAAAGAACTTTCCAGCCCCAAATGCCAGCAGGGCCAAGGTTGAAAACCCTGTGTCACAGCGTATGTGTACTTTACACTGGTATTCACCGTTTGTTTCTTTGCTGGACTCTAAAGGAAGAAGAGGATTGAGAAGACTGTGACTGGCTGAGGACACAATAGGACAGGAAGTTGGGACAAGTTGAAAGACCCACATACCAGGTACCTGGATCCACTTACGCTTTACAAACACACTGCAGTTTCCAGCTGAAAAACCAGTGCCTTATTAGATATTTGTTACTACATACAGACTCCATGGCAGAGGCATGGAGGGTGAGGATGGAGGGTGAGGATGATGAGCTGACGGGCTGTCAGCACTGTCCAGTGACAGGCTAGCAGGCACCGTGATGGGCGATTGTCACACTGTGCCAGGGACTGGAGTTTTACCCCAAGAGAGCTGCATGTATGGAGGCCCTCCAGGGCCAAATTACCCTGCCCTTTTCTGCTGTGGTCACAGCATGTGCGCCCTTCCCTCATTACTGGTGTCTCTGTGTATTGTGCTCTTTACTTGCAACCCGGCCTCCCAGACTGGGCCTTGTGTACCTCTTCTCCGTAGCACAGAGGTTTATCAGTGAGTGTTTATTAAACAGAATTAGCAGTGTTTGGCACACCACTAGCAGCCTCTCAAAATAGTTATGTCTCTACTTTTAAACAGGTGTCATTGCCAAGTACTGACTTCTGAGGCAGTTGTTTAGAGCTTGAAATGAATCCTCCTGGTTTTAGAAATGGTGGGTTTTAGGGCTGGTATGGAAACTTTCCAAAACCCACCAAGTTGTTGAACCTTAATGCTTCACAGTTCTAGATGGAGAATTTCCCAGCAAGAGGCCAAAGGGAGAGAATTTCCTTGGTCTTTCTTTGTTGCAAGTGGGCAAACTGATCTCCACCATTTCCCTCCTGGCGTGTAATGTTCTCTCACCTGCTGCTCACCTCTAACAGGCCCTCAGAGCGCATGGGCAGGGATCTGTGGGTACGTCAGGGGCTGGGGGCTCTTGTCTCGCTGGCTGCTGTGGAGTCTGGCACTGGCAGCTCTGGAGGGATCGTCACCTGACTTGCTGGCACCTTGGCTGTTTTTCTCTTTGGTCTCTCTAGCACTGCTTTGCTTTTCATTTCTTTCTAAGAAATGTCTTTCTAAGAAAAGAAATAGCTATTTCTTTAAAAATAAAGAAACTTAAAATAAATAAACTTAACCAAATTGTCTCAGTGACTATTTCTCCTGAGAGGATTCAGTCTAGTGATTAGGTCATTCTTTTACTATCCAGGCTTTTTAGTTCCACATAGCATATTTTTAAGATGTCTGCTTATATCTACAGTTCTATAAAACAGAATTTTAGATTTGAGATTGCATTCCTCAAACTCGAATCACACTTATTCTTGGAGGAAGTGATCTTTATAAATGATATAGCTTTATTTTTAAGCATAGGAAACCATGCTTAACAAAAATACAGCACATTTCAAGATGAAGACATGAAATAATATAGCTAAGTAATATGATTTCTATATAATTTTATTTTACCATTTTTCTTCCCTGGCATGACTGTCATCTTCTTGAAGCATGCAACCATTTTGGTTTTTGCCTTAGTCCACGTGCCTGAACTACTCTAAGGGTCCATGTTTGAGGTGTGAGGTTGCAGGGCTGGCGAAAGATAACCCATAAGTACTGTCAGAAAGAAAGGAGGTGCTGATGAGTTAAAAGAAAGCTTGGACATGATTATCACAGGTGATTAATGCCATCATTTTTATTTTCCTATATATATACAATTTGTGATAATTGTGAATATTTTACGAGCAAGTTTTAACTTTTGCTTTTTGACACTCCTTTTTGATAGTTTTAACATGCCAAAGGTTAAACAAGTCTTTTCAGCTGCTTCCTTTACTGACCAAAACTTAAATAGGTAAATGAAAAGGTTATTTTACTTTTAATCATTACACTTGAAATCTGGTTTAGAATTTTGAAGTTATTTCCTCATACATTTCCTTTCCAGAAAATACAAAGTTGTTCTCTTATTTCAGCAGTTAGGCACAACTTCATTGCTGGGAAAGTGTGATTTCAAGGTATTCGTTTATCTGATTTATTCTGTACTATTCTGTATTATTGTCCATTATTACGGGAGGGAGGCTTTAGTTGAACTTTGTGTGCAGGCATCAGTGATTGATTAAGGACTCTGTTTGGGTTGTAAGTCTACAGACACACAGCTTCCAAGCTGAAAAACCTTCAAGGTCTGAGCTAGTCTGATTTGAATTTTGCTTTGTGAGTCTACTGCCATAGAGACTGAGACACCAGTGGATGTGCTTCCGACAGCATGGTCAGTGGTCCGCATATCCCAGGTTCTGCTTTGTAATGCCTCTGGGAATCTGAGCAAAATGCTTACCCTCTTTCAATCTCTTTCCTCTTTGAGACGGGGCTAATGATTGGATAGCCTCATGGGGGGATTAATAGTCTATACAGTGTTCACTGCTATCACCATCGCCAAAAATGTATGAGGCTGTGTTTATGGTTATCATTATTAGTGGTATTTTTAACCTTATTTTGTGCTGATGATAAAAGTTCTATCAATAATTCCTTAATGACTTTGGATCCATCTTCTGTGAACAGACCAAATACAGAAAAAAATCATTCAACCTAATGACCAAGTTAACATAGTGCCATTCTAAATTTGACTTTAGCAGTTATTAAAGATTTACTACAGAGTTATCAACTTTTGTGATGAATGCTGGATTTGAAGCACTGTGTCTACACATTTAAAAGATTTACAGACCTCGAATTCTGTGGCCCGACTTACCCATATCCACCATAAATCATTATCCAATTCCTCTAGGGGCTGGACATACAGGAGTACAACTGTCTGAATTTTCCCAAGCTTTTTTGCCCACTGTCTTTTAATTAAATCTTTCCTTTAACTTACTGAGAAATTCTTTTTCTTGCCAGAGTAACCCTTTCTTCTTAGGGGAGCAAGGAGCTATGTCAGGGTCATTTTGGTTCTCCTTTGAGGCTGTAGTCTTTCCAAATATAACTGCAGATCCTAGGTATCAGCTTGCCTTTTGCTAGACTAAAGAATCAGTGTATTAAGAGCTTTGATTATCTACCCTCCAAAAATGCCTTCCTCTGATCTCCTAGCATTTGACAAGAATCTCGATTCAGGGATTAGACATTGTTTTCTCTAATGCACTTCCATTTCCACCAGAGCTGCTCGCCTGAACACATTATATTCGTGCCCTTAAACATAGAACATTTTCCAGTCGGGGGTAATTAAGATTTAACTTGAGAGTCTATATGTTTTAAAAGTGGTATCAGATGCTTCTGTAGTGGGATCATTGTCCTCCTACTATCTGGAAAGCTTTGTATGGTACTTTTTGATGTATAGGTGGCTGCTTGAGTCTTACTATAGAGATATTTTTATGCCTCCTTTTTTCTTTATTTAACTTGAATTTCTCATTTTCTTTCTGCCTGTCCCCAGCATTTTGGTTACTTCACTTGTGCCAGGCAGCTCTCAAAACTAACAAGGGAACTGTCTTCCCCTGCCTCCTTCACTCCTGAGCTAAACACTGATTTCTTCTCCTGGAATCAATATTTCAATTAACTGGCATTCCTGTAGTCCTAGTAACTCAAGCCAGAAGTCTCCATCTGATATTGCCTCACTATCCTCCTTCAGTCTATACCAGCTCCTGGATTTAAAACCATATATGAAATTTCCAAGAACAGTGGCGCTTGGTGAGGTCACCTGCCAGCTGTCACAATGTTAGTTGTTAAGATTTTTTTTTTACTTAATTTTTATTAAATCATAACTGTAAACATTTATGGGGGACAATGTGACGATTTGTATTCACATTCCATTTATGGGATACAGTGTGGAATGCTTAAATCAAACTGATTAACGTAACCATCACCTCACTTATTTTTTGTGGTAAGACATTTGTAATATACTCTTAGTTGTTTGAAATGTACCATTGTATTGCGTACATCAGGTGAGATGCTGACAAATACCCTCCCCTCTCTTCCCCCCCCCTTTCTTTCTGGACTATATTTGTGTTTTATTATTTGTATGAATGTGTAAGTGATTATATATTGGTTTCATAATAGTATTAAGTACATCGGATACTTTTTCTTTCCATTCTTGAGATACTCCTCTACCTCCATCATTACTAGTCTAGTTCTAGTCCTCATCAGCTCTGTGCCAGTCAGTTGCTGGAGCTAACTAATGTCATTCTCTTCTAAGAGATTGCCCCCACTCCAGAGGCCCTCCCATGATTTCCTGCTCAGTGACTTCCATGGGCCCTGGTAACTTTGAGAATAGATCCACACACCTTGGTGTGGACCCCTTGACCCAGCCCAGCTACCCCTGCAGTGCACTGGCTGCCTACCCTCCCTCCTTTGCAGTCTCTACTTCATTTGGATCAAACTCCTTGGGGTGTTCCAGCACATCATGCCTCTTCCAGGCACACAAGCCTTTCTTTGCACCTGCTGCTGTCATGTCTGAGAATGCCCTTGACCCTTTTGTTCTCAATAAATACCAGAGCATCTTTCAAGATCCACCTCCGTTTCCATCTCCTCTGAGAAGCCCTCCCTGATTTTCCAGGCTTAGCTGGGTTCCCAGAGTTCATCAGTTACATCTCTAGGTGCTCTGTATTATAATTATGCACTTAGCTGGTCCTCCTATAGATGCTAACCTCGAGGGCAACATTCGGATCTCATTTGTGTCCTCACAACATCTAATACATGCCTGGGGCATTGTAAAACATAGTGGATGCTCTAATTTCTTTAAATGACTGCATCTCTGACACTGTAATAAAGAAAAAGATAGTATTCATGAAAAGTAATTGATCTCAAGCTGTGTTTTGTTCCAGACCAAGTATAAACATTTTTCTCAATAAAAGTATGAGCATTTCTCAATAATGCTTTGCTTTCTCTTTTGCTCTTGGCAAAGAGAAAGAGCCAGCAAAACCAGTGTATGTCCCCTTTCCCTCTTGTGCTGATGTCAGTACCAGCATGGTCACTACCTTCTTTTGGACCTCATAATTTCTATCTTGGAAGTAGATTCAGCCAATATCTTCATGAGTTTTAGTGATGACAGTAGCTATTTTCACGATATTTTCATTTAAGATTCAAAATTTAAATTGCCCTAACCCGTTTTCAGGCTTCTAACATCTCTGTGCTTTGGAAGTGTCTTTCAAATTTCCAGAGTTGTTCTTTCCATGAATTAGAAAGACAGCAAGGAGAACACAGAATCAGTAACTGTCCAGGGAGATAGGAGCTAACCCAAATCAACAAATAAACATGTTTCTAAAGAGGCCCCAGTTGACACAATTACTGATGAACCACATCTTTGAGGATCTAATGGGAAATAATGGGATTCATTTTTAATTCAAACCAAGAGTTTTTAATTCTAAGCAAGAGCCTTGGCTTTCTGGGGTGGTTTTGTGATTAAAGGTCACTGCAGGGCTTGTCAGAACTTTTAACAACTGTCTCCACTGTGCAAATGGCCTTGCGCTGTAAGGTAGTTGCAGAGCTTAAAAAAGATGTCTTCAGCCAGCTTTTGTCTTGCATTTGATCTTTGGCTCACAGAGATGTGGTTAATTTCAGCATAAGCTGTTAGCTTTGTTTTCTAAATCAGTCAATTTTAATAGCAACCCGCTTGTGCCCTAAAAAGCATCCAAGAACACTAAGAAAGAGTTGGCCTGGGATAGAAATAAGGGTTAGGATATAAATCTTGGGTATCTCTAGTCAGTAGTCGACAAAATACTTTGCAATCAGTCTAATTATTCTTGGTTTTTGTTTTGTTTTGTTTTCTCCCCTACACTTACTATGTGTGTGTTTTCTGAATTACAAAAGCAATAACGTGTTCACTATGGACACTTGGAAAATACAAAACTCCCAAGGAAGAAAATGTTTTCTTATGAGTCCACTACCCAAAGAGAATCATTGTCAACATCTTGGTTAATAATAGCTTTGGTTGGAGTTTCCTCCAACTAAAACATACATACTCTTTGTATTCTGATCATGAAAAATTTTACACACACAAGCGACAATCAGAGCCCACATAAAATCATAATCTAGATTCACAAATTATTAAGATTTTGCCACCATGGCTTTATCCATCCCTTTTCTTCCCTCATTCTCTTCTTTATTCCTTTTTTGAAATATCAATTGAACTATTTTCAAAAGAAGAAGAGGACTCCTGATAATCTGAGGACTACGGAAAGCAGGTATTTACCTGCCAATTCCACATACTCTCACTTATCTTTTATTAGGAAGCAAAAAGGATGATTTAGTACCGCATCGTATATTAGGGATAAGCTGCCTTCCAGCTCAAGTCTGTCGCTTGCTAGATAGGTATTGATTTTTCCTCTTAAATCAATGTTTCCCTAGAGCATAGTTTTATTTATTCATAAAGCTAAGATGATGTCTGACAGGAGTTACAGCAGTGTAAATCTGCGGTGCAGGCACAGTAAGAAGAGCTTTTGTAAGACTCTCAGAAATCAATGCTTGATGCTGGAGGGTATCCTCATAAACCTGAAAAAGTGCATTTGCCGTGCTTCTGAGTGGAAAGGGACAATTTCAGCTACCTTTCAGTTTCATTCCTCTCTTTTCCATGAGGCATTGTAAGCGCATCTCCATGTGGTATGGCTGAAGCCAGGCCGTGACTGTGTTCCGTGCATAAGCGATTGCTGGAACACCAGGCTGGGGAGAACCAAAGCTTCGGCCGTGATCCCTTGTTGACACCAAATCTGTGAGCTTGCTTGTGAAGGATGCGCTGGCCCTGGTGGTCTGGTCTCTGTAATTCTGTCCCATCCCATAGTACAGGGAGCTCAAAGGGTGGGCTTTTCTGCCCAAGAAACAGTTAACATGAGAGTGTTCACTTTGGGATATTTCATTCACTTCGGAATACTTTGGTGTGCTTTTTGGTATGGTAAAATATATGTAATAGTTCTCTCTATAGCTAGGCCATATAAGTCAAGTGTAATCCTAAAAGTTCACCTTTTGTTGATATATGTATGTATATTATGTATAGTCTATTTTCTTTTTTTGTTTGTTTGAAACAGAGTCTCTCTCACCCTGGGTAGAGTGCTGTGGTATCATCATATCTCACAGCAACCTCAAATTCTTGAGTTCAAGCAATTCTCCTTCCTCAGCCTCTTCAGCAGGGACTACAGGTGTGCACCACCACAGCTGGCTAAGTTTTTCTACCTTTAGTAGAGACAAGGTCTCACTCTCTCTCAGGCTAGTCTCAACCTCCTGAATTAAAGCAGTCCACCCACCTCCACCTCCCAGAGTGTTAGGATTATAGGTGTGAGCCACTGTGCTGGGTCTATTTTCTTTTAAAAGTGTTTGTCCTATGAAAATTACTATTAGACATCTTTAGCTTAAAGAAAACTTGTCCCAGGTTTTCCCTGAGCCCTAACTGATTTTTCCCTAGTGGTTAAAATACGCTTCTAATGGCTAGAACGTCACCACCTGGGGTTTTAAATATCTAGTTTTCCAGAAGCTGCGTGATCTTAACACAGTAGAACTGGTAGGAAAGTCAGACATGCTAAAGTTTTTTCACCTACTCTTAGCTACTTTGTGACCTAAGGGATGTTCTTGAACTTTTCTGGGGGCATTTTATTTATGTGGTTGTTTTGTTTCCTCATCTGACTGTCACTAAGGGAGGGTGTGTGAAATTGGCAGACATTCACTTCTTGTTTTCTGTAGTCTGCCACTTGTCTAGACTCTTCTCTTCCATTTAAAAGTAACCAGTTGATATTTATAGGGGAAAAAATGGAGGAAAAGAGGAAATGAAAGAGAGAAAAGGGATGGAGAAGTGAGGATTATGTCTTCCTGAAGAATAAACTTTCTTCCAGATTTAAACGCCCACAGTTTTCTGTGAAAAGAAAAGACTCAACTGATTAGCTCAGCTACCAGTAGCCACAATTTCTTTGAGGACACAGAGGGAGCCAGTGAGGACACAGCTTGAGTTTAGAGACTAGAATCTTCAGTGCCTGCCCCTGAGAGCAGCTGGGTGCTCTGCCAGACCCGTAGCTCCCAGGAGGCTCCAATCCCTTGCCAGAAGTTTGGGAGAGGTCTTGAAGGTTCCAGCTCTTTGGGTCTTTGCTATTTCCTCTCTGCTGGTAGCAACATTGGGAGCTTCCTCATTGGGAACTTCCTCACTGGGGGTTCTAGGAACTAGAAGGGACAGGATATAAACACTGTTCACTACAGCAGCTGTCCACCACTGGTCACAGCTGTTTGCCTTGTGGCCCCTTCAGCACTGAGGTAACCGTGTGGTCTGTCAGGGTTTCAGAGTTTTTCCCAGTAAGCTTCCAGATCATTGCTATTCATTTCACGAATGGATGTCTTGGCAAATATGAGAAGATTCTTAGAGCTACTTTTTGTAAGACCAAGACTGAGGTCTCTACTTCAGTTGAAACCTGCGTTGCCTGGCACGAAAAGCACTCTTGAGGACCTATTTGAAGAGAGTTGGCTGTTTGGAATCTAACCATAATGTTAAAGGCTATTTGTTATGTTTTCTAACCGACTTTAGGTCCAAATCCTCCAAAGTTTTTTCTTACATTCATTCCTCTAATACAGTGATTCTCAACCTTCCTAATGCTGTGGCCCTTTAGTACAGTTCCTGTGGGTTGCGACCCACAGGTTGAGAACCACTGCTATAATCCACTTTATATTCTTTAATACTGCCCTTTTGCTCTCTCTCTTTTTTTTTTTTTTTTTTTTGCAGTTTTTTGCAGTGGTTTGAACCCACCCCCTCCGGCATATTGAGCCCGTGCCTTACTCCTTTGAGCCACAGGCACCGCCCCCTTTTGCTCTCTTTTTTAAAAATTAATTGTGCACTCCTCTAGGAACTAATTAGGAAATCGTTCATCTTGATCCTTGCTTATTTCCTTATTGAGGCCCTCTTTGCTCCCCAAATCAAATCAACCCTGGTCATCAGTAGCCAGACAGCCATCACATCCAAATTATTAACATATGATGACTTTGAACTGCTGGGCGGTTTTTAGTACATCTGACAGGTCACTCAGTTGTATAAGGGCTTCTCCTTTTCTGTGTGTGACTCACTCCTCAATGCAGACAGGCAACAGGTAAGTTATTCTAATGGCCTCTTCTGCTGAGGGATTCTTCTCCAGCTGGTGTGAAGGAGTTGGCCAGTGCCACCCAAACCCATAGGTACTAGAGCCTTATAAATGTTGGATTGGGACATGTAAGGCTGTCCCTTGTCTAAGCCTTCTCAGCCTCCATCAAGCCAAATTTACAGGAAATTTTATTCCTGAAGTGTTAGATCTTACCAGTATTGCACTAAGGAAGCACCTGGCTCTCCTGGCCTTACCTGAACCTTGAACAGGAGAGACCACACAGGTGGGAATGGCCCTGCCCAGACCCACTGGGCAGAGATGCCCTATCTCCAAATAGCGCTTTTGTTCTAGATTTTTAAATTCAAAGTTTCTAATAGTCATTCATGACTAGAAAGGGCAGTTCTGGATTATTTTGCTTCTTTTTTTTTTTTTTTTTTTTGGTCTTTTCCTTCCCTACTTACTTACTAAATTTTAAAATAAATATCAAAAATTTCATGTGGCATAAGACAGAACTAGAAGCTCTGGTTCTTAGAAAATATTCCTTCATATTTTCTAAAATAATCCTCAGTGTAGCCATTAGACTAGCCATGGTGAAACTTGATCATGATGTCATTGTCCTTCTAAAGATTCCTGACAAAAGGATGAGGTTCACTCTGTCTGTGCTGTGGTGGCTTTAACTATGACAAATCAGCCAAAACAATAAAAGAAATAAAAATTTTTGCTAAAGGTTCACAGAGGGGGAAAAAACTGAGAATTCTGTGAAAAATGAAAATATCTTAGAAACTTAGAATGTCAGACCGGGGTTTGCTGTTTCGTTGACGCGTTCCATGCCATTGCCTACCCAGAGCCCCAGAGCCCAAAGGCATGCAGCTGAATATAAATGTTTAAATGTCTTTTTTCACAGTTGAGTATATATAGTTTATAAAACATGTATGCAGCATTCAAGGTGTTGTTAAATAATTATTAAGCCAAACAGGTTATGTTTGTAGAAGACGAGCAAATGTAAAGAGTTTAATGTTAAATCTCTGTTAACAAAAGATCCCCTGTTTACTTTAACCAGAGACAAGTTCTCTTCCTGTCTACAAGAGAACATGGTGTAGGCTGCAAAGAGCAGCTCAGAATTGAGGCAGACTGGTGGCCATCTGGAGGGTATGGGTGCTTTTATAAATAAGAGGCGTTGTTACCTGAACTGTTGTGATTGGGTTATGATTATTGTTGACTTTGAATTGCTTTGTTTGATAATCCCTCTAATACAATCTGACAAATATCCTAATGTTTGAAAATATGTCTCAAACACACAAAAAATTGGTGAAAACCACTGAATTAATGGGATAGATCACCTCTCCCCAATTTGCCGCCTATCACCCCTTTCCCATCAAAGATGTTTTTTCATCAGCTGAAAGCATAGAGGCTGGTTCCTTCCTCCCCAAGCACCCATGGCTCAGGAAACCCCGGAGACACTCTGTCACTGTTTGCTCCTTAACCTTTTAGATTTACTTTCCATAGTGATCCTTGGGAATTAAGTCTCCTGTCCCTCATTACCTATGTGGCAGTGAGCTGGGACCTCGTCTCGTCTATTTTGTTCACCCTGTATCCTCAGTCCCTAGAGCAGTGCCTGGGGTTTCATAGGCATTGATCAGAAGTTCCTTCCTTTCAAGCCATCTGCTTGGGATCCTCCCCTTGCCTGTCATGAGGCCCCTTCATCGTCACTGCCTAGAATCACGCAGTTTGTGGGGTTTGTGGCACTCTGCACTTTGCGTTTTCCGTCATTAACCAGCAGTTACTTCCTGGTTGTGGCATCTGATTGGTACGATGATAACACAGCTACTGTGCTTCGGCGTGATAGGCATCTGTGACGTCTATCAAATTTTCCAGCTGTAAGAAAAGGTTTTAAGCAACAGACACATAGATGTTTATTGACACTCAAGATCAATTGGACAGAATGCTCTGCTCTGACGGGAGGTTTGAGGGATGGCTTACTGTAGCTTCCTTTGTTGGGACTGTGATTTAATTTACTCCTGTGGACAACTCTGCAAGAAGGAAGGCATTCTCCCTTCAGGAACACCCCACTTCTCATCCCCCAGCTCCACCCAGTAGCCTGAGTCTGATCTTGGTATGTCTGGGAATATCGTTACTAAATTTTCTGCTAATGGCTGTACTTTACATGATAACGAATCCAGTCTTTTCTACAGATTCAACTTCATTAATGCAAAACAGATAATTTGGAATGTGGATGAATTAAATAGTTCTTTTAGGGAGCAGAGAAACTGCTGTGGATCTTGTAGATACAGTCTTTTGGGCCCACATGACAAATTAACACCAGAGAATATTGGTTCTGGAGTCACCAAAGATAATGTCTATCAGGCAGTTTTCAGGAAAAACAGAAAAGAACTTTGCGTCTCAGGTCCTTTTCTACTTACTTCCCAGTTCAGGAAGGTCAACTCATTTTCTGCCACCTTTTACACTTTGAGGTAGTGATCCATTCTATGTTAGCAGCCTGAAAGTATTAATGAGCCTCCTGCTCACTGGTTTTCAATAATATGGAAAAGTTATTCCAAACTGGTCCTGGCTATTATCAGAGAAAAAGCAGAAAATTAAATTAGCAGGGGATATATCAAAAGCCTTTTGTAAGTGCCATAAAGTCTTTAAAATCTAATCCCTGACAGAAATTTATTTTGTTCTGGAAAGAATAGGTTTCTCTCCCAAGAGATCCTAAAATGCCTTTCATTTATTAAAAAAATGGATTACTGCCTATGAATGGAATAGTAGGAGTTCTCAATTCTTACTTAAATTCTGCCATTGGACTTGCTGTGATTTACTTCAAAAAATAGCCTGTAAGAAAAACATTCCAGTACTGGTATGTTCTTTGACTTTTAAATAGAGTTAATTCTATAGATTAATTGAAAAGTTAAGCATACTAATTAATAGTTAAGCATTTCAGAAGTGCTTAGCTTGGGGCATTCATTGATTTTTGATATTTAATGTGAGCTTTATGAAAAGATGCCTAGATTCCTGAAATCACTGAACTGCTTAAAAATTCTAAGCGAAGGCCAAGTTACCCCGGGTAAACAGTAGGAAAGGAACTTACCTTCTCACTAATGGACAAAATTTTAAGTTCAGATCTAATACCAGTGGTCTGGTGCAGAAACACAAATGTTTACCTGCTTAATTTGGACTAATACAGTTTATTACCCTTTTCGAAAGTAAGAGGTTAAAAGCAATAATTAGGCTTTTTAAGCAAGATAAATGTTCTTTAGGGAGGCCTATTTGCAGAGCCTGATTTAGCTTTAGGGAGGTAATAGACTCCTTCAGTAATCTAAAGACAATTCTAGACTGTTTGAAGAAAGACACATGAACAGGAAGGTTTGCATGTAATTGTGTGTGGTTTACAGATCCTGCAGAAGGACTCACTGGCTTCTACCTGTCGGGCCCCCAGGTAGAGAGCCCTGATGTGCATCTTCTAAGCAGGGAGTAGGCTTACTTTTTGTGCTGTTTTATCTTTTTATCCTTCCTATAACATGGAACCCAAGGCATATTTGAATTTTGTGCTGTGCTGTAATGTTTTTATTTAAACAGAAGTAAAGTCAGTCTTTTTTTTTTTTTTTAGAGACAGAGTCTCACTTTATTGCCCTTGGTAGAGTGCCATGGCGTCACATAGCTCACAGCAACCTCCATCTCCTGGGCTTAGGCGAGTCTCCTGCCTCAGCCTCCCGAGTAGCTGGGACTACAGGTGCCCGCCATAACACCCAGGCTGGGTTTGAACCTGCCGCCCTCGGTATATGGGGCCGCACCCTGCCCACTGAGCCCCAGGCACCACCCCATAGTCAGTCTTTGATAATTGTAGGTTCTATATCTATGGGTTTAACCAACCTTGGATTCAAAGTATTCAGGAAAAAAAAAAGGGATGATTGTGTCTTTACTGAATGAGTACAAACTTTATTTCTTGTCATTATTATCTAAACAATGGAGTAGAAGAACTATTTATAGCCTTTACATTGTGTTAGGTATTGTAAGTAACCTATAGGTGATTTAGGGAGGATGTGTGTAGGCTATAAGCAAAGACCATATCATTTTATATAAGAAACTTAAGCATTTGTAGATTTTGTATATGGTGGGTGTTCTGGAATAAATGTCCCAGATCCCAATGACCAACTATGTTTAGTCTTTTTGCAATGAAATGTTTATTTAAGATGCTGATTGTAATTAAAGAAACTAGTTATATAGTTCTGTAGGATACTTACTGTAGAATAAGAATATGCATTTTGAAATGATTTATAGATGCTGTTAGCCCTTATACAACTTCCTATTTTCTCTTGCTATGCTTTCCTTGGCTTCTCCTTAAAATTTAAATACTTTAAATGTTTTATGAGTAGGGATAATTTATCTCAGGGTTTTTTCTTTTCTCCAAAAAGTTAAGACCTGGCTTTAACTCCACCTTAGGAACAATTGAAAAATATATTTAAATAATAATTGGGTATGTTTCATCATTAAACTTTAAAAAATATTTGGGAAAATAATATGAATGGTAAAATAGAATATGAAGGCCTATTTTTTTTTTATTTGTAACCTAAATCCCCTATTTTGGCAGGGGGATTTTTAAGAACTTCCCTTGTACTTCTTGCTGACATATATTGATATATAAATCCCCTTGCCACCTATTGTTTTTAAATGTCAAGAAAAAAAGTGAAAAATAACTCCAGTACTGGCCACTCAAGGAAGTCCTTACCTTGCGGAAGGGATGAAGTAAACTGTTAACAGTAAATACTGCCCTAAGAGTGGTGTCAAAACCGTAGCAAGAGAAGTGGAAGAGAAGGGACCGAGGGAAGGGATTAGGGAGCTCTTTGCAGAAGGGACAGGTTTAAGCTGGACAAACAGGAGTTGGGCAGTCAGAGATGTCTTTGTGGGAGTTTTTCTGAACCCTGATACTAGTTCCTGCCAAGATTAAATGCTTGTTAAAATATTATCTACCATGGACCCAAAAAGGGACCTATAGAATCTTACAGCTGCTTTAAGAAAAGAAACCATCCTCCGGGAGGTTTCAGCGTATGTACACTGGGAAGAATAAACCAGGATTTACTAGGAACACTTAGGGAAAACAAACCAATAATGCCTGGCAAGGAATAATCAAAGCTGATACTGTTTCCTTTCCTAACACCCCTTCTTAGGGGAGAGTCAGACTGAAAATTAACAACAGACTTGATGGGGGGCAGGGTTAAAGCTAGTGTTAGAAATTTAGTGATAGTCGGTATCTCAGACAAGGTTGACCTTGGCTTAGTCATCATTGTATCCTTTAGCTATTAACGTCCTTTGAGGTTATAATAATGATAATAGCCATATTGAGTTCTTTCCACACTCGAGGTGCGAGGTGCGATGATGATAAAAGCCTTTTCCTTCTCTCATCCACTCCCCACATGATCTTTTAAAGCATGGTTAAGAGCGAGGGGTATGAGTGACTCCCTGGGCTGGAATCAGACCTCTTCCTCCATGTACCAGCTGTGTCAGTTTGGTGTTTTTAGCACCTCTGTTCCTCAGTATCCTCTTTTATAAAAGAGAGAGATAATGATACTGCCTAATCCTGAGGCTACTCATGAGCCTGCTGCTGAGTGTTAGCTGTTACCATTTCCTCATTTTGCAGTTGAGGCACCTGAGCCTTAGAGGTTAAATAACTTGCCCCATTTCACACTGGGTATGAGCCAGAGCCAGGGTTTGGAACCATCTGTCTGACTGCAGGCCTTATAGAGGATATGTATCCTTATTGAACTAAGTTCAGAATTACATGTTTTCAAACTTCATAGCATACAAATTTGCCTTCCTTATGTTCTTCCTGGGTGATCTTATTTGTTGTGAGAGTTTCATTTGTCATCTAATTCAGGGCTTGGCAAACTATGACCTGCAGGCCACATACGGGGTATCCATAAAGTTTGTGTGCAATTTAAAAAAACAAAAAAACAAAAAACAGTGTTGCCAACAAAGCCCTTTAGTTTACCCTCTGGCCCTTTGCTGAAAACCTTTGCATGCCTTGACCATGGCTCTCTACTTTCCACCTTTCTCCCAAGATCTTGATTCCTAGATTTAACCAGCCATAAAATTCCTCTATCTGTATGCTCTGCATCCACCTTAAACTTAACACTTACCCAAACTGAGTCCTTCATGTATTTATTTCTCACCCTGAAATCAGTTCTTCCTTCTGAGTGTCCTGTCCTAGTTGTTGGCACCACCACCAACCCAAGGAGCTTCTGTCCTTTTCATTGTTCAGGCCTGTTCCCAAGGCCTGTCCATTGATTGTCCTACATATCTAAACTCCTTGAAGACAGTAAGTTAGGAATTTAAGTAACCAATGCGCATCATTCTAGTGTTCTCACGTCCCAACTGCAGATAGACCACAAACATCCCTGATAGTCCCTCAGAAATTGTCATAAGGTATATTCCATGAAAAATAACTATTTGTACGAGTAAGTCATGGAGAGAGGAGTTCATTTCTCAACTTTAGATACTGCTCCACAAGAATTTAGAAATGGTAGAAAGTCAGAATTTTATGAAATTTGCACTTTCATTGTTTGAATATACTGAAAAGCATGTGGCTATCTAATTTATTGAGGTGTCACTTTGAAACTGTTCATCATTATGTTTTAAAATTAAATTTATGTTTTTTATGCAGTACCTCATTGGCTTAAAAAGTTGGAGGAGGAGTTAAAACTGTAACATTAGATTACCATGTTTTCTTTCTTATCCAGAAAGCATATTCAGATAATACATTCGCGTTTATCCTCATCGGTATTACTTGGCTATAATTCTAAAGCTCATGATACTATTATTTCTACATTCTCCTTTATGAATTTAAAATTAAGCTATAACAACTGATGAGGAGCATAGTAAAAACAAATACATTTTGAAATATGAAAGGATTAGTGGGGATAATAAATATCCACTCTGTATCTTAGCGTCTTTGATCTTGGCATTTGTTTTATCCAGCAAATATTTTCACAGTACTTCCATTTCAGTTTCGCTATCTGGAAAATTATGCAGGAGCAGCCTTTGTTTTCCAAGAACACCAGAGATGTTTATAGCATTTAAGTCAAAAGAAGGGGTCATAAATTAATTCTAATCCCTTGAGCAAATATATTAGCCTTTGTGTAGCATAAGGATTTGCTTTTGTTCACACAAAATAATCCTAAGAATAATAGTCCCCTGTGCTCATAATGTTCTTAAAGATTAATACATTTCTGTGGTTAATGATTATGTAATACATTAGTAAGCTTCTCTAAATACTTCCTGAAATTTTAATTATCTGTAGACTTTTAAAACTATATTTTGATCAGACACGTAAAGAAGCAATGTAGCTCAGTCACTGTCAAATTAAGGATGATTTACATTTTGATTTAGAGAACAATGCCGCCCACCATCAGCCTGCAAAATAGCTGAAATAGTTGGAAGAAAAAAAGGCATATAATTAAGGATCTTAAGCTAAAATACTGTTTCAGTGTCCTTTTCCACACTGAGAGTCCTGCAGTGATGGGGGGGGGGGCAGCTGTTGCATTTACCATTTCATTGTTCGGTCGTCCAGGTGCCCCTAGCCAACCTCCCACCTAAGCTGGAGGGTGGCACATAAAGTCTCCCCACATGTCTCACATAAAAATCACTTTCGGATGTTTGGTGAATAGGTTTTAACAAGTTGATAGTTCCATCTGTAAGAACTAGGCAGTTTGGGGCAGTACAAAGAGATAAAAGACATCGTTAGAAGTATGGCTCTAATGGAGATTGTGTAGCCTGAGATGAGTCATTTAACCCTTCTTCATGTTTAAAATGGGAGTACTAATACTACTGCTTTATAAATATTATATAGTAAAGAGGAGGTATAATGTCTGCAAAGCACCTGGCAGGTGATAAATGCTTAAGAAATTGCGGTGGTCGTACTTACTGACCCTGTCATAACCATCATCCCCTCCACCACCGTATTTTGAGGCATTATGCAACATTTCTGCTCAGTTTTATGACATGGTCACAGGTGCACCAGTTAGCTGAGTGGAGGAAGAGCAACTCAATCTTGATAAATGCTCCTTCACCAGGATTTTGAATTTTTCTATCATGTGATAATCATGATGTGGTGTCAATCAGAAAATGTGCACAAGTCATTATGCAAATATGCACATTTTTTAAAAAATGAAAATTATAGAAACCGCTTCCACAATGATAAAATGACTAACAATATAAAAATATTAAATACCTTACCATCCTTGAAAGATTATATTGTAGACTATTTTGAAACATGGAAATAAATTTTGACAACCTCACTGGGAATGGTACATAGCAATATATTTGCTGATGGCAACTTGCTAAATATTTATATAAAATTAAAGATCAAAGGAAATATCAGAGTACATTGAAGTTTGATGTTCATTGGTTTCTCTGTTTTCTGTAAAGCTGTTCAACTTTACAAACCTTGTTATGACCTATTTGTCTTAAGAATGTAAAAATCTTTGTTTTCTCATTGTTGTTCTAATAAGAAAGTGTGTTCAATGTGTTCATTGTTCTTTGAAGATGAATTTTTGGAATAAAATCTTTTGGTAAATTGTTTCTTTTGCTGTGTCCCACCCTGTGCCCCCACATCCCCAGCACCAGTTGCCAAAGTCTTATGTACGTACAATAAGCCAGAACATCTGGGTTGAAGAGAAGATTTTAATTTTTTTTTTTCCTTTGTAGCCCTCTGTAGAGTACTGTGGCATCATAACTCACAGAAACCTCAAATTCCTGGATTCAACTTATCTTCTTGCCTCAGCTTCCCGAGTAGCTGGAACTACAGGCACCTGCCACAACGCCCGGTTAGTTTTTTAGAGAGTAGGTCTGGTCTCTCTCAGCCTGGTCAAGAACGCGTGAGCTCAAGTATTCTACCTGCCTTGGCCTCCTAGAGTGCTAGGGTTACATGCACGACCCACCTCGCCCAGCTTTAGAGCTCTAATAAATCCACCAGAAATAAAGAAATGCATAAGTAGATGGGCCATTTTATAGTAATTTATGTGGCAATTTAAGGCCTGATGGTTTCAAAAATCATAGGTAGTTTTTAAAGCGCACTGGACAGTGATTTGTATGTCTTCTTTGTGTTCTCATGTGTCTCTTTCCTCTTATCACATCTAATGGAGATGCTAAGCCAGTCGTGCACATGTTCCGTGAGAGATCGGAGCCTTCAGGCCTGGTGGATGAGACCTAGCCTGGTCTACAGAAATAACACTGCATTCATTGAGAGGCTTTAAAATATTTACGTGTACATACACACACACACCACTTTATCTCTAGAAAAGTAAATTGTTAAGACAAATATAAAGTCAGGAAGCTAAAGTTCACTTTGGCAATCTTCCCAACTTTTTCATTTCCAGAAGATAGATGGCTCTGGAGGCACAGAGTGGTGGGTTTGTGTTTCCTGTGTAATGAGCCCATATTCTACCAGGTTCCACCAGTGTGAGGGTGTTTGACTGTGCGGCCGCCTCACTGGCTGATGGATTTAAGCACCCACCTACTTTTCTTCTTTCATTGCCTCATTGGTTTCTCTATATTGTCTCGATGGGTTTGCTTATCTGTCTGTTTTCCAATCTGGAAGGAATCCAAATGTGTTTACTACTCATGAATTGTGGGCAAATATAGATAGCAGGCACTGCGGGTACTGTTCCTTTTCATTGCAGGACTAAGCTTCGGCCTCCTTTTTCCCGTATTTTGTTACACTTTACAACAGCTATACTTATGAAGGGACAGCCTCATAGTAAAATCATGGCTTAAGAGCTGCACCATATGCCTGTAGTTCCAGCTACTTGGGAGGCTAAGGCAAAAAATTGTTGCTGTGAGTTATGACACCATGGCACTTTACCCAGGGTGACAGAGGGAGACTTTGTCTCAAAAAAAACAAACAACAACAACAAAAAAAAAACCCTGTAGCATGGTACTGGGACGTCAGATCCCTGTGGTTTTAGATGTATGAAACTCAAAACTGAACTCCAAAGAGGGTCAGCTCCAGCAACAGTGTCACCACTCTGCCTGTGAATGTTTAAATCTAAGTTTGTTTCATTAGATAAATTTTGATGTTTTAGTATAAAAATGAGGTAGCTAATTTATATGATTAAATCATTATTCATTTAGTAGGGGATTAAATGCTTCATTGGTGAACGCCAAAGGATATTTTTAATTGAGAGTCTCAATTGTAATTGAAACACTATCATATCATTTCGAGCATTGAGGAGTGACAGGCAAATGTGTTTATGTTTTAAAGTTAAATGATTTAAGCTGCATTCACTGTAACGCAGATTTCTCTGGTTTTGTGCTTTTTGATTTTTCGGGTTTTGGGCTTTTATCCATGTAGAAAATTAAAATGCATCACTGAATGTGCCATACGTGTGCTGAAGATTGTTCCTGGGTTGAATGGGTTGGCTGGGGGAGAGGAGAGAAGAGCAGGGACATTCTCTGTCCCCATTCCAGACGTACGATTTGTCACATAGTAAGCACTCAATAATTATTTATTGAATCTCTAAATGAATAACTATTAGGAGTCAGCAATCTGGACTAGAGTACCAGCCTTGCCCGTCCTTAGGAATATCGCTGAACCTCTGAGCCTCGGTTTACCTCTTCGTATAGTGTACGTGACAAGGTTTGCCCTGTCATTTCCATGGAAGACTATGAGCATGAAGGAAAGACGTGTGAGGAATCTTTACTGCGTCATTGTTGTGGGTCATGTACTGCTTGTTAGTACCATGTGCTTGCTAGCATTAGCATCCACGTAGCATTCAGTAAGTGAATATTTAAGTAAAAAAGCTACTGTGCTGATAATAACATTGAGGAAGCATTAGTAAATTATAAATTATTTGACTTATAGCTTTCTTTGAAACTGCACTTATTTAGACAGTTTCAATTAATGAACACAATTATTTACTAATTGTCATTCCTTTATATACTTAATTTTTGCTTTTTGTGGGAGGATACTCAAAAATGTGTATATCTATATATACTTAGATAATCATTTCTCAGCAATGCTGTACGATGATAGCTCTTTATATACACAGGAATGGGAATCAGCAAAGGGTAATATAGCATATAATAATGTAAAGGTTTAAAAATGTAGTAAATGAAAGTTGGCTTGTGATGGCTTACCATCGCTGCTTTGAAAATTAAACTAGGACATATATTACGGAAAATTCACCCTTAGATGTGCTGTGAAGCTAATGACAGGACTTGGTTGAAGTGCAATCTTGTAGGGTTTGATGGAGAGAATCAGTTGGCATATGCCTTATCTTTTATTCTCTCTCTTTGCTCAACGTGCAGTTAGATTAACTGCAGGATCACAGTGTATAGCTTGTATTAATTTTTGACTCATTCTACCCACATTAATTTTATGCTAACCCTGCTAAGTAACACTAAAAATGCATTAATAAAGTCATAATAATTAACAGGAAGCACAAGTATTATAGTCCTACATTTCGTTTTATTTTTAATTTTCTCTATATCGCCTTAGTTAGATGATGTTTTAATGAATGAGCCCATTTGAGTTTATTTTCATTGGACCTTGTATGTTGTGATGAAGCACTGGGCTGCAGAGACTAATGAGACATGACCCTAAACTTTTGTCAAGGCATAAAGAGAGGGCACACTCTCACATCGATTTTTAAAGCCATCCAGTCAATATATGTATAATTACATATGTGAATGATGCTGGAGTCTTTGACGAAACCCACACTGATGACACCCCTCTGATGTTCCCAAGTTCTGAAAAATAATAGAAGATAGGATAAAATCATTAGCAGGGTTCAAACATCACCTTTATTATTCATAAAGCCCAGGTTAGAGGGCAGTATTTATTTGTTCTACTGATATGTAACCCCAGAATTAAACACACCCCTCTCTGTGGGCCAGAGTATCAACTCAAATTATAGCCTGGGGGATCAAAGAAGAACTCATATGCCTGGAGGGCAGCCTCACTCCCTGCCGAGAGAAGGGGGAACTGAGCCCAGGGTAGGCTTCCCTCAATCACTGTTATTAGGGCGCTTGACCCCGCCAAAGCCCCTAATGGAGTAAATGAAGAGCTGAAAAGAGCTAGAAGTATTATATACTTGAAATGTATGAGAAGAAAACAATGTAATCCCCCACTATGAGACAAGTAATATTTTATTCAATGTCAATGTCAAGTGCATTGGACAGAATCTAAGGGCAGAAGGAAAAGATCAAGACTTGCTAAGTCTTGGAGCTAAGAGGTCAGGGAAGAAGGGGAAGACCATTGCAGGCATGAATGCCCTCAGCAAAGGTGCAGGCAGGGAGGGAGAGTTTGTGTTGGGAAGGAGCCAAGGCTGGTGGATCAGGTTACAGAGGCCACAGGAGCTTCCCAGGGAGCTTTCAGAAGTGGCACATTTAAGGATTTCTTTGTGAATATAAGAGAGAGAGATGTAATTTTTTTCTTTACTATATTCTAGCACAGTGAATTCTGGACTGTTTTTAATATATTTGCTTGATTCTATCTATAATTTACCTTGACTAATTACTTTTAACTATAGACTTTCCAATTATATATTGAGCTCAGTGACTAATCATCAGATTTTAATAGCAAAGACCCTGTAATTTTTTGTGTGTATGTAAGAACATAGCACAGAGAGAAAATAGCCCCTCCCTTTCTATGATAAAAATCTTGTTTGTGGTTATGTTAAAAACTACCTACAAAAGAGATTTAGTTCTGAGGTAGTTTTACAAATTTGTAGCATATTTCAATCTGGGTGGACTCTGTAGGCTCTACTCCCTACATCATGCCCAAGTCCATGCAGAGGAGCCAAGAAGCTCTTGATTTTTTAAAGACTTCCATCTCTATTTATGTGAGCATAGAATACATTTCTCCAAAACAAAAATCTCAGAAATGGGGCTTCAAAAAGTTGTAACAATTAATTTTTGGATGTTTTATTCCATAGATTTTGTTATTTCATACATTGAACCACGTTTGCCCGAAAAGAGTTTCATGAAAAAGGAAAAAAAAAATCCTTTAATTCAAGAAAACTCTGAGATAGGTCTATTCTGTACCTGTGAAACAATTGTTAACTCGTTGCTGAATGCTGTGAATGTGGAATAGTGGTAAGGAGGGGGAGGGGAAGGGGAGAGATACAGATACAGGTCAGCTGCCTTCCCTGTCATCAAGGGGCTTGGAATTTCACTGGAAGATGTGACAAGCGTCCACGTGATAGGTGGTAAATATGAAAGTGTGTGGATACTCACCAGGCAGGCTGCGGCGTCGTTCATCGCCTCATTTATTCAGGAGACTTACTAAACAGTTGACAAGGTGTTAAGAGATGGTGTGTTCCTTTGCGTGACACATTGACAGATGCTCCCTCCTTGCACAGAATCACTGGATTCACCATGTAAGAGTGATCCTCTCCACTGCCAAAAACTTGGTATGCTTTTAGGGTTCTTTTCTTAGCTAAAACTTTATCACCTATAAAATGAGGGCTTTGGAACTAAATGAATGTCCTGATTCCTTCCCAGCTATAATATTTATTGACTTTAAGGGTCTTCTCTAAAGACACAGAGAAGATACAGTCAGTACAGCAAAAGGAAGGTTCTGAGGTCTAGTTAGGCTGCTACAGCGAGGCAACATCAGAGTCCATGGGCAACATCAGAGTCCATGGGCAACATCCGAGTCCATGGGCCTGACATGAAGCAGCTATGTCTGTCAAGACTTTTTTTTAGGCTGCTATAAACATTACAGGCTGTGGTGGTTTGATTTCTTTATTTCATCTTTTAATTAATGCAGAGGGTTTATTTTATTTTGTCCATGTAGATGTTTGTTTACAAAGGAGTTCACTTATTTTAACATCAATCCTTATGGATCGGGCTAGATTTAATGAAACACTTTTGAGGAAGGGTTCTTCTTGCTTCTTCCAGCTTCTGGCAGCCTCGGGCATTCCAAAATTCCTGTCTCTGCCTCTGTCTTTCACATGGGTGCTCCCCGTGTCCCTTCACATCATCGTCCCTCTAGGCATATCACAAATTGCCCCCTTTTATAAGGACACCAGTCATATTAGATCAGAGCCCACCTCTGATGACCCCATTTTAACTTTCTTCTCTGAAGACCCTCTTTGCAAATGAGGTCACATTCTGAGGTTATTGAAGATTGGGATGTCAACATTTATTTAACTGACCAAATTCAACCCATAACAGCCACCAGGCATTTAGGTGTTACTGCAGGGAAGGGGAGTGTTAATATTACACTTTAGAAAGTCAGACACTGTGAGGAGGGTGGATACCAAGGAGGCAGGAGCAGTTACGAACCTGCTGACCCTGTGTAGGCAGGAGGTCTTATGAGTCTAGTGTGGCTGACCAAGAATACGGACCAACAACAAAAAAGGAAACCTCAAATCCACATCAGAATTGAAAAGTCAGAGAGAAATACCATCAGCAGAAAGGATACTCAAGAATTCCCACAAGGTATTAAAACGAATTAATGTGATTAGAGTAAAACCCAACAGAACCAAGGATTGCATTCCTTTTTACAGTTGCCAGCTGTATATTAGTAAAACCTTAGTGTTAAGTAAATAAGCAGGAGAATGAAATGAAAAATGCACATGCTCTTTGACCCAACAATTCCACGTCTAGGAATCTGTCCTGTCAATATCAGTGTGCTCAGGTCCATATGCAAGAGTAATTATTGTAATGCTTTTTTGTAATTGAGGAGAACCACAAATAATCTCCTTGTCCATTGGCATGGAAATGCCTAAATATGATATATCCATACCATTCATGGGATGCCCTGATGAGATCACTTTATATGTACTGACTTGGAACGTTCTCTAAGATGTAGTGAATGAATGCAATAAAACTGTTGAACTATGACTGGCACCATATATAAAGAAAGAAAAAAATGCCTTTAGATTTTTGTATCTTTCCAAGCCATTTTTAAGTGTTGTTCTCAACTCTTCATCATGCTTACCTAGAGAGAAAGGAATAGGATTGAGGGAATGTGGTGAAAAAGACCTTTTTTTTTTTGTAAACAAATATAACTGCATATTTTTCTGTATTCAGTAAACTTTTCCAACAAGCATGTATTATAACCAGAAATTTACCATAACAGACGTTTAAGGAGATACAACCTGTGGAACTTGCTAATAGTGTAAACAGCAGGGTGGTAAAGAAAACAGAAATGGGGGGGAGGTGAAAAAGATGGGGGGGGCATGAATTCACATACTCAGAAACAAAAGGGCAATGTTTTAAAGGGAACTGTTTTAAAAAAATAAAAAAGGCAGGAGGTATGTATCTTGCCATAGACTGGATCTAGGAGTTCTAGTTTGAGAAACAGGATTTACACAATTTAAACTACAGTTGGCAGAGCCCACTGTAGTCAGAGTGAAGAAACAGTGCCAAGAGATGAGAGTCTGCTGCAGAGATTAGTATCATCCCCAGAATTTCTTCTGCTGAGAGGGCCACCAACGACTTAGCCCTAGTGATGTACAGATTGCAAATAAAGTAATGAACAAAATCAGGGATAGGGATGTATCTGTGAAAAGGAGGGGAAATCTTACCCCTTCTTCTCTGTGTTAACCCTCTGTTGGACCTTCCTTTCCCTCCCTCCATCCTCCCCTCCTCCATCCCGCTTCCTTTTTTGCAAACACATGTACACACCTACACACCTACTTACTCTTTGATATGGATCTACTAACCTGAAAACAGACGTTAAAAGAAAGGGAACTCATACAAGAAAATGATGTCCAGATCAGTTGTGCCTCCAAATTTAAAGAGGAAAAAAGTTTTCCTGCCTAAAGCATCATGTGAAAATTGTCATGGCCTGCTTATTTTATCATCCAAAATGTGAATCAGGTAACATCACAGAAAGCTTGAAAAATAAGCAGTAATAGTATTTCCAGAATCAGCTTTTCTATACCCTGCGTTTCACAGTTGATGAGCAGAATGCATTCACACGCATTATCTCTTTGGAGCCTCATGCTGACCCTTTGAAGGCAATTTCTCCATCTCTTTACGGAAGGGGACACTGAGTCCTAGACATTGGCAAAAGCCATGTCTGGTGACACTGCAGCTGTCTTCTCTCTGACACTCTGATGGCCTGCCTGGCCGTGGATTTGTCTGTCAGGTTAAACCCTTCAGGACTTCATTTTCCAAAGTCCTGTTCTGTCAGCTGTCTTAACTTAGAACAATTACAGAAGCTAGAAAAATACATGAGTCTATGTTGTTTACTTATAAAGTAGAGCGGTCAATTGAACAAAAGCAAGCTTGGCCAATAGGGGAGAGATGGTACCTTTTGGGAGGCTACCAATAATGGTTTACAATATAAAAATGCAGAATTTAATTCTAGAAATTGTAATTATTTCCTTGTTCATGATGCTAAATCTCCAAATACTATCATAAGCTATGAGCAATGGAGGAATGTCCAAAGAAATGAGGTTTTGATATTAGCCAAGCTCTGAGGTAGTTCCTGATGCCTGGCCTAGAAATTTTGGCTATACTTGTTGGTAAGGAGAAACAGCTATTAATTATTTCAGTGATTCGTTGTGTGCAATCTCTAGCTTCTCTGGCTGAAGGAAGAAAGCAAAGAAATGGTTACTAAATATGCTACTTGAGAGTATAATAAGGAAGTCATTCACTAAGCCAGTTGCTTTCTGGACGTTTCTAGACACAACGCTGCACAATTGCAACCCTTCCCCCTAGAGTCATCAAGGAGCTAAAATTACAGGTGGGAAGGGTACTATACAGTAGTGCCTAAGATAAGTTGAGAGCCACCACAGCCCTCCTATGTGGTTCCTTGGCCTTGGTTCCTATGCGGTCCCCGGCCAACTCCCTCTCTTCACAGCATCCCTTTCAGATAACTAGCCAATCAATCTTTGGTAACTAGCCAATCTCATTGCTCATTCTGTTAGGTCTGAGGTTAATTTTGCTACAACACACCTTTTTTAATTGTTTCCCCCTCTTTCATGGTTTTGTGTAGATTTTCTTACCTCTGCTACTTCTTTAATAACAGGACAGTTACCATAGCAATACCTGTTGATGGCAGACCACACACACACACAAAAAAAAATGTAATTCTGCAGTGAGGAAGCTGCCTGTGTGTTTCTCGCACTGGCTGTTATGTTCCAGGAGTGTTTTGTTCCTTCTTTGTAGCATTGTGGGGGGCAGCAGTCTTCTCCATTTTGGCAGATTAATGTGGAAACAGCCGTCTACTCTTTCAGTTTTACATGCTACAGCGCAACAATATCATCCCCTGGAGCATTTGTTGTCTAGTGATTTTTACCAACTATAATAGAAATTGCATCTTTGTCCGAGGGAGTTTAAAATCCTTCAAACCTGTTTTTTCCCTTCCCCTTTCCTTTTGGGCTTTCCTCTTTCATCCGTACATGATCAATTAAATGGGCTCATCAAGGACAGCCAGACAAAGGGGCCCAGTAGTAAGAGCCCAGATTTCATGTCTTATTTAAAATGCCATTAGTCTGGACATGAAAACAAGGAATAAAATGAACTTGAGTTATAGATAATACCAATTAATTCTTCAGTCAGGTTGAAAGAAATATATTCTAGACGTGGCATAAGTTGAAGAGACTTAAAAAGTAACAGTGTACTAAATAATAGTCATATACAAGCAGTTGCTAGTCTGTTCTTACAGAAATACAGCTATGTCATAGATACCCCATGTTTAAACAAGCATTTTGGAATCCCTGATCTTGAAGTGATAGGAGAATCTTTAGATGAGAGGTTTTTTGTTTTGTTTTATTTTTTATTTTTTTCAAAAAGCACCAGCCCTATAGCCTTAGGAAAAACAATCACAGTTAGCGTATGTTAAATAATTAAGCTGCCACCGTAGAGCTGAAAGTCCTAAAGAGTGGCCTGGGTTGTGTGCATGGCCCAGCCCCTGAATAGCTACCTGATTGCAGCTGGGCCTCAGTTTCCTTATTGCTAAAATAGAGATTCAGCCAAAATATTGTGGAGTTTGCTTTTAACTCTGAAATATGCACAAGTGCTGAACAGTAGAACAAAAGCATCATTATACATTGAGGGCTGAGGAAATGTAAACAGGGAACCGTGGCACTACCTTAAGCATGATTTTTGAGTGACTTTCCAAAGGCAAGGCCTAGCACAAATGAACCAAGAGGGGAGCCAAAGAAAATAAGTAATCTAACGGATCCATCTTAATATAGTATGTCCCAATAAAGCAAAAAAAGGAAAAGTCCTCAGGTATTTTGGTCAGTACAAATCCTTATGGAGTATTTTAGAAAATTTCCTCATAATTAAAAAAGTCATGGAAGTTTTCTCATTCATTATGCTGTGTGTTGTCTTGGTCATTCATCTCTCAAGCTATTCCTGAGAATGATGCTTAAAAATACACATTCCATCTTTGAAGTTGTACAGTAAATTATGGGAACCCTGCCTGTATTTCAGTGTTCATTTGGCTTTATATACTTAAGAAATAACTCCAGTACAGCATTTCAGTTGATGTATAAACCTTTTCGATCTGGGCTATATAAAGTAATGAGCATTGCCTTCCTTACCCTAATCTCTGTGTCTTTAAGTCAGGACTGGAATATTAGGAAATTGGACTGTTTTTTCATGTACTGGCTCTACATTAGTTCCCTGGGGCTTCCATCACAAAGCACCACAAACTGCATGGCATAAACAACAGAAATTGATTGCCTCTTGGTTTTGGGGACTAGAACTCTGAGATTCAGGCGTCTGCAGGGCCATGCTCCCTCTGAGTGCTCTGGGCAAGGATCTTTCCCCAGCTTCTGTCCTAGCTCCTTATGGTTCCCTGGCTTATGGCAGCGTAACTTCAGCCTTCACATGGGATTCTTCAGGTACATGTGTGTCTATGTCCACATTTTCTCTTTTTGTAAGGACACCAATCATATGGGATCAGGACTTAATCTACTCCAGTATGGCCTCAGCTTAACTAATTGCAGTATGTCTGTGATGACCCTGTTTCCAATGAAGGTCACATTCTGTGCACTGGGGGTTAGGACTTAAAGATATGGATTTTGGGGTACACAACTCAAGGCTTAGAAAGATAGCCCCCAGGCATGTGTAACAGAGTACAGTATTTTAAGTGTGGCCATCCTGCAAAGATGGTCTCTTACTAAAGTCCATCGAGATGCCTTCAGCTCTGCTAATCACACCCTGTTTTACCAATCATGGTATTAATATGTCTAACATTTGCTTAGTGCTTAATATTTTGAGACTCTTATTAGGATGCTTAAGCATACATTAATTCATGCATTCTTTTCCCTTCAATCAGTCTCCTTGACTTTCTCTATGATCCTAAACATCACATCTCACTATAATCCAGAATTTTTCTAAAGTTGCACTTAGATCATCTAGTAGTTATTTTGCATCAGAGAAATGATCAGAATGTCATACATGTGACAGCCCTAGGTCGTGAGAGCACAGCCACATGGGCATGGTAGCGGTGGCACAGTTCAGGTGCAGCATCTGCAGGAGGCGTACAAAGTGTAAGATTGAAGCAGTCAGATGTGTGTTCTCTCATCATGTGGATACACATATGAAGGGGGGAGCCGGATGTAACTATATAGTCTCTACATGCAAGGGGTGCACTGTAAACGTACTTCATCCCATGTGGTCCACTATAAACTGCCAACCTACTGCACCCACCATTTACGCGCAGCCATACCCCTCTAAACTTCAGACATTTCAGAAACAACAATCTTTCCAAATGTAGAAAGCTGCCAGGCAGATAACAAGAGCTCAAATGCATCTTCTTCTGTGACCCTGCAGGGAGAGCCATTGCCTCAGACAGCACAGCCAGTCTGCAGAACCTCCAGAATGCGAGAAGGAAGGGCCCTTTCTGTTCCAAAGTGACTCTGTGGCTGGGCCATGCTGACAGGAGATTTCCGTGAACTTGGGGTCACAGAAATATACCGGGCAGACTTCAAGCTGGTTATCCCCACACCCCCCTCAGCTTCCTAGGGAAGGGGAAGGCTTCCTTGCAGGCCCCTCCCACACATACCTACCCACTCACACAACTTCTGCTAAGAAAGGTGGCCAGTTGGCTCGGCGCCTGTGGCTCAAGCGGCTAAGGCGCCAGCCACATACACCTAAGGTGGCGGGTTCGAATCCCCAGCCCAGGCCCGCCAAACAACAATGATGGCTGCAACCAAAAGATGGCCAGATGCTGTGGCAGGCGCCTGTAGTCCCAGCTACTTGGGAGGCTGAGGCAGGAGACTCGCTTGAGCCCAGGAGTTGGAGGTTGCTGTGAGCGTGATGCCATGGCACTCTACCCAGGGGGATAGCTTGAGGCTCCGTCTCAAAAAAAAAAGAAAGGTGGCCAGCAACCCTCTCACACCACAACCTTTTGAATGATCCCAAGATTAGATAAAACAGAAGCTATTTCTGAGGCTCCATGTAGATAAGCAGTATTCCATGGTGGGTACCCATCATGAGGCAAAAGCAGGAGCGGCGTATGCAAGGAGGCAAAGACAAACCAAAGTTAGAGTCACTATCCGGGCAGCTAAAGTCCCAGTCCAAGAGGAGGTGTGCCAGATGTGCAGTAAGGAAGGGACTGGAGTAATATTTACTTCTTTGTTCTTTGTATTCATAAGCAAGGACATCATAGACCATTGGCCGGTGAATAAAGAAAATTCATGAATGAATGTCCTCTTTGGTTTCCCTGGTTGTTATCTCATGTTTACTTACACTGCGGAAAGGAGCAAGTCTTTAAATGTTTCTTTTACTACAAATTTATAAACTAGTAATGAGAGGAGTCAGTTTATATATTTTCTGTTCACTTAAAGCAACATTTAAGTACCAAAGCTAATCTTGCTTTCAGATGAGATGGCTGAGAAGCAGGCTGTAGAACTTTCCTTAAATACATCAGATTTGCATGTTATAAACTATTCTTTGCCAACAAGAAAGATTTATTTTCCCGTTGAGTACTTTGGTCATTTTGATTCTCTCTCTGCTAATATTGAAACTGCAGGAAATTCATATCCAATCCACACTTTGGATGTGTGCTTGGAGATAAGGCTTATACTAAATCATGTCATTTTAAGCCTCTTTTGAGGTAGCACACTTAAAATAGAAGGTTTTTGCCAAAAAGATGTCACTTTTAATAACTCAGTATATGTATTATAACTGTATCTATTTTACCTGGGTCTGTATTCTGTAGATAGTATAAGAATACATGTTTAAGGATTTTTATCATCTGCTTCCTAGAATTCAAGAAAAAATATGTTCCTCTTGGAAAGGAGATTATGGAATTTTCATTAAACTCGCTTCATTGAAGAAGATTTTCAAAGCAGCTGTTTTTCCAGCATCATGCAACTTTTTTTGATGTCTAAAGAAATCTGATTTTTTTTTTTTTTTTTTTTTTTTTTTTTTAGCCTTGAGCTTATCTTCACGGTGACCTCTCTTTGGCACCTCTGTGAACTGTCTTTTCTTGCCACTTCCATTTTTCTGTTCTCAATACAGAAAATAAAATCCAGAGAACTCTCCTCTCTTAATGAATGATTGCTTTGCATCCGTCAGGGATTTCCACCATTTGAGTGTATGAGGAATGAAACAGGAGACGTCAGAGGGCAGGAAGATTAGAACTGTTAACATAGCAAACACACGGAGGGCTGAAAGTGTGAGCCAGACCAGCTGGGGGTGGAGGAGATGAGAGGCACGGCTGGGAGAACCAGCAAGGAAAAATGGCCAGAAAACACGCAGGAGCTTAGCCAGGGGAGAAGAGCAGCTGAGGAAAACGGGGATCCCGGGGCATTGTTAACCCTACTTTGAGCATCTATAATATAGTTTTCTTGCATGATTATTGTAAAGGACTGAATATTGAAATTTTAATGAAAGGAAGTGTCTGTGCTCTGAGGTTGATCTCTATTATATTGATAATTTATTAAATCCATCATGGAATTCAGAGGGATTAATAAGAAATGGCATGCATTATTTCTTAGTTTTTTTTTTTTACTCAAAGTATATCAAATTGCTAACATTCATCATTTGGATAAATAGGGGGTGTGTATACTTAGCTGGATTAATAACTGGTTCAGTAGGTATATCCAGAGGGACCTGACTAATAAATTGTTCTCTTCCTGGAGAGAGATTTTTGATATTTTAAGCTAATCCTGCCCAGTCAATGTTTAATAAATTATTTACATTTGGGTAAAACTCTGTAAACACATAGTCCAAAGTTGGGAGAGATGGCAGATATAACAAACGATGGAAACAGAATTCAGAAACATCTTGACATTTAACACATCGACCCAAATCTAAGAAGCAGAGATGTCACGAGGGACAATGCAGTCACCCCACTCCCCCAACTACATTGCAAGATGGCATGAGAAATCTAGATTTCATTTTAGGCAAGATGCGTGTACATAGCAGTATAGGGTAGCTGGTAAGGAGGCGTCAGTGATCTTCAGCTTTCTGAATAAAGTACAGTATGCGGCTAACGGGAGTGAGAGTCCTTTTCTGCTCTTCACTGATGAAATATCACTTCATCTGGAGAATTGCCTTTGAGCTGATCTTTTAGAAGAAAACATCCAGAAACTGAAAGTGCCAGGCCCTCGTATATCCCCTCTGCCTTCCCTGTTTCCTCACTATTGGTTCCTCTTGCACATATGATCTTGCCCTCCCCAAATTTGGATTCATTCTGACTAATGCAGGACGTACTTCAGACGTTTAAACTTGGCCCACAGTCTGCTGGAGCACATCACTGATCATACTCTCTCTGTGCCTTGCCCACGGTACAGCCACGCTCAGTGCTGGCTGTATTGGTTTGCTGGCTTGTAATCTCCCAGGCTGAGATGGGATAGCCCAGTGCTGATCAGGGGGGACTTGCATTCCAGTGGCTTTCTTTGCCATCCAGATGTGACATCTGGCATCCCAGGAATGACTCCCAGGCTCCCCAACTCTCATCCCTGAAACCTTCCAAGTTTTAGCTCCTTCTGTGAATACAAGTGTCTGAGACTGAATATCTACTATGGGTACCATGATCCATCTTGGTCTTGCCATGTACTCTTCCCCACTGGCCGGATTCTGTTGCTCCGACTAGACCTCCAGGATGATAATGGACCACCTTCCTGACTTCACCAGCCTGTTTCTCCACACTGATAGCTTTGCCTCCCTGTGATAGCCGGCCCCCAAATTCCACCCCCACCACCACACCACACCATGAAAACCCAGATACAGACTATTTCCTGAATCACATCCAGGACATCTTGTCCATTGGGTGTGTGGTTGGTCACTGGCCTGCCCTCCTGGTTCGGGATTTGTAGCTGAAGCAAGCTCTCCGCCTACCCTGCTCTTTTGAGCAGACCTGGCCAGGGCTCCGCTTGCTTCCCTTACAGCCTTTGTGCCCTTTTGACTTATGGAAGGAAGTGCTTAAAACTCTATTTTTTCAAATAGAGAAGCAGATGCTAAAGGGATGGGAAAGAGAGACTTCTTCAAATAGATGTCTTCAAGTATATGAAGGATTGCCATGTAGGAGAAATATTGGACTTGTTCTACATGGCCCTAGAAGTTAGAACCAAGACTCCACTAGGCTGAAACCACTAAGCCAACGGAATACAGAAGAACTTCTCTTACTCTTCACGCAAATTTAACAGCGCTTCCCAGAGATAGAAAAGGATTTCTTGGGAGAGAGGAAGCCCTTCATTGTGGAAGGGAATCCAGCATGGGTAGATTAGCAGGGGAGCTTTGTTTATTGGTTTGTTTGCATTGCAGCATGAATAGTGGCTAGTATTTGTGTGGATGGCATTTGCATGTGTGAAATGTAGTATGCCAGTCATGACCCGTAATCTTTCTTCTGTGTCTTCAGGAACTGTAAGCACAGCTTTATTATAGCAATATCCTTGAGTCCGCTCTGAGTCTGTGAAATTAATTCAATCAGTGAATAAATATCGAGTGATTACTGTGTTCTGTCCAGGCACTGTGATGCATTCTGCGCACAGTAATTTGAACTGTTCCATTTAATCAAGTCATTTTGACATTGCAGCTATAGACTGGATATCATAGACATTATAGCAGAGGATTCAGGTATCAAGTAGGCTTGATTTATGGATGATCTCTTCAGTTTCTTTTACATTGGAGAATCTGTAATTGAGCTTTGTGATTCTAGTCTCCTGCTGAGTAGATAGCTTGCCTCCAGGTATAGTTTTTAGAAGTCAAACATGAATTTGAAATAGTTTGCTCAAGACTGTGCTCCCAAATATCTGTATTTATCTACTCATACAGCAGGAGAAAGGTATACTCTGGCCACCACCAGCACTTCCCCAGAAGAGACTGTTAGGGCAGAGCCTTGAGAAAACACTCCCTCTCCTTGGACCCCTCCTCTGCAGTGCTGGTGGGGGCTCAGCCCAGGCCATCTGTCAGGTGTGTATCTTATCCCTCAGGGTCCCGGCATCTCAGAAATTGAATCCATTTCAGTTCCCCTGAACAACTTTAGCTGAAACAAGCCTTCAGGTTAGTTTGCCAATGCACGTTGTAAACTCAGGGGGTTTACCTGTTTGGACCTTCTTATGAATGTCATCATCAGCGTTAGGAGCCTGCAGTCACTCTGCACGGCAGCCGTCAGCAACATTGGTGTAGAGGAAACCTTCTTATGAATGTCATCTTCAGCGTTAGGAGCCTGCAGTCACTCTGCACGGCAGCCGTCAGCAACATTGGTGTAGAGGAAACAGGGCTGAGCTTGGGACTCCACTGACTTAGTCTATGCGAGAGTGGTCACATTTGCCTAGATTGCCGGTTTGAGAAGTCCTAAACTTCCATTCAGTAGAAAAAGAAATCTATATTCACAACACAAGGTTTCTGTTTAATTGGGTCAATAATCATTTGCAGCGATTCACTGCTGCCCACACTTAGAGATAAGAAGACAAAAGGGGAACCGAAGGAGCATTTGGTCTGTGCAGAATTAGAGGCTAGTTGCTTCAGCTGAGATGTGATAGTTTGCAATGGAGCTGATCTGTTTAGTGCAGCAACTCTACTGATTTTGGCTAAAATTGCACTTGGGTTTGCCATATTTCTTTAAGATTGATTTGAAGAATGATATTATAATTTTATGTTTGTGATATGTATATCCCACATTTCTTTCCTTGGAATAGTTTTTAAGAGATTTATTTAGGGTTTATCTTACAAGGCTACAAGTGAATCTTTCTTAAAGTAGAATATAAACATCTTAACACAATAACTAAGAAAATGACATGAAGGCTATGTTAACCACTTTGATGAAAATACCACACTGTACCCCATGATTGCATTAATGTACACAGCTGTGATTTAATAAAAAAAATGCAAAAAAGGTACAATTCACATACTATATAGTTTACGCACTTAATGTATATAATTTCATGACTTTTAAATTTTTTATTAATTTTTAATTAAAATTATAACTATATACATTTATGGGGTACAATGTGATGATTTGATATGCAACATGGAATACTTAAATCAAACTGTTTAATATAGCCATCACCTTACTTACTTATTTTTTGTGGTAAGACATTTAAAATTTACTCTTAGTTATTTTGAAATATACCCTTGCATTATGCTTATTAGGTGAGATCCTACCTGATGCCCTCCTTCCTTCACCAGTTGCCCTTCTCCCTTTCCCTCCCCTCTCCCTCCTCACCCCTGCACCTTGTTAGACTCTATTTGTGTTTTATCATGCCTGTGAGTACATGTTTGTGTTTATACATTGGTTTCATAATAGTATGGAGCACATTGGATACTATTTTTCCATTCTTGAGATACTTTACTAAGAAGAATGTGTTCCATCTCCATCCAGATAAACATAAAAGATGTAAAGTCCCCATCTTTTTATGACTAAATGGTATTCCATGATATACATATACCACAATTTGTTAATCCATTCATGGGTTGATGGACATTTGAGTTGCTTCCACGACTTGGCAATTATGAATTGCGCTGCAATAAACATTCTGGTGCAGATGTCTTTGTAGTAAAATCATTTTTGTTCTTCTGGGTAGATACCTAGTAATGGGATTGCAGGATCAAAAGGAAGGTCAGCTTTTTTAGAATATTTTCATCACCTTTTTTTGCCCAACCCCAAGCAACCACAAATCTACTTACTGTCTCTCTATATTTGCCCATTTTGGGCATTTCTTATAAAAGGGACCATAAAATAAATATGTGGGGTTTTGTGACTGGCTTCTTTCATTTAGCATGTTTTGAAGGTTCATACATGTTGTAATGTGTATTAGCACTTCACTCTGTTTTATTGTTGAAAAATATTCTTTTGTGTGGATATACCATATTTTGTTTGTCCATTCACTAGTGGAGGGACATCTTTGTCTTTTATGAATAATGCTTCTGTGGACATCTATTTACAAGTTTTTGTGTGAACATAAGTTTTCATTACTCTTGATACATTTTTAGGAGTAGAATTACTAGGTTAACTGGTAACTAACCCTATGTTGAACATTTTGAGGAAGTGCCAGGCTGTTACAATGTGGCTGCATTATTTTGTACTCCCATCAGCAGGGTATGAGAGTTCTGAATTCTGTACATCCTTGTTAACACCTGTTAGTATCTTAGACATTTTTGCTGTAGCCATCCTAGTGGGTATGAAGTGGCATCTCATTGGGCTTAATTTGCACTCCCTTGATCACTAATGACGTTGAGCATCTTGTCAAGTGCTTATTGGCCATTTACATTTCTTTTTGTGAGAAATGTATATTCACATCCTTTGCCTGTTTTAGGCTGGGTTTTGGACCTTTATATTATATATTCTAGATTGAGTGAGTGCCTTAGTGGATATGATTTGCACACCTGTTTCCCCATTCTTTGAGTTGCCTTCTGACTCTCTTGCTAGTATCCTTGAAAGGGCAGACATTTTATTTGATGAAGTTCAGTTTATCCATTTTTTCTTTTGTTCACTGTGGTGTCATATCTAAAGTGCCGCTGCCAAATCTAAGCTCACAAAGAACTAGTTCTGTGTTTTCTTATAAGAGTTTTGTAGTTTTAGCTCTTATATTTAGGTGATGATCCATTTCAGATAACTTTTTTTATATTATCTGTGTTAAGGATCCAACTTCATCTTTTGTACACAGCTATCTAGTTGTCCTAGAACCATTCGTTGAAAAAAAACTATTCTTTCCCCATTGTCTAGTCTTGGCATCCTTGTCAAAAACATCAGTTGACCATATAATTGAAGGAATAAAAATATATGGATCTATTTGTGGACACTAAAGATTATTCTGTTGAACTATCTGTCTGTTCTTATGACAGTACCAAACTATCTTGATTACTTTGTTTCCTTGGAATATTTTTAATTCATGAAATGTATGTTCTGAAAATATAAAACTGTATACCACTAATACATTGTTAAATTAACTATCAAATCATGTACTCACTTTTCAAATCAGGTTCGTTAGTCGTATTTAGAGGACATCCAAGCATATTATTTTTAGTATACATTAATAGGATTTGGCATTTTTAGAAAAATGTTTGTCCTTTTCATTATTTTTTTTCCTGCAGCAATTTGATATAGATAATCAAATTTTGCTGGTATCGCTAACTAATTCAGGAGAGTTCTTTGGGATCAACCATGATGACATGGAGAAGAGGAGAGATTTACAATGGGAATCCACATCTAAATATATCTGCATGGCAGGGGTTCAGAAGGAGGTTTGAGGAGGTTTGATTTAAAAGCTAATGAAGGAGTGGAATGCTGGCTCAGGAACTCAGTTGTCTGTCAAACCCTGAACCCAGCAAAGCCCTCTCCTCCCAGTTTGCGTGATTGACAGTGGAAAGAACTGGAGTCAGGTTAAAGGAAGACAGCCCACAATTGAGTGTCTTGTTCTGATCTTTATAGACATATTAAAACAAAATAACGTAGCTGAATGCAGTGGCAAACAAAAGGCCGCAGTTTCTCACTTGATAACTGTCAGAGGAACAATAGATATTCCTCAAGATAATATAAATTCTGTTGCTTCTACTGTGGAAGAAAGCAACACACAGTCTAGGATTTATGATAAGATGTGCTCCTAACAAAAGAACATCAAATCCACAAGGCTCATGTTCTACCCAGTTTATTTTACTGAAAATCAGGAGTTGGGCTTCAATCATTTGAAGTAATTGAGAGGTTCTGAATCTTAGTCAACAGCCAGGATTCTCCTTCCGATGTAAATACGGTCATTCATTTATTTGCTCCAACCCTCTCCCCTCCACCCTTTCAGGCTTCCCCTGTCATGGTGTCTTACCTAAAGGAAATGTTCAGTACAGGAGACACTTATCTGGGGCTGGGAAGAGAACTAGAGAGGAAACTAGAGGGGGGTGGAGGAAGGACTGGGTACTAAAAGCAGAGCAGAACTGCAGACAGGAGCAGTGAGCTGACAGATCGCGAGGGACAGGGGAGGACATCCCTCTAGTCTCCCCATTTCTGTGCATTTTCCCCATTTCAACAGCAGAATGCGAGAAGTGATGACCTAGGATTAAATCTGTGTGTCATTCAGGTCACACTGTTCACCCCGCACCAAAGTCTCCTTTCAACAAGAAACTTTCAGAACTGAACCACAATTTATGTTACCAAAAAGCATCAATGCTTGTTTCAAACAAATTACTGTTTTTTTTTCAAATTTAGAATAAGTTATTTGAATTTTACTATCACTAAAATAACACACATATTTATTTGGCATAAAGTGGGAAAAATACGGAAGAGCACGTACGTTGATTTGTATTTGATTAACAAACATTTTTTATTCCCTCCTATTTGCAGTTTTGCCTCGACTTTATAATTTGCTTTGTGCAGGGAGACACAGAAAGCTCAATGTTTGACATAAATATGCTGGAATTTTACAGCGAACTGGCTCCATCTCTCTAACAGTCTATATCTGTCTGTCTTTTTTTCTAACTTTCTTTCTCTTTGGTTCTAGGCCAAGAAAGAAGAGAGAACTCTCTCCACCACATTTCAAAGGGACCACACTGCCAGAACTGGGGATACTTTTTGGACAAACATTTCTCCAGGGTAAATATGACCATTGTACTAATAAGGGGGCACAGCATTAGAATTTTTGAATTCCAGTGGTACAGCAGAAAGGTTTAATTGTTTAGTCTTAATACAGGCCCAGAGTGATAGGAGGGGGAGAGAGGGAAGAAAGCAGAGCTATCGGGGTATCCTGCAGACCCCTGTAAATGTGTTCCCAGGAGCGCACCATCAGCATCTGGGAGCTCACTGAGCTGTGCTGGAAATGTGTGGGCAAAGGGGACCAAAGGGGAAGCTGCACTTTCTTTCTTCACGTTACAGAGAGTCATGTAAACAAAAGCCAGTGTGGTTTGACTATAAAAATAGCATTTTTGTCCTTTACGAGGGGGGAAAAATGGGTAGTTTCCTTGAGAGGTTAAAATAAGCTATATGCTCTATTCATGTCACAAGAAGGGAAAGCCTGAATTACAATATTTTATACCAACTCAGACTTGGAAATAGGGGAGATTTTAAGGAAGTCTGCGTTCTATGAAAACGCCTACAGAGTAAGCCTTTTGTTGGTTGGTGAGAAATGCTTCATAAGTTCTTGTTTTGTAAAATCATATCCTTAGTGCCTTTTGAGGGGACGGGAGAGGTGTGTGCATGTGTGTCAGTGAAAGAGAGAGAGAGAACAGGCAAAGAGGAATCACTGGTGTCAGGCTATACATTTCTGAGGAGTAGCACTAGGTGCTTTCTTCATGAATCATGAGCTTCGCGGGAATAAAGGCTTCCCAGAAGCAGCTAAGTTCCCAGTCAGCTTTGGCATTCGTGAATTAGCTGCCAATATTTTAACACAAATTGCTGTGTCATTTCTATGAAGTTTTCCCATTGCAGCTCAGTTGGTAGCTAAAAGCTGTTTCATTTTATCTGATGAAGTACCCTCTTCCTCCCTTCTCAAGACATGTGTGCACCCACACACAAAGACATGCAAAAATATATGATCCAATTTCAAAGAAAATACACTAGTCAACTTGGCCTGTGGGGTAATATTCTGTAGTTGAGGCTACCCCGCCTGTCACTTCTAGAAGGCAATTTCAGAGTGGCAAGAAGAGAGTCATGTGTGTTTTCCTCCTCGTTCCTGTCCCAGTTATTCTCTTCTGAAGGGGTTGGGTGGGGGGATGTGGCTGTACATTAGGGGAGAATTTTGTGATACTATTCATTCTCAGTTCTGACAGAGAGGACATTGTTTGTTCACTGTAATAGGCTTGGCAGGAATCTGTGCTGTGCATACAGAATGGGAAAATCGCAGAGCAGTGGGACATTGCGAATTTTTAAGCAATACGCGTAGATCAGCGTGGAGATTTTTTAAAAGTATATTTTAGTAGCACCTCATTATCATAGATGCAGGTCGTAATTTGGGAAAGTAGTTTTCCTTTTAGTGATAGTTTTCTTCACATTGCATTAGGCATGTATTGCATGAAAAGAAAGTCTTTAAGAGAGCAGCATTTATATCTAGTACGGGAGTAGTAAGAATTAAAATCATGGAAGTTTAGAAATCCTTGGTGAGCACACAGGACCTGCTTTGATATTGTTGCTTGCTCATTAGCACTCATGTCAGTACAAATGAAAATTAACCTAGGAGGGTCATCTGGTGATTCACAGAAGCAAGCGTGTGTTGCCGAAGATAAGATTGAAAAGATAGACTCAGAGATGTGCTTTGAGGTGAGAGGTACACTGCTGGGGAGAATGCGAGAGGGGACCATGTCCCACATGTTCAGAATATTTAGACATCGTTTAAAGACAACAAGTACTAAAGCAAACGTTCAAAGCAACGTGCAAACCCTAGATTGAAAATTGAAATGTCCGTGACTAAGTCCCTTTGTCTCTGTTTCTTAAGATTTGTGTGTTCCTACCTCTCCCTGAACATAGGGACTGTGCAATCCGATGGTCTCCGATAGCCCCACGTGTCTGGGGACTTCGTGTGAATGAATATGTATACGTGTGTTCCTTACTAGAGCAGAAAATGATATTGCCAGGCTGCTATGTTTGCACACCGAGCACATGAGCTGGTGATCAGGAGAGACACAGGTGTCCAAGGGCACTGCCAACTCCAAGTTTAAGGGCCCCTCATCCTTAGGCTCAGAGATTTATCATTACTCCCCAAATTTGGCTCATAACTTGTAAGAACAGTTCTCTGGATATTTTTACAAAACTACATAATATAAATTATGAAATTTCTAAAATTATAGTTGTGATGGTGTTTGTATACAGTAGGTCAGTGGATTATTGCAAATCCCTCTAGGCTCTTTTTTTTTTTTTTAATTTGAGACAGAGCCTCAAGCTGTCGCCCTGGGTAGAGTGCAGTGGCATCACAGCTCACAGCAACCTCCAACTCCTGGGCTCAAGCAATTCTTCTGCCTCTGCCTCCCACGTAGCTGGGACTACAGGCACCCGCCACAACGCCAGGCTATTTTTTGGTTGCAGCCATCATTGTTTGGCGGGCCAGGCTGGATTCAAACCCACCAGCTCAGGTGTATGTGGCTGGTGCCTTAGCCACTTAAGCCACAGGCACCAAGCCTCCCTCTCGGCTCTTTATGCAACCTATGGAAAGATTAGTGTCATATAACAAAACACATACCATCTGCTTTGTTTTTAAACTTTTCATCTTTTAAAATGTATTTGTTCAGTCACCTTTTGAAAGATATGTTTGTATATCTTTTTTACTACTTCCTCCTCCCCTGATATTTGTCTATCTTTTCAAAAACATATAGAAATATATTCAGACGACAGTATTTTCAAGTACATAGAAAAGAAACCAAGAAGAGTTAATAAAGTTTTTCCAAACTCTTTCCCTTTATATCTTCTGTCTATATAGTACATTTTTGGGGTTTATTTGTAAAATAGTTTTCATTTGATTGTTTTTCATAACTGAGTCAAGGGTTACTGAGGAAGGTGAGGCCCAGGCAGAGGCAGCATCTCTCCTGTCCCCACCGGGAGCTGGAGGCACTGCCTGTGGCAGCAGAGCTGGGGGCCCTGGAAGACACCACCTTATCTGGGGAGAATGCGAGAGGGTTCCCGCAGGGTAATTGCGGGCCCAGCCTGACTCCGCAGCCACACCTCCTGTTTGGCCTGCTTGTTCTTGTTCTGCCAGAATCCCCAGTCACCACTGTACTGGAGGCCTGAACCTTAGGACGTGCCTCCGATAGCCGGCTCTCCCCAACATGTGATCCCAGCTCGCAGGAAAGCGGTGGGAGCCGCAGGCTGCTCCGTCAGCCTGTGCATTGGCCCTGTGTGAATCCCTGTCACGGATCAGGCTGTCTTAAAGTCAGGTGGGTGAGCGCCTTATTTTCACCAACTCTGTGTGTTACTGTCCCTTATGAAAGGAATTGTTCATCAGCCAGGGGAAATGGGAGTAAACACTTAAGGACACTGTTTTATTTAACAATTACATAGTACCGACTCTGAGGCAAGCACATTGCAAATACTAAACTTTAATCCTCCTGACTATCCTCCTCCTCATGTTACCATTCCCATTTTCCTGAAGAAGAAACTGGAGTTCACTGAGGGTAAGTAACTTGCCACGTGAAGGTGGAGGCGATGTTGGCATCCAGCCGTCTGCACCAGCGCCTGTCCATTAGAGCCCTGTACACCCAACACAAGTGCGTCCTGGACCATACCAGAGCTTGCTTAACTGTCACATCCTTCTGTGGTCTGTGAACACATGTGCCACCACACAGAGGTACACACGGCGTGTTACATTGTCATGTTTGGACCTCTCCCCCTCTGACTGACGATGTTTACTTCAGTGGAAGAAGAGCTTGTAATTGCTGTCCTTCTAGAACGCACAGTGAGTGCAAGCTATTGCTGCGTGGTGCACAGGACTGCGGGCCCTTCATCTGTGGTGGCCAGGGGAGCCGTTCTCCTTGCTCCTGCAGCGTGCCTGCAGAGGGTCACCCACGCAGCACAGGGAGGAAGGCCTCTTCCCTGACACCTCTTTCACTAGTGGGTCCTGTACCTTTGACATTCTTTGGCCCTGGGCTCAGCAGAGCAACACAACCTACCACCATGGGGATCAGCCACTATCGAGGCTGATGTGTCAGTGGGGCGACCATTTGCCTGTTACTCTCTCCTACCTGCTGTGGGGATTTGGAGCTTTGCTTCTGGAGGCCTTGTCTTACCCTGGCACCTCCCAGAGTATGCCCTGAGGACTGCTAATGGGTGAAGCTCGCCACTGTGCTCTCAAAAGAAAAAAGGTTTACGATCACATACATTTGGGAGACATGGGTTAGTCTGAATTAAATTCGTTTACTTATTTCAGGATTACTCAGAATTTTCTTGTGACTCTCCAAGATGTAGAAGATAGAATTGTGTAACTTTTCTGTTCTCTCAGTTGGGGAGAAGTGTCTATGAACATCCCTTTGGGCAGTGCTGTCTTAAGAAGAGGAGAGATCAGAGATGTAGTGTTGTAGGAGGCAGCCAGCTACTGAGGGTAAATTAGTAAGCCATATTTGGGGTCCCTAAATTCTAGCTCTTCTTCAAACCAGTTTCAACTCTTTGGGATGGTGGAGCATCACATTTCTCATTTGCAGAATATGGAGGAAAGAACTGGGTGACCTCTAAACTCTTGTCACGTTTATAAGCTGGCATCTGTTTATACCCTACCTTGTTCCAAAAGGGCTTTCAGAATAAGAGATAATATAGAATGCATCGCACAAACAATCAGTGGAGGCAAAAAGGAGACCTGGGGAATATAGGGTAGGAAAGATGGAGGGAAGAAGGAGTTTAGGGGGCTGAATGGATTCTGTGAACTCCTTGACACGATAGAACCAAATTTTGCTCTCTGCTTTCTAAGGAACAGTTTGAAAGAGAAACTACAGACACAGCTTCATAATTAACAGGGTCCTAAGCTAAAAAGAAATAGGTGTTTCCAAGAGAAACACCTTCCCCGATTTCAAGAACAAATTTCCCCCAGGATTTCAATTCTGTGGTATGGCCCTTTGGGTCTTTTAGGTAGAAATTTTGGCTCTGTGGCCAGGTGATACCAAAGAGATCGAGAGCTTCAGGTGATATGCTTCGTAGGTAGCTGTGGACACGTCATCCTCATTTACAGAATCATTACACACTGTCGCCCAGCCTTGCTCGGTGCATGCGGAGATGTTTGGGTCTCTGCTCTGGGCCCTGAAGGCGCTGTAGGACAGGAGGCCCAGAATCTCAACTGTCTCCAGGGTGGACAGTTCCAAAGCAGGGGTAGCGGTGTGACCTTTGTGCATCACACACCTGTTCTGTGTTTTCAGGGTCCCCATCCCCTTCTCCGCCACCCACCTCTTCTCACTTGTCGGGTTCTGGATCTGGGTTTCCCACCAGCCTCTTCACAAAATCATTGTGATTCAAAGGTGTGCCAGGCGTTTTACTCTGTTCAGAGTCGGGAAGGTTCAAATCCAAATTCAAGTATTAATAAATAAAATGATTACTTAAATATGTGTAAGAAAATAATAGCGTTTGAGGACCTCTTAGAGTATGCAAAGCTATTAGTGACAGATGAGCTAGCAAGCTTATGACTCACGTAAACACTGCAAGCTCCTATGGTGGCTTTAATTAGTTTTATAATTAGTCATGTACTGTCACTTTATACATATAATGGATAACTGATTAAAGATAATAAAGCATAAGAAACACTGATGTGATAAGCTGCAATCATCGGGTCAGCTTTCTTATATATTTTCATACTGTAGATACATTTATTTCCCAAACTGGATAGTAGTTACATTGGTATTTGTTGTATTATTCATTTGGTAAACCCAAAATACCTTAATATATTTATAAAAATTTATATTAGGATGTTAGTTATCTGTGCAGTATAAAATTCAATGTTAAGAAAAGAAAATGTGGTGACAATGATGCACAATTTGGCTTTATATTTATTAGAAATAAATGTTACGGCTCAGCGCCTATGGCTCAAGCAGCTAAGTGCCAGCTACATACACCTAAGGTGGCAGGTTCGAATCTAGCCCAGGCCCGCCAAACAACAATGATGGCTGCAACAAAAAAATAGCCAGGCGTTGTGGCAGGCGCCTGTAGTCCCAGCTACTTGGGAGGCAGAGGCAGGAGACTCGCTTGAGCCCAGGGGCCAGAGGTTGCTGTGAGCTGTGATGCCACAGCACTCTACCCAGGGGGACAGCTTGAGGCTCTGTCTCCAAACAAAAAAAAGACTGGCATTGTGGCGGGCGCCTGTGGTCCCAGCTACTTGGGAG
>NW_003852399.1:43523273-43535660 GCF_000181295.1 Otolemur garnettii
AAAAAAAAAAGAGAAAGAAATGTTACTCATACCCTTTCTCTATCTGTATAAATATGCATCTCCTCACAGTTTTCTTGATACTCTGACAACACAGTCAAATGAAACACAATTGGTATTAATTGCACAGAAAAGCTTACAAATAGCCACCTAAAACTTTCTGTCTTGTCTCATTGTAACACAAAACTGCTGCGGGTTGATTGTTTTTGTCCAAGACGCAAGATACTCAAAATTAGTTAATGAAAACAACTTTTATCTATTGATATCATGAAATAATAAATATAGCTTGAAACGTATATAATTCACTTTTAAACCAAGGATATACCAATTTGGCATTTCAAAAATTTGTCTGCAAGTCATGAGTTTCATTATATAATGAATTTAAAGTAAATGTAATAGCACATCCCTGGTCAAATAAGAAAAAGTTGAAGTAATAGAATTATTAAAATTTTTGTGTAAGTGAACTGAATAATATGATCTTTAATAACAATTTATCTAAAACCAAGTAGTTTTACTTAAGTCATTTCTTACATACCATGTTTCCCCGAAAATAAGACCTACCCAAAAAATAAGTCCTAGCAGGATTTCTATGCATTTGTTAAATATAAGCCCTACCTCGATGCATTTTGGTGCGGTAAGGAAGACATCCTCTGAAAATAAGCCCCAGTGTGTCTTCTTGAGAAAAAATAAATATAAGACAGTGTCATATTTTAGGGGAAACATGGTACTATAAAATTTTAAAATAGTTAAAATACCTTTCAGGGAGGTTTGCAAAATTTTAACTATTCAAGTCAGAACAGGTTAATCCTTTAAAAAAGCCAGGAAAAGATGGTGCAATAATTACTTGTATTCAGTTTAAAGGGAACCTTGCTGTTCTTGAGTAGATGGCTGATAATTGGATAATATGACCTCTGGTCTGTTTCAGAAGGAAGATTGAAAGCCAAAGGGATAGTCAGCATTTTAGAAGAAAATGTATGAAGCCATTCCTGCCATGCCTTCCCTTGTCCCCCACATAGAAGCATCTCCTGTAATTTCCTATCCTACGTCTTGGTGAAAAAATCAATGATCATCTTAAATTGAAGACTAACCCTAAAGGCATTCTACACATCCCTATACTATTTAACTTCTCTGTATTTATTGAAGATATACATAAAATATTTATACTGTTTTGAAATATCAATTGTAAACCAGTAGCATTTTCCCAATAATATATGGGCATTATTTCTACCATCTTATTTGGTAGGTTTATTCTTTTTCAAGTTCTAACTTTACTATTAATTTATTTTTATTACAGTAAGTAAGTTTACACCAATAATTACATCCAATACAGCAAAAAAAAAATCAAAATGATTTAGATTGGTATCGTTATTTTCCAATATTGATGTTGCTTGGCTATTCCAATTGTTAATTTAAAAATCCAATTGTCATCAGAGTAACTACAATTTAAGAAAACTTCAATAAATGTCTCAAGAAGTATATCAATGGATATGATTTCAGGAAAAAGAAATAATGCAGGAATGAAATATCTTTTACCATGAGTTAATGAAAAACTACAGCAATTCTCAAATTATAACTAGCTTTCCTTTTCAAACGTTAGAAGAACAATTTATTTGTACCAGGAAGTACTTGGTAAAGAACTATGTTTGGCAACTTGGAGAACATTTTTAGCATTTGAATTTCCCTATTTATAGGACAGCATCAGGCAGAGGAAAATGTCTGGCATTTCTATAAGGGATACAAACGCTTTAACATTCACTGTTGTGATCTAACAATTCATTTCAGAGTAAGATGAATCATTCTTGTTTGGAAAATGTTTTATACAAATATTGGCAAGGAAACCATCACTGCATTTCTGTGGATTTTAAAAAAGCAAACTCCTCTAAAGTAAATGATGACAAATTATACATATTACTTTCTTCTTCAGTTCTGTGTGAACTGCCTTTTATTACTCTAAATTCTTGCGCGACTCTGCCCCATTTCTTACTTTTTAGAGTGTGTTAATCCGTATTGAGATCAGAAACATTTTCAGGTCCTTCCAAATGTGAAATTCTACTTAACCTAATCTTCCTCTTATCCACTGTGTTTTTCTCCTAATTGAAACTCCAGATTACTTCATTAACATATGCCCTTTTTTTTTTACATTAGAGAACATGAGAACAGTAATTTATAGGATTTTACCCTTAATTGGCTGAATAGTAGAGGAGGAATATTCATATTCTCTCTCTCTCTCTCTCTGTCTCTCTCTCTCACACACACACAACACACAACACACATGTGCATACACAGTTGAAAAAATGAAAAATAGCACAAACTAAATGTAATGCAGCATCCTGGCTAGGATCCTGGAACAAAAAAGAACATTAGATTAAAAAGTAAGGAACTGCAAATAATAATAATGAGGTACCAATATTGGTCCGTCAATTATAACAAATGCACCATATTTAAGATATTTGTGATAGAATAAAAATCCAGCCAATGGATTTATAACTAATGTATTCAGCGACCATAGTTGACTTCAGCCAGCTTTGTAATGAGAAGAATTGGAGTGAAAAGTGATAACAGTTTCTCCCGTTGCCAAGGTCTCCTACTGAACATAGCCATCTATAGCAGAGACTGGCAAAATCCAAACGTCTGGCAAAAGCTGGGAACCAAATCCAGCCCTGCCACCTGTTTCTACAGAGCTTAAAAACACTTTCTTATCTTCCACATGCCCCGGGAGAGGTGAGACGATTCAGATTCAGATGTCCTGGGCTCTATTCCCCGCCATTTGGTGTTAGGGGCATTGCTTGACTTGATTAAACTCTCTGGGACTCACTTTCCATATCTGTGAAATCAAAAAGTCAACCAGATTTTTCTTTGAGAGAACCTATGACTTAGAAAATTCTGACTCTGAATATGTGTTGGAGGTCTGTTTGTGATTGCAGCCATAGAGTTTGAGGATGAAGTATTGGCATTGAATCAATTTGCATGTATTATGTAACTTATAACAAGATTATTCATCATTTTTGAGAGTTATTGAACTTTACATAAAAAGAATAATCACTGTAACAAACACTGTTGCCGTGTGAGAGTCACTTATGTACTTGGAAGATAAGACTATAGTTTTTTGAAATAGCCATATTGAATCTGAACTCAAAATCATATTAAAATATTAGCTCTATTATGAATTCTATGTAGATCATGATTATTAGCCCTTTGTCAGATTTGTAACATACAAATATCTTTTCCTATTTGGAAAGTTGCTTGTTTGCTTTAATTGTTGTGTCCTTAGCTATGCAGAAGCTTTTTAGCTTGATTAAGTCCCATTCATTTATTTTTGTTATTGCCGCAATTGCCAATGGACTCTTCTTTATAAAATCTTTCCCTAGGCGAATATCATCAGTTTTGCCCACACTTTCTTCTGGAGTTTTTATCATTTTGTGTCTTAGGTTTAAATCTTTTACCCATCGTGAGTCAATTTTTGTAAGTGGTGAAAGGTGCGGGTCTAGTTTCAGTCTTTTACATGTGGTTATCCAGTTCGCCCAGCACCTTAGGGATTCTTTTCCCCAGTGTGTGCTTTTCTTTGGTTTATCAAAGATCAGATGTTATAGGAGGCTGGTTTCATCTTTAGGTTTTCTGTTCTGTTCCATAGATCTGTGTCTCTATTTTTGTGCCAATACCATGCTGTTTTTATCACTATAAACTTACAACCTGAAGTCTGATAAAGTGATGCTCCCAGCATTATTTTTATTTCTAAGAATTGTGTTGGCTATATGGGGTTTTTTTCTGGTTCCATACAAAACAAAAAAACTATTTCTTCAAGTTCTTCAAAGTAGAACTCAAATTAATCAACACAAAAGAGCAAACAACTCCATTTATCATTGGGCAAGAGGCATACACAGAGCCTTCTTTGAAGAAGACAGACAAATGGCCTACAAACACATGAGAAAATGCTCACCTTCCCTAATAATCAGAGAAATGCAGATCAAAACCACCTTAAGATATCACTTTACCCCAGAGAGAATAGCCCACATCACAAAGTCCCAAAGCTGCAGATATTGGCACAGTTGTGGACAGAGGGAAACACTTTTACACTGTTGGTGGGAATGCAAACTAGTGCAGCCTCTTTGGAAGGAAGTTTGGAGAATCTTCAAAGAACTAAAAGTAAACCTTCCATTGGACCCCACAGTCCCAGTACTAGGTATTTACCCAGAAGGAAAAAATTATTTTACCGTAAGGACATTTGCAATAGAATGTTTATCACAGCTCACTTCACAATCACCAAAGATGTGGAAACAACCCAATTACCCGTCCGTCCATGAATGGAATATAAACTGTGGTATCTGTATACAATGAAATACTATTCAGCCATAAAAATGGAGACTTTATGTCTTTTATATTAACCTGGATAGATTTGGAGAACATTCTCCTAAGTATCACAAGAATGGAAAAGCAAGTATCCAATGTACTCAATACTGATATGAAACCAACAGGTGAACAACTACACTCCCACCCAAGATAGAAACACGACTATATCCAAATAGGTGGGAGATGGGGTAGGAGTGAAGGAGAAGGGAGAGGGAATGGTGTCCTACTACCTAACAGGCACAGTGGTGGGTATATGGACATGTGGCACTCCTCCTGGGTGACGGACTCAGATACAACTTGGATGCCACCTAACAAATGCAAACAATGTCACCTAAATGTTTTATAAGTTTATATCAATCTGAATTTAAAAATATGTATTTTAAAAATTAAAACAAAATTAAACCATGCTTTAATTTATGATGAAAGTTATTCGTATGATAATATATATTGTATGCTTTCAGAAAGAAGGATTTTAGGCTTATGTACATGTAAGTTGTATATTAAGTGTCATTTAGCTTGAATTTATTATTTAATATAATCGATAGTGTGACATGGAATTTAATTTAGGCCAATAAAATTTTAAATTCCTAATTATGTTAAGGCCTTTAAGGACTTCCAGACCTTGCCAAGTGTTGATACTCAGCTTATTGAGTTAACCATCGGGAAGTTACTCATCTGATAGTTACCTCTTAATTTCCTTAGAGCAAATCATTATCTGTTGTAAGAAATAATTTTTCTGGTATACTATTTCAGTTCTGGGTTTGAGGTACAGACACATGAAAAAGGTTTCTAAATTTAGGACTACCTTTAAAATTAAATTGTAATAACTATTTGACTGGTGGAGGCACTCTGGGAAAAGGTTAAGTAGTGGTTCTCAATGTCACCAAGTCAAATCTTCCAAGGGGCTGTTTAAAGCCCCACCACCACCACGTGCAGGTAGGTGTAAACTAATTCAATCAATCCCTGAAGGCATTTTTAAAAAGATTCCCAGATGATTCCAGTATGTAGCCAAAGACGAAAACTCCTGCCCAGAGAACTAGCAATGGAAAGCCTCGTGGGCAAGCCTTTCTGTGGCAGAACTCTTCAGCTTTTCGTAATTAGGCAACTTGAGCAGTTCTGGAATCATTTAAAAGAGTTTATTTTCAAAAGGAAAAAGGCTTGGCAATATCTGAAAAATAACAAAACAGCAGGCTGCTTGCCCTAAATCTCCATCCTACAAATACCAGGAGAGTACATTGGATTTTGAAAGGTTTAGGGAAAAATGTCCTGCTCATGTCAATGCATGGATTTGCTTTGACTTTTGTTTTGTTTGGCATCTTATTTCATCTATAAGATCAATGGGCGCTAATGCTTATTGAGCACACCCGCTAAGTGTCAGGCCCTGTGCTAAACACCACTCTGTCTCACAGCCAGGAAAGATACAAAGTCAGACTTCTGTTATATTAGAGAACTCTTTATCTCAGTGTAATTGAATATTTAGCCATTTATTCATCCAGTGAACTTTATTAAATACATATGTTATTCCAAAAATAACCTTTAAAATGCCAGAAGAATACAGAGGATCTGTATCATTATTTATTGGATACAACTTCAGTGACTTTAAGTGAACATTCATTCAGCCCTTGATTTCATGATTGACAATTTAGGCTGGGCTCAGGTGGGCAATTCATCTCACCTGGGCTAGGCTTCCTGCTATTTGACTCTGCTGATCTCAGCAGGGCTCTCTCATATGTCTGGGGGCTTCAAATGAGACAAGCTGACTTGCCAAGCTCTGGTCCTTGTGGACTCTCATCCATCAACAGGTATGTTCGAATGTTAGAACAAGCCGTCAACAGGCTTGTTCGAATAATAGAATTAGGGTTTCCTGGAGAATGCGTGGAAGTATGCAAGGCAACTTGGGCCTTCTCTCAGAACTGACATACCATCACTTCTGCCACATTTCTTGGCCAAGGTAAGTCACAAGCCTAGTGGAGATTAAATGAGTGGGAAAACAGATTTCACCTCTTCATAGAAGGTACTGAAAAGTCACATTTTAAAGGGCGAAGATATTAAAGTAGGAGTGAGCAGTTGTGGTCACTTTTGCAATCAACCACAGGCAGAAAACTTTCCCTTTATCTTAGGACATTAAGGGAGGTTCCTGAGAGGTGGTTACATTTGAACTGGTTTCAAAGAAAGAAAATAAGCAGAAAATGCATTTCAGGGAGAGGCAATAGATGAGCAAAACCATCAAATTTCAAAATCAAAAGGAGAGGTTGTAAACTCCTAAATGTAGAAGATATGTCTCATCAACACTGAGCATGGAGAAGGCACTTTCTCTTTTACGCCAACAAGAATCAGTGCAGTTGAGTGACTGAGAGAGTGAGCCCTTAAACAGCTATAGTAACCTGATAGCTTTACCATTTACCAGCTTATTGACCACGCACAAGTTACTGTGCCTCTGTTAGGCGCAGTGAGGATAATAATAGTTGGTTAGCTTTTACCGCACAACAAACCACCCCGTTGACTTAACAGCTTAAAAACAATAGCCATTTACTTAGCTCCTGATTCTATGGTTGTATAGTTAGGGCAGGCTTAGCAGGCAGGGTCTTCTGGTTCCGGTCGGGCTCATGCATGGCTGTACAGTCCGCTTGCAGTCAGCTGTCTCTGTCTGCTTCTAGGGGTTGGCTGAGTGTTGAAGGGCAATGAGGATGAGTGAGCAACATCTCTCATCCAGCAGGCTGGTCTGTGTTTATTCACACAGACAATCAGTGGGGTTCCCTAGTGCTTGTGGAAGCATGCAAAGCTTGTGGTCCAGGTTCAGGATTGACACACCATTGCTTCAGGCCAAAGTGAGCCTCAAAACCATCCCAGAATTAAAAGGAAAGAAATAGACAACATTTCTTGCTGGAAACAGCTGCAAACTCCCATTTCAGGAAGTGAGACTACATGGGAGGGACAACTTATAATCATCTTTGCAATCTGCTACACCTATCTATAGCTCATAGCAGCCCTATGAGGAAAAAATTAAGTGTAATTTGGTTTTCCTAGGTAAGGCTTGAAGTTTAAAAATACCTGGGAAATAGTGTGTATTTAGTTTGTGGTAACTATTAACTTTTTATATATTGGAATGCAGATTTCCAGGCAAATTCTTTAATTCCTTACTTTTTTGAAGAGTATCAGATCAGCCCCCAGATCGTGCTCACAGAGTTAGATGTTATGCCTTCTTTCCCTGTCTACATGTATATCTTGGCACGGAATCCAGGGCTTGGCACCTGATGAGGCTGACAGGGCCTGGCAGCAACAGTATGATATGCTTAACATAAAGGGTCAACGTAAGAAAAGAGCCAGAAATTGGGAAGTGTAATACTTCAACTCTAAAACTATTAAAGGCCATCTATTTATTCTTTTTTAATATCAAAGCAGTAAGGGGTTACAAATGCTTTTGTTTATGTGGATCACTTTTACAATGCTTGAGTCATGGCTGAAGTGTGCTCATCACCCAAAGAGTGGTTATTCTACCCAATAGGCAGGTTTATGCCTCTCCCCAAAGGCCTTTTGTAATGACTAAAACCCCATTTCAGAACTTATGCAAAGAATGAAAACCTTAATAAATTGTTACAGATTTCTTTCACTGCTGTAAGTATTCTCAGAAAACCATCTAAGGCCCACATGGTTCTAGATTGATCCATAAATTGCTCTTGGTTTCCATAAATTGCATTCAATAGAGATTTATTTAACTGGCAGCTAGAATATTTCTAATCAGTGACATAGACTGCCAAAAGAAGACCTTGTCTTCTTTGAGCTAAGTAGAATGTCAAAAATTATTTAGGAATGTATAGTTCATTGAAGATGGTAACTGGTTTTTTGTAATTATGAAACTTTAAAGCTCTTTAAAGGGATCTCAGGTGGTCATTGGGTCTGCCCCTGACTGCAGCCTGCCTTACCCAACCCACCAACTCCAGAAACTCCAAGGCCATCAAAAAGGCTCCCTGTCCACCTGTCTGTGCACCATTTTCACACACTGCTGTTCTTCTTGTGACTTCAGAAAGTCCTGGTGGTGGAGTAATTAAGAGCTGGAGCTCTGATCCTCATCTCGCTTTTTTTCCTTTCTGAGTGACAGGGGAAATGGCTGGAGCTGTTAGCCTCAGTTCCTCAATAATGATCAGATAAGACATTTATGTTCACATGGCTGTTCCATCACATTTAGAGTCGTTAGGCTGTTAACAACAGCACAAATATTGAATCCCAGAAATTTAGGTTGTCGGAAAAGAAAAAGGGAGTATAAATGAACATTTCCAGGATAGCCCAGCACAAACGGGTTTGCTAATGGACTTGCTTCTGCTTTTAAAGCCCGCCAGGCACATCTGCAATTTCTGCCCTGTCTGTCTCATTCTCAAACATAGGAGTACAGGTCACTTTCTGGAAAGGCTTCAGTGCCTTTGCCATAAAGAATAAACAGTTCATTTTGAACACTCGGTGTTTTTGAAGTAATGTTTTACAGGCCACGTAATGAAATACCTAACGAAGTGGCAAGCAAGCACAAAGTAATAAGTATTTGTAGACTTGATGTGTCTGTCTTTGCAAGCCGAGAATGATTTCTGGTTTGTGAAATTTCTGTTGGCAAGGAAAGTGGTTTTTGTTGATACTGATAGACCATCTGGGGCTGGATAGTCTAAATTTGATGATTCTATTTATACTAAGTATCGTTAAGGGGGAATTCCATATCTTTCAAAAAACTTTTTTTTTTTTTTTTTTTGCCAAACTGGAAGATGTATACAGATTTATGAGCCCAGCATGAGAGAATTTTATCCTTGCAAATACGACAGATATTTTAAATTACTGCAATGAGTGTTTAATCCATAAAAATTAACTTGTAGTACTAGATTTCGTAGACACCTGAACATTCTGAATTTTTTAATATTGGGACTGTAAAAAAAATTACATTACATTAAACATTTTATAGTAAGCACATGTCTTGAAAGCTGTTGGAAATTCTGTTCAAATTGAGGGCACCCACAGATTTAGTAAGCATAATCTATTTCACATTTAGTTTTTACAGAATTAGTAAAATATAAATACTAAGTCTGTCTTATATGTTTATAGTAGTCACACAAGTTCTCACAAGCTGACACTAAGTAATAAGCCCTCATTCTTACATTTTTAAAGATCCTTTTACAGGATCCCATGTCTTTTTAAAGAATGGAACCAGCACCCAGCTTGAGTGGTGTGGAATAATCCTTTGCCCCAATCCCCACTCTGCTTTATTGCTTTTCAATCATCAAATTGGGTATTGATCACTATGTTTTATTATTTTTGTGCTATAGTTTTCTTAAGGTAACATTAAGAAGAAACCAGAATAGAAAAAACAAAAGATGAGAGGTATGTACCATGTCTTTCAGGAAAAATGAGAAATGGGGCATTTCTTTGCAAAAGGAAAAAAATATTCACACTTGACTAATAACCGTCTGGCCTAACTCACCATTCGTGTTGGCAACGTTGGAGTTTTGCTGGCAGCTGTGGGGTCTGTCTTCTTGGCTGGTCGATAAGCACCTCACTTTGTGTGGAACTACATTTTCTCCAACCCAGATGTACAATGAGGAAACGAATATAGGATTTAGAGTGGAAGGCAAGATAGGAGTCCACTATTTCCTAAATTAGCTGATGAGTCTCAGGCAGCCAACTTCGTTTCTTTGTCCTATTCTTTTCTCTCTATAAATAACCAGTGATTTTTAAAAAAATCCCTGAAAACCAAACACATAGCCCTACCTCAAACTGTTTACAAGATCTTTGAATGACTCAGAAAGTAAAATCTGTGAAAATGCTTGATAAACTCTGAAGTATTATACAAAAATAAGGCAATAAGAATAATAACAGCTGTTATGAATCAGTGGGGCAGGAGAAGATGGAGAAGGCTCTTGGGTCTTCATAGATGAGTTGAGGGCTCCGTTTAGGAAGCTCAGCCAGGCCATGTGGCTTATCAGCAGAACAGGATACCAGATATGACTTCCCCATATCTGATGGAGGGAGGGACTGACTTAGGGAAAGGTTGGGGCAAGGCTGAAGGAACAAGGAACTCTTGGGTTCCCGTGTTCAGCATGTCAGTATCATTGACCATGTTATTGTTATTGTCTCTTCGTTACAGTCTGCTGTAAAAAAAAAGTGCTAAGTCAGATACAATGTACCCTTTGTAAACCCATTTTATTTCAGAAAATACTTTGTGCTTATATGGCTTTGTAAAACTTTGAGCTTGAAAGTTCAAAAATCAATTAAATGACATATTATAAATCAGAAAAATAGTGTGATAATTTATAATTGTAGGGTTTTGGAGAAATAAATAATGCAAATGCAACCTGTTTTAAAATCTTTCCTCATGCTTTACAACTGTGCAAACCAAAACAAACAGAAACTAATTCCAAACACTAGTCTCCAGATCCAGCCAGATTCACTTTACATGACAGGAAGAGAGACTGCCGAGCACCAGGGGAGAGGACACGCCGCCCCAGTGCCTGCTGTCTCAGGTTTGAGTTCAGAGCAGGGTTTCCACACAGTCTAGGAGGTATGACAGGTGTTCATCAAATGTATCTCACACAAGTGAGTAGACATAGGAAAGGAGGTACTCTGGTAAACTCGTACAGCAATGGGCAATGACCTTGCACATGGAAAGACTTCCCCATATCTGATGGAGGAAGGGACTGACTTAGGGAAAGGTTGGGGCAAGGCTGAAGGAACAAGGTCCAGGGAAGGAGGAAATAGCCAGGACGTGGACAGTGAGGGAGGGGAATGAGATGAGCAGGAAGGCAGGCAAGGGCCAGACTTGCAGACTTCTTTATCCCTTGATCAGTGGGAATTTATTAAAGCAGGGATCCTCAGACTTTTTAAACAGGGGGCCAGTTCACTGTCCCTCAGATCATTGGAGGGCGAGACTGCAGGCCCTGGGACAAGTTGGCTGCTAAGCAGGACAGGTAGCGGTGGCAAAAACACCCGGCGGGCCGGATAAATGTCCTAGGTGGGCTGCATATGGCCTGAGGACCGTAGTTTGAGGATGCCTGCGTTAAAGAGTTTGAAGTAGGAGGTTCAGTGTTATCAAAATTTCCTTTTGGAAAAATTCCTCTGACTGTGGTCTGGGGAAGGGAGTGGAGGGCAGCAGTGGATACAGTGAGACCAGTGGGCTCTTGCAGTGGCCAAGATGGGAGACACTGGTGGTTTGGAATAGGTAACTGACCCTGGGAATACAGAGACAAGGACTAGTAGAAGAGATGGGTTCGAGGGCTTGCTATTGAATTAGATGTGGGGGAGATTGAGAGAGAGCAGTAAGTAGGAGACACTGGGATTCTACCTTGTGCAGCTAGCACAAGTAACATTAACAGAACAAGTAAGCCCTGGGTTCTGACCCCCTGGCAGGGGAAGATGGAAAGTCCAGCCTCGGGCACACCAAGGGTGGAGGGCCTGGAGGACACCCAGGTGGAGAAGCCAGGTGCACCACCTGAATATGGGACCTGCAGCTGAGATCAGAGGCTTAGGCCAGAGATACAAATTTGGAAATCAACCCTGGTGGGATGGGAATTGAAGCTACATTTGTAGATCACATGCCCAGAAAGATACTACAGAACAAAATAAGGAAAAAGGCTCTAGACTGAGCCTTAAAGAACCAAATTGTTTCACAGCCAGGAAGAGGAGCCAAACTCTGTGGGTGTCTTCCCAAATGTGTGATTACCATAGTCTGTCATCTTGCCCACACCTCTGTCCTTTTATAGATGTTAATTATTACAGACAGTTATAAAGGTTCACATCTAAAATGCAGTCTGATATTTTTACACAGAAATCTCTAGCAATTTATGCATAAACTTCACAATCTTGTGGATGTGAATTGCCTGACATAGGTAGGCAAAGTCTTTGACTGATATTTGATATTTAAGTAACAGAAGTAAAAAAATAATAATAATAGAAGAAAGGTCTGACAGGTAGATCTAGAGTCTTGGTCAATGCAGGTTCATGCTGCAGCTGGATTAGATCTGACAGGTAGATCTGGAGGCTTGGTCAATGCAGGTTCACGCTGCAGCTGGA
>NW_003852399.1:43536106-43564213 GCF_000181295.1 Otolemur garnettii
CTGTAGCTGGATTAGGTCTGGCAGGTTGTTCTGGAGGCTTGGTCAATGCAGGTTCACACTGTAGGTGGATTAGGTCTGGCAGGTAGGTCTAGAGGCTTGGTCAATGCAGGTTCACACTGTAGGTGGATTAGGTCTGGCAGGTAGGTCTAGAGGCTTGGTCAATGCAGGTTCACACTGTAGGTAGATTAGGTCTGGCAGGTAGATCTGGAGGCTTGGTCAATGCAGGTTCACACTGTAGCAGGATTAGGTCTGGCAGGTAGATCTGGAGGCTTAGTCAATGCAGGTTTACACTGCACCTGTGTTTCATAGCCAATGCCTAGCACTCCTGTTGCATCACACAGCACAGTGTCTGGTTGTGCCTCCTTTCATGTTGTTAACATTCAGCACTGCATTCAGAAGAACCTGCTTCTTTTAAAAACTTGATGTGTATGAAGTTTTCAATAATCAGCTGGTATCTGATTATTTCTCTTCATTAATTAAAGCCATGTTAAATTCAGGTCGTAAGATATAAATCATAAGAGCAGAATCAGTTGCTCTGAATGCAGTAAGATGTAGATTCTTCAAGTGTATTTCTGAATAAGATTTTGTTAAAGCAGCAAAGGAAGCAGCAGGAGAAATTAATATTTATTGGGTGCCTATTCTGGGCAAGGGCACTGAACTATGCATGTTTCACAAGATACAAATGTAGCTGATTTTGATAGTGGTATCAAATATACTTTTCTATGCTGAATGGAAAACTAAATACAGAAGATACTGAATGGAGCTGACATGCAAAACTCGGCACATGTTAGGAGGCTGGCAGTGTGTTATCAATATGGCCTAAAAAGCTAGTCTAGACCAAACAGAAGTGCTTCAAAATAGTGGTAGTACCCAACTGTCTATTCCATATGTCAGTGGAATTTGTCCTGAAGATACGGCAGCTGACTTCCTGGCCAGTACTCTTAGTATCCTGTGGAAATAATGGAAGGATTAGATTACTGACAGCGAGCCACGGCTATAATGAGTCAACTGACATTGAATGGATGCTTTTTGCAGTGTAGCTCCTGTCTCCAGCCAAATATGTGTGGGAACAGAATGATAGCAAGAGACTTAAAAGCCTTACAAGGGTAGACTGAGGACCCTCAGCAAATAAACATGGTGTCACCCTCAGTAAAGTGGTCTAAAGAAACCTCACCAGAGCATTGGAAGTACAGTTTTGGACATTAACATCTAGCTGCTTTCTGCGGGAAATTCAAAGGAACAGCCAAGATTGCAAGATGTTCAAATGGAGAAGCTCTCCCTGGCAGAAGCTCTGTCTGGCAGAAGCTTAGAGCCAGCCAAAGGTTAGCAAGGCACAGGATGCAAAAATGCCTTCTCTGCAAAAGTAGCCAGCACTGTGAATCTAATTAAAGTCCCCACATGTGCATATTGCATAGAGAGCTGTAGATTACAATGAAATTGCAGCTGTATACCCACATTAATTTGCCATTAACCATCAGTAGTTTCCACCTTAAAGAATACAGGACTGTATTCAATGCTCTTCTTGCAAGACTGAAAAGATATACCTTCATCGACTCTGCCAATATTTACTAAGTACCTATGACTGTTGTAGGTGTTGGGATTATAGCTACAAAGACAAACAGGGAGTCTGCACTCAGCGTGAGTATATTCTAGAGAGCATGTGAGCAACAGTAAACCCAAAGATCAGTCAATACGATGCTTTAAAATAAGGATTACGAGAAAAGATGACAGTAATGGGAAGAAGGCTGCATTGATCAAGGGTTGGACAGGCGGGCTCTAGAAGAGTTGGTCGGAGAAGGATTCCCTAAGAACACGATGTGTGAGCCGGAGTGAACAAAGGAGGAGGAACCAGCTGAATGATGATGTGAAGGATGATCCTTCCAGGAGATAAACAGCCGGTATAAAAGTTCTAAGTGAAAAGAACCTCCATATGTTTCAGGGCTAGAAAGAAAAAGCCCATGGAAGGTCGTGGCCAGAGAGAACCAGCTGAAGCTGGAGCAGTTGGCCCCACCTGGCCCATGACACTCCGTCAATGAATATTCGTCTAACTGACCTGAACACAGCATACTGTGTCCATTTAAGCAGTGATGATCAATAGAAAAGCTAGCATAGCCTAAAGCATGAAGAAAAGTTATCATTAATAACATATTGATTTCTAGTACACTTTTTACCTCTAAAAAGTAGGGATCATTTTGCAAGGGGATAGTAACTAATGTATTTTAGGTCAGCTTAGATATACAGCCCAAACATAGTGGTATGTGAGCCTCAATCCAATGATGAGTCAGAAGATTTTATGTATTTCTTGTTGCAATGTTTATATTTGAAAATACCTAAAAATAGTGCTATGTTAATTTCCCTAATAAATTGTAACAGCTGTATAGCTTAGGATTTTGAGGGATGCAGAGGAAAGTGCATAGAAATAATTCAGCAAATAATCAAAAAACATGGTTCAAAATCTTTATCTTCTGAATCAGAGTCTTTATGTCATGTGAGTTACTACCTTCTGGAATAAAGTCATTGGGTGCTCTGTTTTGACCTAAGAATATACATTTGCAAAAGTTTGGTTTCTGTGACTCCTGGTGTAGACTCATACGGGAAGAGAAACAATGAGCTATGTCCATTTATATTGTCACATCCTGATCATGCCCTCTTCCAATACTGCAAAAGAAATAAAATGAAACAGCATTTGCTAGTTAAGTGTTTAAGCATATGCACAAATGATACATCTCAGTGATTCTCAACCCTGACCATATATTCAAATGTGGTTGAACATACACATCTGAAGACACGTTAACAAATACCGGTGTCCAGGCCTCATCCCTGATCAATTGAGCCAAATTTGGGGGTTAGTTCTGGGCATTAGTGCATTTTTTAAAGTTTCCCAAGTGATTCTAGTCACCAGTCTAATTCAAAGGAATTTAATAATTCCCTGTCATCTTTAGGATAACGTTGGTTTGATTTTAATCACATTGGTCTTGGCATCTCATATCTTATTATCTGGAGACCTCCCTCATTATTTCCTTAGAAATTAGAATTTATGGTTCCAAAGGTTCATATGGTGGGACAGTTTTCTTCTCCTTCCTCCCTTATTTCTTTTATTGTTCACAGATTTGAAAATTTGTCTTCCCTCAGAATTGTAAGGTAGACATTCAGAGCATTTTAAGTCTATAAAGTAATAGTCAATGGTAATTAAATTTGGAGTTTCATGTATCCATTATTTAGAAATTAAGATCTGCTTCTGAAAAATACTGAAGGTGTTATAACAAAGACACATGTAAGATTTTTCAAAACCTAGGAAATAACAAACTTGTAATTGGGGTTGGTGTAGAGAGATGAAACAAAGAGCTACATTCTACACGAAGGTAATTGCTGTAATTGAGGATAATTACAGCTTTGAGCTTCCAGCCAGCCGTGTGAGGGGAAAAGAATAAAGGAAATATGATTTTTGTCTATACAGTTTAATTTTTATAAAAAAAGTAAACTAATTCATCAAGACATAAAACCTTCTTCCAAGCACTAAAATCTCTGAATCCAACAACATATGAAGCTTTTTTTAATATGTCTACAATAGAACAGTTTCATTAATACTTTTAACACAAAAATGCAGATGAATCATGACATTCTTATATTACTATTTTATAAAACCTGCTTTTGTATGATGTTAGTAAGTTCAGCTGCTACCTAATGTAGCCCACAGCTTATGACTCAATCTGCAGCCACAGTACAGGAGGTTCTTAACAGTAATGACCTCCATTCATCAGTACATTTACCTACTACCTGTAATAGCCTCCGTTTGAAAGTGGGAGCTGTACATAAGTCAGAGGAGGTTTGTGACTTGGGGACTGTCTGTATTCCACTTACCAGTGCCATGAGGCTATCTTTCATTTTGTCTGAAAGCCATACCAAGTGATAAATTAGGGGTTTAGAACACCACTTTGTTAGGACATAGGAAAGATTATAATTTGATCTGTCAGGCTATCCCTGCCCTTTTTCATTCTTACAGTGGTAGTATTATGATACAGTCTTTGGAAGAGTATTAATAGCTTGGGAATTATACTGAAATCAGACACCATGATGTCTTAGATCTATCCTGGCTATGGGTCAAAGACTTATGGTAGAATGTTGCAGAATGTCTTACATAGTTCTTAATCTTGTTCTGGGTAAGGTGAAGCAGAGTGTATCAGTGACTCCTAGTAGACCAGTTGTCCTAAAATCTGCTTGCTTCTGCTATATAGTATAATGCTTCAACCGACTTACTAAGAATTAAACGCCTAAGAAATATAATGATAAAAGGACTGAGTCATTCTCATTTAAGGTGTAGTAATGTATTGTTTTACAATTGGTGTTGAGAAGTCACATAATCATCTCAAGTAATTGCTTTAAAACAGAGCTGGAATGAAGCAACATAGCTTAGATTATTTAATCCAGTTATTAAAAATAGGAATGTCTTTTCCTAATATTAATTGCTAGATATCCATAACTACCTTGGTTTTCCTAGATGAGTTTTTCTTTTGTCCTGAAAACACTTCTCCCATTTTTTAAGTATACGGCATTTGTCTTGACATTTTCCTGCAACAAAGTCCTAAGAAATGAGTGCACAGTAACCCTCCCAGGGTCAGATCCCACTGTTTGCATTCCCTTCAGGGGGCATTGGCAGAGCTACTGCCTGGGCAATGCAGTGTAGACCTCCCACCTCTAGGAGGTGCCACTGGCATATGCTCTTAGCACAACCTGACCTACTAAAACTCTCAATGACAGAGAAGAGTGAACTCAAATTTCTGAGTCCACTTGCAAAATTTCTTTGAATTTCTGTGTTTTATGTTTTAAGTTCTTAACAGAGCCTTGTCTTCCATAAATATTCATGTTTCCTTTATTATTAAATTAGCAACATTAATTTCAAGCCCCCTGGGAGATGTGGTGACACTTTTTTCCTGAGTTTACCACAACACATCTGTAAGATAAGCCTTTCCCAGTCTGAAAAGCTTGAGGCTTTGCTGCTTTCCAGCTTTCCATTTAAGGCATTTCAAAATGCCCTTTCCAGAAAATGAAGGAAAAGGTATCACAGAGAAGTGAGGGGTCTGGAGGCATCAAGGCAGTACCCTGATGTTTGCTGTCATTGTGCAATCTGAAGATTTTCCCCAGAGAAATTGGGGTAGAGTGACCATATTGACTGCCTTACATACAAAGAGCTTTGGACCCAGCCAGGGGAAAGGCTGTTATTAAAATGTTAGTTTGATGGGTGGCACTTGTGGCTCAAAGGAGTAGGGTACCGGCCCCATATGCCGGAGGTCGTGGATTCAAGGCCAGCACTGGCCAAAAACTGCAAAAAAAAAAAACATTTGATGAATCCATATCCTAAGGTCTCTCCAAAAAAGTTCTCAATATTGTGGCTTATTATGTAAGTTCCATATAAGACTCTTCAATTTGGAAACCACTGTAACATTCAAAATATAAAACTCTATGCATTATCCTCTAAGATTTTATAAACACAGCCTTAGCCCATAGCCTTCATTTTGTTCATGATACACAAATAAAGCAGAAAATCTGGGGGAAGATGATGTGGTATTTTCCATTAGCTATGAAGATGTTCAGAATCACCTTTATTTCAGTTTATAAGGTCTTATAATCACATTAGCTACATGGCTTTGTAAGGAGAAGAGTTGCCTACAGTTTTCTCTCTGTGGACCTCGCAGTCTCGCTACGTCTCCCTATGGGGACTCAATGTGGCATGAAATCTTTTCTTTTCACAGGATGAACCAAGGGTACAGTGAGGCATGTTTACAGAACTGGTGAGGTGGAAAGGGGCAAGGGAGGTGATGGCACTTCCATGCTCATGCGGGGAAGGAAGAGTAGAAAACAGATTCAAGGGCAGTGCAGGGCTCAGAATGGTCTCCTTTGAAATCACTTTGGATACATGTTAAAAACACAGATTCTTAGGCCCTACTCCAAATCTACTATATCCAAATATCCGAGGGGCTGGCCTGGGCCTCAGCACTTTAACGGCTGTCCCAGGTGTTATGAAGCAGGACTAGGGAAATGTGAAGAAGTGAGGGATTCTATCTAGAAGGCATCTTTTCCTGGGAAGGAAAGTGAGTGACACCCCTGAGACTGAAAAGGGGAGGTGCAGGTGGCAGTGAAGGGGCCTGAGGGCCACACACTCTAATCTACGTCCAGGCTGGTTACTGGGTAGGGCCACAAGAACTCATGCACTAAAGTTGACTAAGAATACTCTGTTGCTGAGAAGGGAGATGGTCTTCTGTCCTACATGTCTCTACTTGAGACTTTCCAGCTTAGGTTGTATTGCCTTTCTATCTAGTCCAAAGTCTTTTTGACTCTCCAAGGTATTAGCAGCCTTTGAAATGAACAAGGACCTCTTCAAAGACCATGATTGATTCTGTTGATTGAGTTTGTCCCGATTCAGTCTTGTTGGACTGTGTAAGCACAAGGTCTCTGTAGGGTTACTATTCTGTTATACCTCTCTCTCCCCATAGCGTTATCTTCCCTGTACTGGGCAAAACAGGACAGGAAAATCCGTGTATCGGAGTACATACACAAGTACGTGTAAACACACACATATATGTCACCTCCACAGAGTCCCCCCAGGCAAAGTGGTAAAGCAGAGAAAAATTCCTTGAAAGCCCCCCAAGCCCGTTCCCCACGTCCTGTGTCCCTGTCATCAGCCTTCTCGTCCTCCTCTCTTCCCCTCTCTTCCCCTCACCAGGGACTTGGCCTGTTGCCAGTCATTTATGCTGTGGTGTGATGTTAAGTGCATGCACCACTTCTTTTATGGATATTTTCTTTTTTACGCTTTACATGAAATCAGTTTTTCTTCATTCAGAGCAGTAGGGGGTGGGCTGTATTTAGGTACCTGGCCCTTGGAACCCAGCCCATCCTCAGAGATCCCGCTGGCCCTGGCTGTGGTCAAACGCACACGTGGGAGGAGGTCCTTTCCACCCTGTGAACACGCAAAGGCTGTCTTTGGAATCCACCAGACACATTGGGGACAGTTCTCAGCTTGAAACAACATCAGGCCAAGGGCACTGCAGCTGCATCAATTCCATGGAGCCTCTGCCGCCAAGCCAAACGGAATCAAGCTGCAATTATTCTGACTAAATGTTTCTGATCAGTGTGGTAGAAGGGAAAGGACTTGTGGCTTTCTTTTTTTTTTTTTCCTTTCTGATTTCACAAGCTTGGAGTTCAAGAATAAATTGTTTGTCATTTGTGGTCTGTATTAGGAACTTAATTCTAAACATTTTTTTTTAAGCTCTTGCAAAGTTTAATTACAATGTATAGTATACTCACGGTGTGATCAGAAGATTGAATCATGCTGGGCACATAGTAGGTATTTAGCAATTATATGTTTAATGAATGACAAGGTATCAAAGAATCAAAAAATCTCATCAGAGGTATTAGTCAAGAAATTGGTGAAACACGCTCCAAGGAGCAGATTGTCTTTAATGATAGAAAGAAAGCTCCAGAATGTCTTATCACAGTTGGAACCTCCTCAGACTTACCAGGTACTGAGATTATAAATCAGATGGATTCTTTTCAAACTTGCTGTCTGTGTAAGATTTTCCAAAATTTGGGCATATGCCTTTAAAAAGCTTCAGCAGCCTCCCAGGAGAAGTGTTTTCTTTCTTCATTACCTGTACAGGCACCATCTGCATATTTGGGTTCTGTCCTTGCACTTTGTTGAAAGGCTATTATAAATCTGAATTGTAAATGTGTAAATATGCCAACTACATGTTAATGAAAAAATAAAGAGACTCTTAAGTCAGCCCCACAGCCAGGGTCTGTTGCCAGAGTGCAATTAATGTTTAGGAAGGGCTGCCAGGATTGATTCCCGGCACTACACGCTGACTGAAAAGGCCGCCTGTGATTTCTCTTCCTGACATCCATTTAACTGGTGCAGCCTCATCAGGTTTGCCCAGGAATTACTAAGACTGCTTTCTGGGGAGTTGAAACTATTGATCACATGGAGAATTTTAAGGTTCTTGCTGGAGCAACATTTGCCTTTGTGGGGGGAGTCCTGCATTTTTGTCTGAGACTTCGGGAACCATGGTCTGCTCTCATAAAATGAGAGAGGCCTAGGGCTAGAAAGAAATTTTAGAAACGACTGCATTTTTCAGAAGAGGAAGCCGAGGTTCAGGGAGTTTTTCAGGGTTTGTTTGTTTGTTTGTTTTGGACTTGTTTTAGGCCACACAGCAGTTTGGGGAAAGAACAGAGTAGGCCCTGGTCTGTATTTGCACATGACAGGGATCTACCTACTCACTGCGTTTTATTAGACTCAGGACTGGCAAAGAGCCAGCTTGTATTTAAGTTTCTGCAGGGGTACCAAGAAGACTCCTAGTATACAGAAGCTCCGAGCTTATTGTCACATAAACTTTGAGGAAGACAGACGCCAGTTTCCAGTGCACTGTCTGGGTGCATGACCCTTCAACCACAGCTGGAAGGACAAGCGTCCCCACTAGCACTGTTCCAGACGTAGCTCACATGCCCACAGCCTGGACAGCGCCTGGGCACCAGCTAAAGATGCAGACTACTGAGTCCTGCCCAGACCATCTGAATCCGAATCTATAGCTTAACAAAACCCCCCAAAGTCTTAAAGCATTAAAGTTTGAGAAGCACAGTTCTAGAACAGTCTTCTCACACTTTAGGACACATCACAGCACCTGGGGGGCTTGTTAAAACAGAGATTGCCAGGCCCACCCCCAGGTTTCTGAGTCATAAAGAGTGGGAGATGTGCAGAATTCTGCATTTTCCACAGGTTCACAGGTGGTGTCAATTGGAACCACCCTTGGGGAACCTCCACTCTACAAAAACGATGACCATGTCCTTTTCTTCAAGGACAGTCATAACCCTGGAGTCATCTGCCTTCTCTGACCTCTCCCAGCAGAGAACTTGGAGGATAAGCCCTGAGATTGTACATTACCAGATGCAAGTTCTAATGTAAGTTAATCAAGCTAGTCATGCTTGAGACATGTCTGCAGCCCTGTTCCTAGTAACACCAATAAATAACTTGCAGGGATGTGTTTTGAGTATTTGGGTTCTACTTTTTAGAGTCAAAAAATATTTGGTCTGGGTATTTTATGATATACAGAATTGTTGGTGTCTTTAAAAAATCACCATGATGTTTTAAGCACTGGATGTTTTGCCTGGGTAGAGTACTGTTAAGTCAGCGGCCCTCCGAATGGAAGCACATCTGTTAGTGTGAAAGAGACAACAGGCAACCTTATCTGTCTCCAGCTCACAATGAGCCGGTGTCACAAACAGGAACATCTCTGCTGTGTTCCTCTGACGTGCTTAAGTTGTCGTCTCCTCATAAATTCTACTTCTCCAATCTTGAGAGTTTACTTTTCCCAAAATAAGCATCTTTCAACATGCAGTCAGTGAAGTCGTGGGTTAGGTGACAGAGGGGAGCGTTTGTAATTAGCCTGGTCCAAACAAGTATTAAAAGGAATGTACCCTGTTCAAAATCATGACCCATGAGTAGGGGATTGGATTAAGAGGCATTTATGTCAAACAGTACATTTCTGAACCTCTCAGCAAAAGAAAAACTGAAGTATATTTTTGGTGAAGTCTTTTATTAAGGAAAAAAAGTGGTGGAATCCCCATGCCTCAGGAGCCAAATAAAAATAGTGCAAAGCAGTGCTTACCGGAGTGACTGTAAATAATGCTGGTCTCAGTAAACTAGCCTGCGTGTAAACACCACATCCATCACAGCATAGCTGGTGGGCTGAGGTCTGTGAAGCCTTCCAGATCCCTCGAAAGGAAGGCCCATGATTAATGCGTGGCTGGGAGTAAGTGTGCAAACCAGAAGGGAGTGAACATTCTTCTCTCTGGTGCCAAAAACAAGTCCTGATAGAGTGAAATTAAGATTGCCAGGATGATGGGTGTGGCTTCCTGTCTTCACCTGTCTGGTGCTGTTCCAGGCAGGACAGACGCCTGGGCTCTGTGAACATGCCAGGGATGAGAGCACCTGCTGGGCCGGGCGGAAAGCTCTGCAGACACTGTGTCAAGACACTTGCAGCTGGCTGGCTCTAGAGAAGATGTTTAACTTTGACCTTCAGTTTCTTCATCCATAAAATCAATTCCGTACCACCCACATCAAAGGACGGTATGTGCAGAAGGATGAAACAAAATGATATATTGAAAAGTGGCTCAGCCGGGCACGGTGGCTCACACCTGTAATCCCAGCACTCTGGGAGGCCGAGGTGAGGGATTGCCTGAGCTCAGGAGTTGGAGACCAGCCTGAGCAAGAGCAAGACCCCATCTCTAAAAAGTAGCCAAGCATGGCAGACCCTGTAGTTCCAGCTACTCAGGAGGCTGAGGCAAGAGAATCACTTTAGCCCAAGAGTTTGAGATTGCTGTGAGCTATGACTTCACGGCTCTCTACCGGGGGTGACAAAGTGAGAATCTGTCTCAGAAAAGACAAAAAACTGTGCCCAGCACTGAGTGTATACTCCTCTGGGTTTCTCAGTGTTTGCATTTCCAGCCTGGGAGTCCACACTAATACATAGCCGGCCTCTCGAGACCCTGGAGGGAACGTGGGCAAAGCCAGAGGTGATTGCTTATGTGTGGGAAAGGGCCCTGGCCGGGTGATGGATGAGGCCAGCACCTTGCTGCCTTATGTTGCTATTCAATTTCAGCGTCATTTGAGAAGATGCTGAAGATTCTCCTTTAAATCCTTGCCATCTTTGAAAGCCTGGTCATATGTACCCGCTCTTGGAGGATCTTCCCCTCTTAACCATGTATTCGACAAATATTAAGCTGTACCCTAGGGCTATAGCTGTGAACAGATAGATCTGGTTCCTCCCTCTTAGGGTTTGGGGCAGCTGAAGAGGCACTCAGATCACTTCGTAACTTTAATTTCAAGTAATGCTAGGAAGGAAAAGGCTGGTAAAAGATGAGCCTCCCTAAACTCGAGAGGCGAAAGGGTTTGTTCATCAGGAAAGCTGCTCCAAGGAAGTGACATGAAGCTAAGCCCTAAAGGACATTAGGCTTTCATAAGGTAAGACACATTTGGAGGACGACCAGGAGTATTAAAGGCTGCTCGTTCCTTTGATCGGTCTGAGGTGTAGCCCCCTTGTAGCGGAGGGAAGAGAATGGCTTATATCAGGGTACTAGGAGCTGGGGATGGTGGGAAGTTGTCAGTGTCAGAGTGTGGGGACACAGTGACCTGACCAGCGTCCAGAGACCTGCGAAGGGTGGTGATTCACATACAGCGACACCTATATTGCCAGCATTGCGACTTTTCTCCCAAGATGTTGAGCTGCCTTGGTGAAAGTACAGAGAAGCCAGGTGGCTGTGTTCATTCCAGGCTAAGCTTTTGACCTAAAACGTACTTGGCTTATTTCTGAATTGTTTTCTTAATGTGCTCATCTCTCTTAGTCTCCTTCTCTCCTTTACCACATAAATTATGAATTAAAACTTGCATTTTGAGAGTTCGCTTGGGAATCTATTCACCATTCTTCCTGTAGAAACATGTATTTCATTAAAATATCCTGTTTGGCTCTCAGTTTCCAGACGGTGTAGATGCTGGGAATATGGTGGGAAGTGAGGTGGACACATCCCTACCCTGGGGGAACTTTTAAATTAGATCAGATGAGCAAACATGCAAGGCAGAAAGTGGTAGAAACTAAAGCCCAAGCTGCACACATTGTCAGACATTCTCTAAAGACGTCTCACGCTGAAGGAAGCCCCTTGACCTGTGTCCTCACCCACTAGTGTAGAACACTCCAAATTAATCTGAATATTTTAGCATGTCTCAGAGTTCAGTTAGAATGCATGTAATACATACGTCTAGAAAGACCAGGCTTTTTTTGCTGTCTCCCTCTCTATCGCTATTAAAATAAACCTTGGAAACTGGCTTCCAAGTTCAGATATGAGGAAAAGCAACCTCAGAAGTCATTCCTCACCCATCACATTCCCTTGCCTTTTTGCTTGTCTGAAGGCAAAAACAAAACAGCAGAGCTTTTATAAACAGTAAACTATATTATTTCTAGAAGATAAGTTTAATGTATTCTTAAAGGTAAGTGACAGCCACATGCACCCCTCCCCCAGAGGGGTCAGCTTTCCTGTTCTTTGTGTGGCTCGATAGGCTTGGTATGTGCAGAAGTAATCAGGTTATGCTGACAGACGGCCGTCAGGATTTATAACTTGCTCTCAGAATGAGAGTCTGGCTCTTTTTCTCATTAGTGGTAAATCTTGGTAACAGAGTCAGTTTGGTCTGGTGATGTTAAGGCTTCTACTTTCTTTTTTTTTTTTTTATTAAATCATAGCTGTGTACATTAATACTATCATGGGGTACAGTGTGTTGTTTCTATGTACAGTTTGGAATACTTTCATCCAGCTGGTTAACATAGCCGTCATGTCATTTTCTTAGTTATTGTGTTAAGACATTTATATTCTACATTTAGAAAGACTCACATGTACCCCCATAGGATAAACCATAGACGTGATCCCATCAATCACCCTCCCTCCGCCCATTCTCCCCCCTCCCCTCCCTCTCCCCTTTCCCTGTATTCTTGGGCTAAAATTGGGTTATAGCTTTCCAATGAAAGCTATAAATTAGTTTCAAAGTAGGGTTGAGTACATTGGATACTTTTTCTTCCATTCTTGAAATACTTTGCTAAGAAGAACATTTTCCAGCTCCATCCATGTAAACATGAAGGATGTAAAGTCTCCATCTTTTTTATGGCTGCATAATATTCTATGGTGTACATATGCCACAATTTATTGACCCAGTCATGGGTCATTGGGCACTTGGGCTTCTTCCATGACCTAGCAATTATGAATTGGGCTGCAATGAACATTCTGGTACAAATATCTTTATTGTAGTATGATTTTTGGTCTTCTGGATATATACCTAGTAGAGGAATTATAGGATCAAATGGCAGGTCTATTTTTAGTTCTCTAAGTGTTCTCCAGATGACTTTCCAAAAGGGACATATTAGTTTGCAATCCCATCAGCAGTGCAGAAGTGTTCCCTTTTCTCCACAACCATGCCAGCATCTGTGATTTGGGGATTTTGTGATATGGGCTAATCTTACTGGTGTTAGATGAAATCTCAGAGCAGTTTTGATTTACATTTCTCTGATGTTAAGGATGATGAGCATTTTTTCATGTGTCTGTAGGCCATGTGCCTGTCTTCTTCAGAGAAGTTTCTCTTCAAGTCCCTTGCCCACCCTGAGAGGGGATCACTTGTTCTCTTCTTGCTAATACATCTGAGTTCTCTGTGAATTCTGGTTATTAAACCTCTGTTGGAGACATAACCAGCAAACATCTTCTCCCATTCTGAGGGCTGTCTACTTGCTTTACTTACTGTGTTTTTGGCTGTGCAGAAGCTTTTTAATTTGATGAGTTCCCAGTAGTGTATTTTTGATGTTGTTTCAATTGCGGGGGGAGGGGGGGTTCTCCTCATAAAATATTCTCCCAGGCTGATTCTACTTTCTTTCAGTTGTGTTCATTGTTAAGCTGCTATAAAAAGAAGCCTCAAGGTGCTGCTCTCCAGGGACCTTACAGAATGATCCAGGAAACCATAAGCTAGAAAGTCTCACCTTAGAGTCCTTCACCACCCTGCTCTTTGGGAGTGTTCTCCCCGCCTCAGTGAAGGAGTGAAATTGAGAAATCTTGATAACAACTTTGTGTAGTCGAAAACCTTTGCTCCTTAGCAGGATGGAACAGTAAACATTTGTGTAGGCGACTCCCATGTTGACACCAGACACTCTCTCATGTGAAGTTCAGAGTCGCAGGCTTATCTGTATCAGAATCCTGTGATCTCAAGAGAAGTTTACTGAATGTAAAAGCTTTAGCTTAAAGCTCCCCCTGGGGCCTTTGAATTCTATGAAGAGTTTTCTTTAGCCTTAGCCTGTGCGGCTATGAGTCTCTCAGAATGAAAAATTTGCCCCGCTGGTCATTGTTAAATTTGTAGCCCAGAAGTGTCATTTTTACCACGTGGCTCCCACACCCGACAGTGGTGAGGCAGGAGGGGTGCCCGCGTGGCTGGGGCCCTTCGCTTCCTTACTCCACCCACAGGGAGAGGTCACGGGTGGAGCTGGTTTCCGTCTCGCCTGATGATGAGTTGGCCACAGCAGCTGTAAAATGGCCATGACTGTAATTGCGGACCTGATCCTGCTTCTCAGCAACTACAAAGTATCTGCTCCTGTAGCTGACCTCACTGGTCATCCCAGCTCCACCAAATTATTATTTAAAGAATTTGCTATCATCAGAGCGCCTACCTGTTGAAAGTGTTTGGCCAAAGAAATAAATAGCTGCCATTTTATCTACACTGTGCATTCATTTCATCTGGGTTTTATTTTCTTTGCTGTTGGAATTGATCTTGGCAGCTGATAGTCCAGGCTAATGAAGATAATTAAAATGCCAAGCCTGAGGTATAAGCAACAAGAATAATTGAGCATCTCTCCCCAAGGAGTCGGCTAATCAGGGTCGAGAATAGGACGCTGCTGCCATCTTGTGGTTAAAAGTGGCACCTGCTGCTCAAGTAAAAGGCAGGTTTTTCTGATTAATTCCTTGTTCATTAAAATACTCCCTTGCCTGGAAGTACCAGTTTACTTAGCCACTCACCTACTGAACAACAACTTGTTTGCTTCCAGGTTTTAATTCTGAAGAAATAAAATCCTGGAGTCAAATGCAAGTTTATGGAATCAGGCAAGAAGAGGATTGAAGGAAATAGGCTTCAATTTTATCTCTACCAAAAAAATATGGGAGATGCTCTCCCAAAATGTTCAGGTATTTCTGCTGGTAGAGATGATTACGAATAGTGAGAATGTATCTTAATTGGTATAAGAATTAGCAAGAAATGAGGTGGTCCTCCTGGGCCAGTAACAGTGTCAGCGGAAAGGGTAGCCCTGGGTGACTTTTCCACAGGGAGCCTGGTTGGGACAGTGTATGTTCTGGAAAATTCCCTGGTTGCATCAGGCCATTTTTTTCAGGGTGCCTTTTTATTGCTAGACATTTTGCCTCAACTCCTTTTATTCTTTCCCCCCATCACTAATCCTGAGTAAAACCTTCCCACCGCAGGACAAGACACTGGCACCACACTCCCTACTCAGACGAAATGGGGACCCCTAACTGTTGTATTTCAAGGTCAATAAAACCAATGCATGAAGACCCAGCCTTGGCAGGAAAGCCCTGCACCATCCATAGAGGCCTTCACCTTCAGGCCCCCTAGGAAGATAGAGCACCAAGTCGTGCGTGTGAATCTGCACACCTAGGGGAGGGGTGGTCTATACACAGGTGGCCAGGAGGTGGGGAGGGGGACGCAGTCTCAGCTCAATTGTAGACGGACTTCCAAAATGTAAGAAGATAGCCAGAGAAGGATGGGTGGCAGAGTTGTGGAAAGAGAAGTTCAGAATACAAGGAGGAGACCAGGAGAGAAGAGTAGCGGGCCTCAGAGCATCTCTAAACTGGAGTAAATCCCAGCCAGGGGCCTGCCGTGAGCATCAGAGGTCATGATGTGTGTGCGGGTTTCCCCACACACCCCGCCAGCCCCCCAAAAGTGATCTGCTCAGTAGTAGCTGCTTCTGCAACCACTCGACCTGCCAGCGCTGCCCACCACCACTGCAACTGGTGTCACCACAGTCCTCCTGCAGAGGTGGCACTTAGAGGGTTTGAGAGATAGGAGCCCTTATCCAACTGACTCCAGTGTATGTGACTCAGAAATGTGCCCCACAGGATCCAGATGGTGATCATTCTGTTCATCATGAAATTTTTCTCCACGGTGAGAACTTTAGGAAAAGGCTTTCAGTGGCTTTTCAGAAAATTCTAATGGGAGGGGAGTGAGCGGAGAGTTTTGACACATTTCCTCTGAGTTCCATCCTTTATTCAGTAGCTTATAATAATCCCCTTTCATCCTCTTTCTCCCTGCACTGTCCTGATAGGCTGGGCACCCCACGTATCTCTGGATTCTCACTGGCATCCTGTTAGGGAGAGAGAGAAGAAAAAGAAACCTGCAGAAATGGAGAAGGGCACAGTAGATCCCAAGCTAGGCTTGCTGGATGGTCTCTGGCTCCTGAATAACTCCCATGACAAACTATTTTCTAAGAACCTGGCACTTTATAAATAAATAGGCATCGGTTAACCTGTGTGAACGAATGAGTGAAGGAAGGAATGAGTGCTCAAGAGATAGACAACTTTTTCTCTGTGCTTCTTTAAATGTTTTATGCTTTGGACCCTTACATAAAATTGTATTTTATATATTTTTATATATTTTTCATCAGTGACTATGATTTAAGTGCGTGGTTGAATGTATATAAAAAGCCTACTATGGTGCCAATTTTAGTCTCAATTTAAAGGAAATTATTCTTTGCATCCACAAATCATGGGAGATGGTTATTTTCATTCAGGTATAGCTCTCCAGAAGCAAAGACACAAAAGTAATTTGACTGTTTACTACTGTATGCCTGTAGTGTTTACAAGCATAGCATATAACCGAACAGAGGAGGAAGAGGTCTTACAAAGGCTAACAAGTTCATGAACTTGTCCTAGAAAAAGCACCACGTACCTTATACCTTATTGCTAAATATCACTATGGTCACCTTTGAGGCACTTCCCTGGGGATACTGGTCAACACCAGCCCCTCATCCACCCCCTTCAAAGCAATTTTGGAGTTCTTTTTCCAAAATGATCATCAGAGCTGTCGTCATATGAGGTCTGAACAATTAAGTTCACAAACTTGCCACCATGTACTTAAGTTAGCAGCACTGTACAAACAACTCTGCAAGGTTTCATAACCTTGGAATATCAGGGTTTCACAGTTGTGTACATGTCAACATATGGCAGTGTCTTGCTGAGTGGTGTTCATTATCGTTGTTGCATGTTTTTGTGTGCCATAAGATGACAGCTCTGATAGTCATTCCAAAAAAATTTCCAAAATTGTTTTGAAGGAAAGAGTAGGTGCTGGAGTCTGTGCATAGCTTCCCAAGAGGAGCTATGAAGGTGATTGTAGTGATGGTCAGCAGTGAGGTATCTGTAGCACTTTTTCTAGAATGAGTTCGAGAACTTAATTGTCTGACCTCATATATCATACAGGGAGTTTTATGTAATTATATTGCATTATTAGAAGAGATGTTTGTGTTATTCAAAGACTGAGGACAGTTATCACCTTCATCTCGGAATTCTCTCTGCATACATTGGAGATAAAAGTTTCTCTTTTTTCCAAGCTTTTTATTCTCCAACTTGGAATTTTCAAATAAATGTGGTAATGTTTCACATGGAGATGGTTCTCTCCAGTTTAACTGCCTCTGTTGAACAGGAAGGGCTCCTATTTTCTCCTTTTCAGGGTACACTCTGGCTTACCCTGAGCCACTCTCAGTGGCCCTGATGTTAGCGCCCACTGACGGCTGGATATAGTTACAGCTCTGTGGGTGAAGCAAATGAAAATGTAAACCTTGGCCGTCTTTTTCAAGAAAAATACTGTGTCATTATCATAAGACAAAAATATTTATTCACTTTATTCATGACACTTGAGATTAAGTTAAAGGCTGTTACTTTTCATGTTGAATGCTCTAGATTGAGTAAAGCAACTGTTCTTTCAACAAGGCCTCTCCCATGATAGGTGATTATTAATTTGATATACTGCTCTACGATTCTTAACATTTAGCAAAAGAAATCTGGCCATTTCCATTCCCAAGTATTATACTAGAACCAAGGCAGTAGCTCCTTGGGTCCCAGTGCGCCCCCACCCCACCCCCCAGTGAGGAAGAGCTTCCTTAAGGCACTAAGAGTCAGAGACAGCTGGGCTCAGCCCACCCTACCACTTAGCTCCTCTGACACTTGGAATTTACCTCTCTGTTAGGATTTAGCTGCCTTCTCTGTGAAACAGAGATTAACAGTGCCTCCTACACAGGGTGGTGATGGTGATAAAATGAGGAAAGCATTTAGCAGAGTCCCTGGTACATGCCAGGTGCTAAGATGTACTAGGTAAAGCTTTTATGGGTAACTTGTAGTTGTTTATGAATAGGGCTTGTCTATTGCTGGGGCTGTATCTTTAGTGCATACTCGCATCCATTCATTTGAAAATGAATCGATTTGGGGCTCACAGCAGCCCAGTGAGGACCAATCCTGAAAATAAAGTCACGTCCTCAAAATAGATAACTGGGTTTGCATGTGAATATGAAGACATAGTTTCATTAGGTGTATTGACCTTAATCCTGCTCAGAGAACAGTGGGTTTGGGCAGCTGCGAAGATAAGAGATGACAGGACAGGAACAGATGATGAGTTACATATTTGTAAAAGCTGTATCAATATTGCTTGTATTGTTCTGGCTTTAAAAAAGAATCTTAATAAACATGTATGTATCTGCTGTGGTGTTCCTTAGACTCTTTATTTGAAGATGTTAAGAATCTATACCCCAGGCTCGGCGCCTGTGGCTCGAGTGGCTAAGGCACCAGCCACATACACCTAAGGTGGTGGGTTCAAATCCAGCCTGGGCCCACCAAAAACAACAATGATGGCTGTAACCAAAAAATAGCCAGGCGTTGTGGCAGGTGCCTGTGGTCCCAGCTACTTGGGAGGCAGAGGCAGGAGACTCTCTTGAGCCCAGGAGTTGGAGGTTGCTGTGAGCTGTGATGCCACAGTACTCTACCCAGGGGGATAACTTGAGGCTCTGTCTCAAAAAAAAAAGAATCTATACCCCAAACATACCAAAATAAGACATCTATTGTTCAAACACTGGAAAAGCCAGAGAATAGAGGCCTCGCCCATGGGAGGGGCTTGCCCAGAATCGGGTTTCACATCTCACTGTCTCCCGCATTCTGTGCTCACTTCCCTGACTTTGCCAAAGGCCTTACTCCCCAAAGGAACCTAACTGTAAGAAGCTGCCACTTCGCACAAGAAGCACTTTCCCGACATGTTGATCTCTCTGCAGGAGGATAGCCCTCGGCATCCCCATGTCACCACCTTTGAAGGACTGACTTCTTCCAGCAGCTGTGCCAGTTCCTGCCACAATGGGACCCGCAGGGAGCGCACTGAGCGGGGCACAGATGCAGATCATCCTGTGGGGAAGTTTGTTGGCTGTTGCCACTTTCTTCCTCATCACCCTCCTCATCTTCCTGTGCTCCAGTTGTGAGAGGTAAGAGCCTGTCTACCGGAACCTTGAAATAACATATTCCCTGTAGACAGGAAGCCTGCATAACCAGTCACAGAAACTCAGACTTTAAGACGAACTTTTCTCTGTGCTGCAAAGGGTCCCAGGACTTTCTTTATTCATTGAATGAAAGTCTGTATTTGATCTCTCTGGGAAACAACTGTAAGAGCCCACATATTTTAAACTTCCCAGAATGGAATTCTTACTGTTCTCTTGACAAATGTTGTCAAAACTGGTATTGTCATTTTCCTTCTGTGGACATGCCAAAATCTAAGTGTAAGGTACATCTTTTTACTGCCACTTGAAAATTATTGAGAATTTTTGCTGTTTAAGTGGCTTCAGGGGCATTGTTTACTATTGAAGATTTATATTGCAGAATTGCAGTTTCTTCCAAAACAGATTAGTTTTCCTAGGAAAGAGACATGCTATGTGGGAAACAATCGTCTGTATCTTTCTTAGGATTATACTTTTATCTCTCTCTTTTATCACATATCAAATGTCAGTACCCCAAAAAAGAAATCTTCACTCAGAATTAAAGCCCTTTCTAATGAGGAGTGATTTTTCAAGACATTCAGGAACTGTCACAAAGCCTGCAGCCTTCTGGGGGAATGGGCCAGAAGTTTGGGCCCTCCCAGGTCCCAACCCCTCTCAATCATGGAGGAAATTCCAGGAGTGTCAATTAAAAGTCTGGTATGGCTTCCCACCCTAGAATCTTTCAGGAGTGGAAAAGCCAGAATCTCCAACCCCAAACCCAGCTTGGACCCAGGCCTGGGTGCCTGAACAGTCTGAGTGGCCAGGAAGAGCAGGGGCTGCCTTGGGTGAGCCGCTGCTGTAGTTACTGATGCCCCCACTAGGTGTCACTCTTGCTTCATGTGGTGCCTGGGTGGGCCTCGTATTTCCTACAACTGATGACTTTCTTTTAGACTGTCCTGAGTAAAAGCACAGTCTATTTTTACTTGACAGACTTTTCCATAGACTGGAAGTACATATGACTCATCCTCAGAGCATGTACCCTTCCCGGCGTGCCAAAGTTTGTATTTTATTTTCCCCATCCCTCGGTAGTGTGTGACTTTGCAAAGGCTCTAAGTGAGATGAGATAATTGTCTGGGTTTTCTAAAGAAAAAAATGGTATAACTCATGCTAGTCTTCTGGGTATAAAGAGCATCTACACAGGACCCTGCCTTGGTCTCTCGTTTTCAGCTTGCATTTTCTATTCCTGGAAGAAAGGATGCTCAGGACAGGTGAGCAGTCCCCTCTGTGGCTTGACCACCTTTTGGCCCGAACACCCAAGGACAGATGTCAAGAAACTGTCTAGTTTTTTTCTCTTTTGAAAATTATGGTTCCTAAAATAAGGGAGATTTAAATGTTGGGAAGATTTAGGATAGTTTTTTTTTTTTCTTTTTTTTATTTTAGAGGGCACGTTTGACATGACAACAACGTTTTGTTTTTCATTTCAGGGAGAAGAAGCCGCGACCGCACAGCGGGGACCATGAGAACCTGATGAACGTGGTGAGCCCACGTGTGTGTGTCTGTCCGTGTGCACACCCTGAAACATCACCCCGGTCTCTAAGCCTGCTCCCACGCACTGCTGAGCTGAGTGAAACGCAGGGGGAGAACTGATGGCCTGGACTGTGACCTTTCTGTAGGTTTATGGTCACTATGGCTCAAGGCCCGAGCTGTTAGCTGTTTTGTTGGGAGAGTTTCTGACATGGATGCAGCTGCACAGCTGCCAGAATGATCCTCAGATGCTCCAGCCTACAGCAGGGATGTTTCTTTTTTGCCTCTTCCCAGCTCGGGCTGGTGTTTTCATTTGCTAGAGTCATAACAAGGGGCCACAAACTGGTTTAAATAGCGTATATACAGTCTCTCAGTTCTAGAGGGCAGAAGTCAAAAAAACCCAAGGTATTGGCAGGGCTGGTTCCACCTGAAGGCAGCTCTGTTCCAGGCCCCTCTTCTGGGACATGCTGGCCGGCTGTGGCTTTCATTGGTCTGCAGGTGCATCGCCCCAGCCACTGCCTTCACCTTCACAGTGTCTCTCTCCATCTTTCCCATCGTCTTCCCTCCTTGCGTTTCTGTCTCTGTCCATCTTTCCTGTTACAAAGACACCAGACATGTAGGACTAGGGCCTCCCTATTCTAGGGTGACCTCATCTTAACTAGTGTCATCTGCCGTGACTCTATTTCCAAATCAGGTCACAGTCTGAGGTCCTGGAGGTTAGGACTTTGATGTAGGATTTGGGGGCAATGCTGTTCAACTTGTAACAACAGGTCTTTAAGCTAGCCAGAGCCTGGGACCTTAGATAAAGCCTGGACTTGCAGGAGCTTTCTCGGCCTTCAGCATTTTATAAGTCCTAATGATCCTCATCGAGGCCCTGAGGATCCACCCTTGTGAGGAACAGCCTGAGAGTGCCAGGTCCAGCTTTGTCCCCTGGCTCAGGGTCAGGACCTTACATGGCTGAGCAATTCCAGCAGCTGGGGATGGGCTCCCTCTCCTCCCCACATAGTCACAGGGCTGGGTTCAGAGCCCGGCCTGAGCCCTGTGGCAGTGGTAGAATAAGAGAGATTTCCTGTGCAGGACATGATTTCCCAAGGTCAGGCAAAAACCGTTAGGCAGAGGAGTGTGTGAAAAAAAGAAGGGAGAGTGAGTCAAGTATACCTGGTGTCTGGTATAAAACAGCCCGCAGACCCATTGGGGGTTCCCCTGGGAGGCACCTCCAGATGAGGCTGGAGGCTGCCTGAGCTGTGAATTCAGCAGACTCTGGTTGGAGTTATCAGGCTTTCTGTGCCTCCTGAGGCACCTCCAAGGCTGCCCTTCCCTTCCTCTCAGCATGTGCTAAGCCAGCCACCCAGCTCACCTGTCCACAGCTCTCCCGGGCCTGCAACTACTGCCTTCACCCCTTTTCTCTCCCCATTCCCTCTTTGGTTATCCACATCATCCCCACTTCTCCTGTGTTCCAGGTACCTCTGCTCAGCCCCAATGACTGCCGCCGTGGTGTCCTTGGGAGGATGGTGGCAGCATGAGGAGGTCCTCTCTGCTGCTTCTCCCCTGCACAGTTCCAGGCCCCATTTTTCCTCACCCACCTCTCTCCCTGTGCCAGCTGGGCAGTGAGATGGGGCTGAAAGGCCATCCTCCTCCGTCCTGGCTTCCTTCCACAGCAGCAGCACCTGGGAGCTTGTTCCAGGGGAGGATTCTCCCCAGGGTGGGGCCCAGGGAATCTCACCAGGCCCTCCAGGTGATCCTGATGCAATGCAAGTGTGAGAGCCACTCCCAACCTTTGACCTTCCCTTCCTGCAGCTCTGCTGAGGGTCAGCAGCAGGCCTGGGTGAGACAGGAAGAGCATAGCCAGTGGGGAAGAGGAAAAGGCTGGCTCTCTGCCCCTTCTTTCTCGTCTGCCATATAATGAATTAGTACCTGCCTGAGGCCTCACATACATGCTCATGTGTGTCTGAGAGCACACACAAGGACATGAGCGCACATTTGCCCACCCAGCCCTCCTTACGAGCTTTCCAGCTCCCAAATCTCGTATAACTTGCAGATTCTCCATGTTATAGAAGGTAAGACTAGAAATGGCAGCTGGAACCTACCTATACTGTGCTGTTATGAGCCCAGGTTAGGGATTTCTTCTTCCACACCTACCCAATTCCTGCCCAATTCTAGCCATCATTTCCAACTTATGGGAAGTCAGGTGGGACAGGACACGCATCTTCATCTCAGGGTTCTGGCAGCCTGACACAAACCAAGGTTCTTGTGCTGTTCACAACAGAACTTTCCACATGAAAGCCTGGGGTAACCACTTGGGTCACGCAGGCCATAGAAAGGATGAGAACAAATCATATTTGCAAGGAATTCAGGCAGCAGTCTGGGTATTTGAAGACACACATAAGCTCCCGACTTGCTTTCTGAATACTCTTAGCTGTAGGCCAGCCTAGCACGTGTTCAGGTGACATCTAAACATTCTGTCTCAGCAGGAAACAAGCTGGCTGTGCTGGGGCCATTCTTCCCGTGTCCTAAATTTGTTGTGAGAATGAGAAAGGTTCATAGAGCTGCTATTTGGCGTGAGATTGTTTTTCTGAAGATTAAAGCCAGGGCATTGGCTGATTCTGAAAGAGCTTCAGAAATCAATAACATTATCGATCTTGACCAGATTTAAGTCTTTTCCCTTCCAGTGACAAGGGGTGCTGCTTTGTGTCCCTGTTTTTCATGGCATGGCTCATCTTTGAGAATAATGTTTTACAGCACCTGTGTTACAAAGGCAAGGAGGGGTCCATGTTAACCAGCATGGGGACATCTGGTCCCCTCCCTGCCTTGAGCTACCAGGACGGACATCTCACAACCTACCTATAGCCCATTTGTAGATCACAGGCGGGAGCAGCACAGGTGGCCGATCCCACTAGGATTCTGTACTGTCATATGCCGTACCCACTGGATACAGGTCACTACAATGTGACTGGTCAGCAGGAGAACTTAATTTAATTTAATTTAATTTTACTTGATTTAAATCTAAAAACAGTAGTTCCCCCTTTATCTGTGGTTTTGATTTCTGTGGTTTCAATTACCCAGGGTCAACCATGGTCTAAAAATAGGCAAATACAAATAACATATTTTCAGGGACAGCAGAGGGCACATTCACGTAACTTTTAGCGTAATATATTCTTAGAGTTGTTCTGCTGTGTTATTAGTTCTCGTTCATCTTACTGCACCTAATTTACAACAGATGTCATCACGCAAGTGCTTATGCAGGAAAAGGCACAGTACAGACAGAGTTTGGTCTTGCCTGCAGTTCCAGGCTTCCCCTGGAGGCCTTGGAACCCATTCTCTGTGGGTAAGGGTGGAGCCTACTCCAGTGGATTCTGTTTTTGTTTTTACTATTTTAATTTTTTTTTTTTTTTTAAAAAGGATATTCTTCTCCACCCTGGAGTTTAGATTCTTAGCAATGTGATGTGTTTGGGTTTTTTGCAGCCTTCAGACAAGGAGATGTTCAGCCATTCAGTTACCAGCCTGGCCACAGATGCTCCTGCCAGCAGCGAACAGAACGGGGCGCTCACCAATGGGGACAGTAAGTTCTGTAAAATGCCCCCTTTCCACACAGGCCTCATCAGCTATGAAAGTGCTAGGTTTCAAAATATGCAGCTGAAAAAGGAGGAAATGTGTCCTTGATCACTTTTAAGTATTACTACCAGGTTTAGCAAAAAAAATCTCATTTGGGTGAATAATATCTACTGCTTTTTAAGTGGCTTCTGTGTGCCAGGCATTGCTCTAAGATTTGTGTATGTGCTAACTCACTTGCTTTGACCCTGTAAGATTACTATTCTTTTTTCCTTTAAGATTACTCTTCTTAATAGTAGTGTTATTATTACCCTACCAGATGGTATTACTACTGGTATTACCCTACCAGATGGTATTACTAATTTACCAGATGGTAATTAAACAATTTAAAGGTGAGGAAACTAGCACATTGTGCCTGTTAACAAATTACCACAAACTTACTGCCTTAAAACAAAAAAATGTTTCAACTTAAGCTTCTGGAGGTCAGAAGTCTCAAATGAGTGTCACCCGGCTAAAATCAGCGTAATCAGGAGGGCAGTGTTTCGGGACCCTCTCTGGGACAAGCCTTTTCCCCTCCCTTTTCAGCTTCTAGAAGCCACAGCATTCCTTGGCTCTGCCTCCTTCACACCCCACCTTTGACCCTTCTGCCCCCATCTTTCACTTAGAAGGACCCCAGCAATTACATGGGCCCGTCTGGACCATCCAGGAGAGTCTCTCATCTCAGAGTTAGCTAATTAGCAGCCTTAATTCCACCTGTAACCTCAATCTTCCCCCACCCCCTAACATAATAGGGTCACAGGTTCTAGAGATTTAGATGTGGCTATCTTTGGGGGTGATCAGTGCCTTACAGTGTCTCAGCTGCATTCATGTCCATGTGTGGCCGTGTCTTGCTGAGTGGTGTTCATTATTGCTGCATGCTTTTGTGGCTGTATGATGACAGCTTTGATGGCCATTCCAGAGAAAGAGTTCCAAAATTGCTGTGAAGGGTAGACTAGACACTGGCGTTGGTGCATCACTTCCCAGAGGAGGTCCTTCAAAGGTGACCATAGCAATATTTAGCAATGAGATACATAGCACTTTCTCTAGGATGAGTTCATGAACTTAATTGTCAGATGTCAGGCATGCATGTATATGTATGTGTGTGTGTGTGTGTGTGTGTAAGTGATATGGACACTATTTCTAACCCAAAGTGAGACACTAACTTAATAACTTACCATCGTGTAGCACCCCAAGAGCAGGGCTCTCTGCTTTGTTGAATGGTGTATCCCCAGCACCTTGAACCATCCCTGCATGTAGTAGACGCTCCAAACATCCTTGGTAAAGGGACAACTGAGTCGCTTCACACAGTGTCGTTTCTGTGGCAGTCCAAGAAGTTCATATTTAGATTTTCTAATTTGAGATAGGGATGTTGGGGCAGAGAAATTGAAGAAACACATGGGGCACTACCGATCCCTTTGTGAAATTCTGTAAGGGTACGTTTTTGCCCTGTTGGTTCCATTTTGTCTGCCAAGTAAGGGACCTTTGGGGGTGGCTCCTAATAATTCTCTCCACATAGGCATGGGCCAGCGAGAGTGGCCACCACACATGTTCCCTTTCTGGTGTCCAGCCCCCACAGTTTGGCCCCATTGAATACCACTCTCATCCTCTGGTCCCATTGGCCCTCTGCCTGAGTCTGATCAGATGTAACAATAACTAAGGACAGTAGCTGCGAACCACACTTGTAGCCCAGATAATCTATTAAATCCCGTGTTAGTAAAGATCTGTAGATGACTTTAGTTTAAACCAAGATTGAAAGCGTATCACCAGATAGTCGTAATATCTGTTGTATCCTTTGCAGCTGAGAATCTAATAAAAAGCAGGCATCTAGATTCAACCCAACTTTCCGTTATCCGATTCCCTGTAATGATTATTGGAGGACCTGGCCCTCTGCACTTCTGACACTTCTGCTGCTTTAGTTCTTTCAGAAGACAGTACTGTGACCTGCATGCAACATTACGAGGAAGTGCAGACCTCGGCTTCGGATCTTCTAGACTCCCAGGACAGCACAGGGAAACCAAAATGCCACCAGAGCCGGGAGCTGCCCAGCATTCCTCCCGAGAGCGCAGTGAACACCATGCTCACCGCGAGAAGTGTGGACGGGGACCAGGGGCTGGGGATGGAAGGGCCGTATGAGGTGCTCAAGGATAGTTCCTCCCAAGAAAATATGGTGGAGGACTGCTTGTATGAGACTGTGAAAGAAATTAAGGAGGTGGCTGCAGCCACACACCTGGACAAAGGCCACACGGGCAAGTCCAAGTCTCCTTCTGCTTTGAAAGAGCTTCCGGGACCCCAAACAGAGGGCAAAGCGGAGTTTGCTGAATATGCCTCCGTGGACAGAAACAAGAAATGTCGCCAAAGTGTTAACGCAGAGAGTATTCTTGGCAATTCCTGCGACCCAGAAGAGGAGGCCCCACCGCCTGTCCCTGTTAAGCTCCTGGATGAGAACGAAAACCTTCAGGAGAAAGAAGAGAAAGAAGCAGCTGAGGGAAGAGCCACAGAGAGGACCAGCGACTCCAACAAGGTCAGTGATGGCGTTTCGTTTCTTGGGGCTTGGTCATAAAATTAGGAATCTGGCTAGTCCTGGGATTTTTTTTCCACGTTGTTCTGGGAAATATCTATAAACACTTTCAGGTTTGTTGAATGATGAAAGCCGTGTTAGTGTAAGCTGTGTTTAGCTGTCTTCCCCCTCCAAAGAATAAAACGCTGAAAGCTCATGTTTATCAAACATGCTTTTCTCAGCACCTTACTTGGACATTTCCCAGTGTTTACATCATGTCTAATTAGGGCCGAGTATTATTTGCTCCACTGTGAAGACCCAGAGTTAAGCAGAGAGACCAGACTCCTGTCTGCACATTTTCCCTCTTCCCCTTGCTGTGGCCTGAGAGGCCTGGTGACCTTCACTTTTCCAGAATCCCAGAAATCAAAGCTTAGCAACACCCAGCAGGGAACCAACTCTCAGGTACCCTGGTTTTGTCTGATTGTGTATACTTTCATGTAAATCAAATAAGAAATCTTATTTTGTGACAATTCCTGCACAATTACCTCTAACTCTTAAGACTAGATATTTAACAAAGGCCTAAAATGTATTAATGATCCACAGGCTTCTGTGTGTGTGTGTCAGACAACTTAATATCCGAACCACAGTGAACTTCTTATCTCCAGTCATCAAAATAGCCTTCCGATTTAACTAGGCCCTTCTACTTCAGGAATTATATCTAATTTCTGTTCTATATACAGAAAAAAAAAAAAGGCAAGGTTCTCTTCTGTTCCAGTTTTGGTAGAAGGCCAAGGAGGGCCTACTCAGTTACTGACAGCCTAAAAGCACTTCTGAAGTTCACAGTCAGAAGGCTGTCACTGTACAGGTTAGACAGAGAAGTTATTCTTCCTTCTGTTCCTTGAATGCATTATAACTTTTCATATTATCCATGAAATCAGCTGTTGGGGGCACCAATAAGAGGATTTATGAACACATTCATAACATGCAAAAATACAGTCTAAATTTTTGCCTTTCATGTCACCAAAGATAATAAAACAGAGGTATAGCTGTGCTCTCTAAACCAGGCAATGCTTTTTACATAGAAGTGTTTTAAAGATAAGATCTATTGCCTAACCATTACTAGTATATAGTCCTCCTGATTAAAAACTGGAACTAGGCCAGGGGCAGTGGCTCACACCTATAATCCTAGCACTCTGGGAGGCTGAGGCAGCTAGATTGCTTGAGCTCCAGAGTTTGAGACCAGCCTGAGCAAGAGCAAGACCTTATCTCTACTAAAAATAGCTGGGCATTATGGTAGGGGCCTGTAATCCCAGCTACTCGGGAGGCTGAGGCAAGAGGATCACTTGAGCCCCAGAGACTGAGGTTGCTGTGAGCTATGACACCACAGCACTCTATCCAGGGTGACAAAGTGAGACT
>NW_003852399.1:43564233-43602930 GCF_000181295.1 Otolemur garnettii
CACAATGCCCGGCTATTTTTTGGTTGCAGCCGTCATTGTTGTTTGGCGGGCCCGGGCTGGATTTGAACCCACCACCTAAGGTGTATGTGGTTGGCGTCTTAGCCACTTGAGCCACAGGTGCCAAGCCCCCTACCACGTTCTAAGTACACTCATCACTTGGTATTTATGAGTACTGGTTCTGAGGTCCCCCTCCCTGCTGAGGATACCAAAATCTGTGGATGCACAAGTCCCAAAGTTAGCTCCGCAGAACCCTTAGATTCAAAAAGTTCTACCTCCCTCAAATAGTGCATTTTCCATCCTCATTTGGTTGAATTCCTGCTATATTTATTGAACAAATGATTTAATCTCTAAGCCTCAGTTTCTTCACCATGGAAGTGAGAGAAGATGCTAGAAGATAATTGAAAGGGAGGAACTGTGACCTGCTGCTATGGCAAGGGAGGGGGAAAAACTTCCAGGAGAAGACAGGAACACTGAAGACAGTCACGATGTGGGGAGGCCTGGGGGAGGGAGGAGGCCGTGAACGGATTACCAAAGTAGAAGGGTTCAGAAGAACAGTTGCGTAGCCCGGGACAGAGCAGAGAATGTGTGGCACAGACGATGGGAGAACTAGGGTAAGAGTTAATACACAAATGGTTCTTATACTTTTTCTAACCGTTGTCTTAAGTCTCTTGAAGTCAGAGAATGTCAGATGAATGAAAATCAGGTTGGTGACATCATGGCTAATTGTAGCTACCATAGAAATTTAGCACAAAGAGTTTGGACTCTGCAGATGATGTCACATTATTGAAATTTCTGAGGCTGGAAAATATATATTGTTTTAGAACTCTAAGCTCAGGCATCAAAGGAAAAAAAGGAGCAAGACCTTGGTATAACTCAGGCTCTCTGCGTCTTTTTAAACATGAGTTCAAAATGAAAGGCTGGAAATGAGAGTTCGAAATGAGAAGCTGGAAAAATATATTCTTCTTCTGTAGAACTTGCTGCATTATATTGGCATGATTGTCCTGCGTCTGTTATGAGAGCAATGGTTAAGAAGTTTCAGGGTGAATTAGAGGCCAGAGGCAGAGGCCAGGGAGAGCCCTGCTCTCATTTTCATGAGGCTGCCAGCTTCTGGAGCTGTGCTGTCCCGTACCTTAGCTGCTAGCCCTGTGTGGCTAATTAAAGTTAAATTAATTAGTAATCCCAGCGCTCTGGGAGGCCAATGTGAGCAGATTGCCTGAGTTTACAGGTTTGAGACTAACCTGAGCTAGAGTGAGACCCCCATCTCTAAAAATAGCCAAGCGTTGTGGCAGCCTCCTGTAATCCCAGCTACTCCAGAGCTGGAGGCAAGAGAATCACTTCGGCCCACAGAGTCTGAGGTTGCTATGAGCTGTAATGTCCCAGCACTCTACCAGGGGGTGACAAAGTGAGACTCTTTCTAAAAAAAAAAAAAAAAAAAAAAAACTGGAAATGCTCATCTGGGAACCAAATTGTCTTTCCACAGCGTAATGAGTTTGAGTAATCTATCATTGTCATATAAATAATTTAAATTTTAAATGTGTGGAGAATTTGATATTCATGCAACAAAAAGATTTCAATGAGCATGTACTGTGTGCCACACCATCTTCTAGGTGCTAAGAATTGCAGGGAACAACACATATAAATGAATTAAATTCCTGTCCCTGTGAGCTTGCATTTTAGTGAAGAAACAGACAAAGTTTATAAGAAAAAAATAGAATATGGACGATTGGGAAAAGGGAGATTGGGAGTAGTTTGGGGTAGAGCAGGCAGGGTGTGTCTAACTCTGAAGGTCACACTTGAGCAGATTTCAAGGAGGGGCAAGAGTGAGTTACAGGCTTTCTGGGCAAGAGTAAGTAAAGCACAGGGCCAGCCTGATGCCTTGAGGCTAGAGCTTCCCTGGCTTCTAAGGGAGAGGTGGGAACTGGTATGGCTGGACAGGGATGAGCAAGGATAGTAGTGGCCAGAAAGTAACCAGGGCTCAATCCTGGATGGCCTTGGTGACGGTCTAAAGAATAAGGTCCTGAGAGAGAGTCCTGAGCATCAGAATGGCACAACCCACCTGATGCTGAAAGGACCCTATAACTCCACTTTTGATGGTAACAAGTGGCAGCTCAGAGTGAGGATGGGTGAAGAGGTGCTGGAAGTTTGGGGAGAGAGGATGAGATGACGGGTGTGTACTAGGAAAGAGTCAGATGATGTGGAGCCACGTCAAGGGTTCATGGGAGGGTTGAATTCACCAGTGACCAGGGAGCATGATTGTGATGGATAACTACGGAGTTGAAACTTGGTGAGGCAGGAAGGAAGAACATCAGGAGAAGGGGAGATGGAAAAGGTGGTTGGATCCCAGCAGCATTGAAAAAGCATCAGAACTGGGTCACAGGAGGGGTGAGCCTGGATGATGGTCGCTGGTCTGCAAGGGACAGGGAGGAGCTGGTGTGGTGCAGAGAGTTAGGGTGAGAGGGAGTCTGTGGTGATCCGGGAGAGAGAGTGGTAAGGTCAGGGGGTGGAGCACAGCTTCAGTGGGCGGCAGGGGAGGTCAGGGAACTGAAGGATTTGGAAGGATGCGTGAAGTCATCATGAATTAGGACAGGAGATATGCCAGAAAGAGAACTGGGGAACCAAGAGCCAAAGCACCGGGCAATCAGACAGGCCACCAAAAGTGAGTTGATTTAACTTCTTTTAGCTTTGAAGTTTCCAGATAACGTAAAGATCTCCCTGAAGACACCTGTAATCTATAAAAGTACAGAATTCAGGCATCTTATAAAGAAACACTCTGAGTGTTTTTTAATTATCAATCCTTTATAGATATCAATCCTTAACAACAATTAGGACTTGAAACAATATTCTACGGCCTATTTGCACCTACAGATTCAAATATAAATTTAGAGGAAATTTCTCCAAGTATAATACTGTTTGGAATCCCAGGACATCATAAAATAATAGATAGATGTGTTTATGTCATGGTCCTTCACATATTTTTTTTTGTGGTTCCATAGAAATCATCCAAAAACATTTTTAGAGAGATATGAGGAATTACGTGCGAAAGAAAGGTTGGGTCATTGACTCTAAGCTACTTTCCTTTGGTTTGTGTTTGTTCTGACAGAGATTTAGTTCATTGTCCTACAAGTCTCGGGAGGAAGACCCAACTCTCACAGAAGAAGAAGTAAGTTTTTGTTTCTTTTAAATAACAGAAAGTGGGCGGCACCTGTGGCTCAAGGAGTAGGGCACCGGCCCCATATACCAGGGGTGGTGGGGTCAAACCCAGCCACAGTCAAAACTGAAAAAAAAATAAAAATAAAAAATAACAGAATGCTCTTACAACAAAAAAACAAAAAAGTAGAAGAGCTGCTCCCCTTGAATAAATGCACTGTAACATTACCTTTTGTCTGAGGAGGTAAAATACTTTCTTAGGCCTGCATTGGGGGATCAATGTTGAGGAGGTTGGATTTGTAGGGACCCAGAGAGAGACTGACAGGTGGTGAGGTGGATGACAGCATGGACAGGTCAGCTTAGGAAAAGAGGCTGAATAGAATGGAGGAAGGGAGAAAATAAGAATAAAGAGAGAGAAATTCCAGTAGGGGGCTTTAGTCAGCAGTCAAGAAAACCACATCAAAAGGAAATAAATAGTATGTTGGAAAATTCAGTGAATTGGAACAAGTAGATGTCAGGGAATTTGATCCTGCCCGAGACATACAGGGGGAAAATCTCAGTGAGGAATTTTGGATGCAGAGAACAGATAACTTCAGGAAGTACAATTCCAGGCTGGAACTAGGGTCAGACACAACAGTCAACAAAAATTGATTGTATATTCCCAAGCACTGGGGCTAAAAATTCACTGTTTAGACTTACGGTGAAGTGTTAAAATCATAAAAGCTAGTACATAATACAGTAGAGCCTCCATAGCTGACCACCTTTCTGCATTGACCACCTCCTTAAGTTGACCTAATTTTCATAGACCAACTTGTACCACATGTACGTGGCAGTACAGTAGGCCTAGTCCCTTATGTTGCCCACCTCTGTATATATGTTGTTAGTTTGTGAAAGTCCCTTGGGCGGCCAATTTGCATAAGTTCTATTGCATGTAGATGGATGGAGAGATACAGATATATAGAGCTATATTGTCTTGCCACACTAGGCTCAGAAAGCCAAACCCCTGAACCATCAAGGTACACACAGCTTCCGTCTGGCGTGCCTGGCACAGTACGTTGTATACATGTACAAGAACAGTGTGCGTATGCAGGTCCATCTGCCCCTACACAGGGCTCTGAGTACTATATGAAGCTAGACCCACACACACACTGAAAGTTGAGGGAGCAGAGGGCCTTCCGTAGGTGATATGTCCACCGCCTCTTGTTCCCTATTCCTAGGAGTGGACCTGCCATCTATCTGTCTGGTTGCAAGAAATAAAACCTTGGGGTCATCTTGATACATCCTTCCCCCCACTGTCCTCAGACGCAGTCAGTGGCTGGGTCCCCTCAGTTGCACCTCCACACTGTTCCTTTCACTCCCCCTCCCTCCATCCCACTGCACCGCCCTCCACTAGGCCCTTGCATCCGGGGCCTCCTTCCAGTCTGGTTTCTACACTATACCCAGAGTGATCTCATTTGGGACAAGCAAGTACAATACATATGAGTTCTGGAAGCTAATCGTTTAAAACTAAGTCAAGACAATGTAAAATTTCTAATTACTTTGCTTCTTACCTTACATTCATTTGTGGTTTTTGAAAATAGGACCTAATTATACTGATGAAATTTTAACATAAAATAAAGAACTATGATTCCCCAACATTCATTTTAGAAAGAACATTTAGGGAAAATAAATATATAAATCATCTCTTCTTATATTTATGTAATATCATGCTGATGGTCCAGACCAGGCGTCCTTAAACTATGGCCCGTGGGCCACATGCAGCCCGCCTAGGACATTTATCTGGCCCGCCAGGTGTTTTTGCCGCCACTGCCTATCCTGCTTAGCAGCTGACTCATGCTGGGGCCCACAGTCCGGCCCTCCAATGGTTTGAGGGACAGTGAACCGGCCCCCTGTTTAAAAAGTTTGAGGACCCCTGGTCCAGACAGAAACTGAGGTTTGAGCTTTTAAGTACTGTTATCCCAATTTAACAGAATGATGGGGAAAGGGTTGATTGTTAAAAGAAGAGAAAAGGAAAAAAATGAAGAGAGTAACTTATAAGAACATAAGAACAATTTACAGAGTGAGTAACGAAATTAAAAGTATAAGGAAAAAAACTGAAAAGATAAATAGCAAGGTAGCAAGAAGGTTTGAAGAGTAACCTGTAAAATAATAGTCAGAGAAAACTCCAGAAGCTCTTATAAAAATTGAAATACTCTGTGATACTCTTTGCACATTGGGTTCATTCCCAGAGCCAATATTAAACTGCAAGTTAATGAAAGAACCTGTAATTAAAAAATATATACAGTAAAGAGTCTAAAAGGACCCAAGAACTCTTACAGAGAGCAAGGGACATTAATGCAGGAAGCATGGGGAAGGAAGCTGAGGAGAGGGACTCACCGTGAGGGGATGACTGCCTTCATTACAGTCTGGGTCACAGAACCCTTGTCCTTCATGTTACCCTGTCACCCACGGTTTACTGCTTTATAATCAGTCTATACTTTGGGCTTAGATTACTAGGCAGATGTCCTCAAACTATAGCCTGCGGGCCACGTGCTGCCCGCCTAGGACATTTATTCGGCCCCCTGGGTGTTTTTGGCACCGCTGCCTGTCCTGCTTAGCAGCTGACTCATCCCAGGGCCCACAGTCCAGCCCTCCAATGGTCTGAGGGACAGTGAACTGGGCCCCTGTTTAAAAAGTTTGAGGACCTCTGAGTTAGAGAATAAATCCCATATGTTTACACCTTATGGTAAGGTGGATTTTTTTTTATTCTTCCTAAGTTCAAAGAAACAATAATCCTTCTATTTTAAAGCAATTTTTTCATTAAAAGTTCTAAGGTGAGAATGTTAATTTAATATTCATTAAAATGTTCAGATCAACATGGAAGAGTTTCCCAAAAACCATTTCACTGACTGTAAACCCTAGGATTGTCAAGGCCGAGCAAATCTGAGACCCCAGCAGCAGTGAAGAGCCCCCATGGAGATGACCAGTTAGCATGCAGCAGGCCTGTCCCAGGAAGCTCCTGAGGCCAGCTGGAAACCTTACCCGCACTTCGTGAGAAAAGGAAACACATGAAAAATGTCCCCCAGCATTGGAAGCTGAGCATCTGTCAGGGAGCACAGTGACTTATTTCTCTGGTGTTTGAATGAATCAATCACATATGTTAAAAAAATAAATACTTGTAATGAAGGATATTTTTACCTATTTCCAGCCCATGATTTATCACCATAAAATAGTGTTCCCCCCAAATTTTCTTAATCAGCACATTTAATCTGTCATTGCTAAAGAATTCAGTCCCTCTTCATATTAGAATTATAGAAATTTATTAGTGAGACTGGGAAGGTGTACTTGGAAAACTACCTGCACTTACTATAGGAAGAGACCATCCCATAAGTTATCTCCAAATTTCATTTCTGAGTTAGCTGGCTGCAGGTAAGAAATGAATTTTCCTGCTGAAGAGAACTAAGGCCAGACTATCAATGTCTCTTTAATCAATAACACGCAACTAAGTCAAAAAAATGATGGGAAACAGCGCCATTGCAGATGCGTGCATACTGCCAGCCAGAGTGCAGCCGCTGCCCCTCAGACCAGCTTGGTGCAGACAGCGTGAAGAGTCCACGCCCGTGGGCCACGCCCTGCGGCAGACATCAGAGTCAGCCCCTGGAGCCAGGCCTGTCCCAGAGGTTCTCACTCAGTGGTGCTGTGACAGAGCCTACGAATCTGCCCTTCCAGTAGATTCCCAGATCCCACTGCTGCTGGTTCAAAGCCCTCAGTTTGAGAATCACTGGTAAAACACATGTTTTCTGCCCTTTATTGTAAAGCGCTAGAGCCTTTTTCAGGTGAAATACCATCCGTGATGTAGAAAGGAAATAAAACATGATGTGGCGGGAGGCCCAGGGCGTCAGGACCTGCTCCTCAGATTCGGCAGCAGACCTGGGAGAGCTTGGTTTCCACGGAATGAAGGGGCTTGTGACTGATGTGCTTACTCAGCTGAACATAATGTACATAATTATTCTCTAGTGAGGTCCTCCAGAATTAGTGCAGCTCGTGAAGGACAGATCTGAAAGGGGCACGTACACACACATGCCCACCAGGGCTAAGTATGTCGCTTGTCAAAAAATGGTGCTGGGGGACAGGCTCAGCTGGGAGCTTGCTTATTCATTGTCCCTTTGCTTCCTAGATCTCAGCCATGTACTCATCCGTGAATAAACCCGGACAGTTGCTTAAAGCACCGGAGTCCACCTACACCTCCATCCAGGGGGCCCCTCAGAGGTCACCCTCCTCCTGTAATGATCTCTATGCTACCGTTAAAGACTTTGAAAACCCTCCCAGCAGCGCCCTTCCACCAGCAGGCAGACCCAGCCAGGAGCCCGAGCCTGATTATGAAGCGATCCACACTCTACACCGAGAGGAAGAAAAGGCCCCCCTGGGGACCAGCGGCCACCATGGCCTCGGCCCAAAGGAGAACGACTACGAGAGCATCAGTGACTTGCAGCAGAGTAGAGATGTCACCAGGCTCTAGCAGCCCCGAGGGCCTGCGACCAGCATCTGGGGACATGTCTTCTGTGGAAGAGACGGGACACAAACCTGTTCTTCACATGCTGCTTTAGTCACCTGAAGACGGTTGGAGATGCTGTGGCCCTTTCCCCAGGATTTTAATTTCTGAGACTGAGGCAGGGACCTGGCTGCACCTGAGTGCCCACCTGCCCACCAGGTGGAGGCCGCTGAGGGGGACAGGCACACCCAAGCACATCTCCCGTCTGCACCTTCACCCTCCTCAGAAGACCTCGCAGTCCGTGGTCCCAGCCCATCACGGAGTAAAGCCCAGCCGTAAAGACTGCACTCTCCAAGCCCCGCACCTCCCCTGGCCTGAAATACTGCCGTAGGGAAGAGCCAGGTTTCTCTTCCTCTCTTCCCTTTGCTCTGTCTGCTACTGACTTTAAAATGTACGGCTTTTTCCTCTGGAATTTTTTTTATTTCTGTGGTTCATTCCAAGGAAATCCTCCCAGGAAGTTTGGCCTTTGGGTCCCACCCAGGAGTTTCAGGATGGTGAGTGGCCTTGCTGGTTACTGTGCGCACGCCGGTCCTCACGGAGCCACTTGTCAGCACCTGGGAGTGTGACCCCCAGGTGAACGGGATTAACGAGGGACCTCCTTGAGTCTCCTCGGCTTTGGTCCTTCTTCTTTTTTGGCAGTCTGCATCAGCAGCCTCTCCCCAAAGTACTTGAAGTCAGTTTTAGATGCTTTATTTTATTTTTCTAGTCAAAACATTGTTACCCCAGTGTTTGGAAACTCGTCAGAGCCTTTTCAGTATTTTCAATGAATATTGTGGTACTTCTATACTTGTTTAAGCCCAGAGCTCATTCCTCCAAAACACGAGCCTTAATCTTTATGTTGGGACACAGACCACATACTTGGACGGCAGCCATGCTTCCATCTCTGAAGGGCTGTGGGCATGAATGTGTGTTTCTGGTGATCTCTGCTCCCCACACCAACAGTCTTATAAGTTAACTGCTACCCCAAGGTAATCTATCTAAGATTAAAATGTAAACATTTATTTTTGTTATATTAAATTTATAAGAGGGTTTCTGTTTATTGCCTAATTTCTTAAAAATGCCAGAAAACAATGTGTATTAACTATTTTGATTTTTATGTACAATGATTTATACTCTCATTTTGAAAAGACATCATAAAGCACATCTAGCTAGATAAGTACAAGTCGTTGTTATCTTTTTTCTAACCAAGTAGAAGATTTTTAAAGACTCACCTTTTCAAATGGTACTTGGAGCTCCTGGTCCAAATCCCTTAGACTGCTGGAGAAATAAAGGGAGTAGACATAAATCATCATTTTCAGTGATTTGTGGTGAGCGATATTGAAATATATGAAATAGTAAAAATGAACAAAGAACAAAATATGATGAGAAGTGACTGTGAAGTATGAACCTCATTAAAGTACCATGACTCCATTAAGGTTTAATTACATTTTTTAAGAAAACAGTGATGAGTTCTGCAGTCCGGTGCTTGCTTGCCTGCCAAATGCAAATTGCCTATTGGAATTTTTTCCCATCATTTTACAAAAATTGGTGGCTGAGATAACCAATTTTAAGATTAAGAGCTCAGCCTGCTTTGAATTTAATCATCTCTTTAGATCTTATAAAGCCAACCTCGGAAAACTTGTTCACTTTTCATTTTAAAAGGCACCCGGTTGAAGTGCCATTATGAAGTGTGGGCTATGGAAGTGCAGCTTTGCCTACGCTGATAAAGAAAAAATGAGGCAATTATTCCATCCCACTGTGACATCAGTGACTTTTCAGATTTAATAAGCATGCTGTTTTCCCTCTTTATGACAAAGGACGCAGTTGGGAAGATTAAGCATCTTGAAAATGGTAGAGCCCAGCTCAAGGGCATGCTTTTTCACGCCCGTGTTCATGGCTTGATTTTGTGACTGCTCTGTATTGCATGTCTGTAATTTTGTAAAGTGAGCGATGTTGGGGCGAACTGGTTGGTGGTCATTGTTTTTTGATCTGGTCTCGCCCATGAAGACACCACGTGCCTAAGCACAGTCATGGTCGATCAGAAGATAATGGCAGAATTCTCTTAGATAACAGAGAAGTTTGTCAGGAAAGTGCAAGGTACTTCTCTGAATTTCTGTCTTTCAGGAGCACTGCTTTGCCTGGTGGTTTCCACCACTTTGTATTAATAACTTTCACCCAGCAACAGATGCCATCGCAGAGTTCCTCTACTCAGTTGGGTGCCTGGTAATAGCCGTGTCATGTTGCACACCGAGCATTGTACATGCTCCAATAACATCCTCTATAGGCACCTTACAGCTCAAAAATTGTATTGCATTTCATGTCTTATTTATCACCAGGGAAGTAGGTATGATATCCAAAGTATAAAACCTTTTCTGCTGAGAAAAGCTCGTTATAAATAATCACGTCATCTTGAAATTTCAGTATCAGAATTTTCCCTACAGGTTTTCAAACATAGGCCATGTGATATAGTCAGAAAGTAGTCACTGAATGTCTCTTTTAATTTGGGAATCAGTTGGTAAGAATAAGTTGTCATATGAAATATTTTAAGTATTCTTTCAAAGGGATTATAAGGCCCTCCTGCAAAAACCCTAAATAAAAACACATGATAGCACAGTCCATGAGGGTAGGGGGAGTGGGGTGAACTTCAGGAAGAAGATTCTGCTCTTTGGAGCTTGGATACTTTCCTGGAGTATATGTATTGATGCATCATTACCGTTTGACCTTGTGCTGCAGTTTTTAATAAATTTTATCACATTTGTTCATTCAAAGTTTATGCTTGAATCTTTTGAGTTGAACAACAGCCCATGACTTTGAAAAAGTTTTACCTTGAGCTAAATGCTACACAGTTTAAATGTATTAAAAAGTAATTATTAAAAAAAGAATTTACTATATATTTAAACTTGACCTTTGACATCCATATTACACATCCAATTACAGTAACCTAGGTTATATGAAATTATATAAAAAGATAAATTTTAGGAAAATTTTTTTGTTGAAACTGGGATCTTTGTTTTTATTCAGATCTTGTGTAAGCTTAGAAGCTTATATAAAAAGATAAATTTTAGGAAAATTTTCTTGTTGAAACTGGGATCTTTGTTTTTATTCAGATCTTGTGTAAGCTTAGAAGTATTTTTATGCCACCTTTAATACTTCAAAAATATAGTTTGCAGGAAAGTATAAATAGATTGTGTGAAATATTTGAGATCTTGAATTCTAGAAGAAAATAATTTTTGCAAATATATTGGCTACTTACATTTTTCTTTCTGTCCTGTGCTAAATTAAATTACGCCATTAGGTCTGTTAAAGCTTTTGAAGCTATCACTATTGTTTGTGGGGAAAAGGCTAATTACTGATTTATCTGCCCTTCCAATCCCAGAGGTAATTCTAATTGTATGCTAAATTAACAATAAGTAGTTAACACAAAGAAATCAAATTTAACCACAGAATTTCACTATAACTATTTCTCTTGATTTTTATTTTGCCAATTAGAGCATTTACTTACTTTAACCTATCATAAACTATATATATATGCATATATGTATATGCATATATACATATACATATATACATGTATATGTGTGTATATGTGTATTGTTGACTGTGTCACAACTCTGGTGCTTAGTTGACTATGTTCTTTTACGTGTTTTGAATGTTTACCCTACTCGTGTGATGAGCTTTTGTCAGAAAAACAGAATAAGATAGACTTCTCCAATAGTTCTCCAATATAAGAAAGCCTTCTTAAGTTGCCCTCGTTAATTTTTTTAATTAATTCATTCACCTTTTCAATTGTGTCCATAATTCTCTTGACTGAAAAACAGTGGTAATTTTGGACAGTTTTGTTATACACGTAACTCCCTACTCCCAACCTGAGAGGAGGAAATATAAAAAGGTGTCCTTGTCAGGGAAGTGTGTGAGAAGTGATTTGACTAAGGGAACAAGATAATAACTTCTGTGAGCCAGAGTAGAGCCAAGGCAAGGTCAAGGTGACCCACCAGGTGGCAGCTGCAGAAGCTAGTTACCACATAGGGCCATCCTGTTTCATTCCCTTTAAAAACCACAGATTTGTAAGTTGTGTGAAGCAGCAACAGGCAGTGATGTAAAAGGATGAGAAAAATATTGTTCGGAGATGATGGCATGGCTGTAATTACAGAATTGAAGACCAAGTGAGGACTTTGCAAATGAAGGACAGGTTTCATCAGTGCTCCTTGCAGTAGTTAGTACTTGAGTCCGTGTAATCTAGCGATGCCCTTCCTCTAAGAGGGTCCATTTCTGGTACCCGCTGGCTTAGCTATAGCTGCGGAAGCACAGTAGGTACTGATGGTTATTTCCTGGAAATCTTGACAGGCTTATTGTACTGTGGAATTAGGAAAAATTAAAGTGTACTGTTTGGTGTTAATAAGTGACTGCTGTGGAAATAGGAACATGGGTCTCTAACATCAAATACAACTTAACTGGCAGTGAAATCTAAGTTTCTTATTCTTTAGTAGGTAGTATTTTCTTGCTCTGTATTATGTCTTTTAAAAAATACATTCTTCCTGACAGTGGCATTAGACAAGTTGAGCACACTTAGACTAAAAGTGTTTACCTAAAGGAGGTCAGTCCAGACACGAGGATAAATTAGAGTCTTTATCTGGAATTACTAAATTTTAGAAATCATGGTCCAGAAGAGAACATTCATGTCTTTTTTTTTTTATCCTACGCCTCATTTTAACATCTGTGTTTACATCCAGTCTCAAATATTTAAGAAGTATTTTGTTATTTTTCCAAGTTCTTCTTTTATTTGAGAAATAGAATTTCAAATTCCTGTGATCAGGTGAAATAAATACAACTTCTGTTAAAAAGGCGTATTTTTAAAAGCGTTCACTTTGCTAGTCATTTAGCTTAGTGCAGAAAGATGTTTCTTTGCTTGTCATTTATAAACTATGGATATTTTTCAAAAATGCTCTGTGGTAGTCTCATGCCACCTGCCATGGTACATGACAGAGGTTGAGAATTGTCGTTCTTAAGACTGTATGTTGAATTGGCAACAGTAAAATGTTTGAATGTTACCTTTTAAATAATTGTGTTATATTAATATGCCTCATTGTTTTCTTGGGGAAGTTTGAAACATAGCTAAACAAACAAAAGTCTGTTATCAGTAGGAATTGGCATTTTATTGTTCATGCATTTTTTCCTCATAAAAATAGTTACCCCAAAACTGACACATTGTCTGTTAAGTGGGACTGATCTGTCCTAAAGTACTCCCATTACTCAAAAATATTTTTTAAAGAATTCATAGCACTTAGTGGCATTTTTGCTCATTGTCTTGAAAGGTCTTCGTATTACAAAGCAAAATGTCCAATTCAAAAACGTAGGAAAGGGGTGGGAGTCTTGGTGTATGCCACACCTTTGGAGGGCAAGACACAATTATAAGAGGGACTATACCTAACAAATGCAATCAGTGTAACCTGGTTTCTTGTACCCTCAATGAATCCCCAACAGTTAAAAAAAAAAGTAGAAAAGTTGTTTTTAATATTGAGAATTTTTAAACATTAATTTTAAGTCCAAAAATAGCTCTCTTTGGCTTAAGCATCTTAAAAAAAATTTTTTTTCTCTTCCTGACTCTAGTCTTTTTAAGTTTAAAGAACCAAAAAACAGCCGGGCACTGTGGCAGGCACCTGTAGTCCCAGCTACTTGGGAAGCAGAGGCAGGAGAATCGCTTGAGCCCAGGAGTTGGAGGTTGCTGTGAGCCGTAATGCCGTGACACTCTACCCAGGGTGACAGCTTAAGGCTCTGTCTCAAAAAAAAATAATAATAATAAAATAAAATAAAAAATAAAGAGTGGCGCCTGTGGCTCAAAGGAGTAGGGTGCCAGCCCCATATGCCAGAGGTGGTGGGTTCAAACCCAGCCTCAGCCAAAAACTTCAAAAAAGGAAGGCTAAAGAATAAAGGTATAAAGTCACTATTTCTTCATGCCTTATTTTGGCTATTTGTGCACACATGGCCTGTCACTGCACAACACCACCTTGGGGTCTCCTGCCCATCCCAGCCCCTCTGTGTCAGCCATTCAGAGGACTTCCCATTACATCTTTTCCAGTACAGGCCACAAGTCTCCAATAATTAAAGCCTGCCATCCAGGCCTCATGGCAGCAGGGTGAGCGGACAGCGTAGCCCAGCTCACATCTTCCTGCTTCCCAGGCTGCCAAGCAGAGGCCACAGAGCCACAGAAGGAAGCAGATGCTGGTGGTATTTGTAAAGAGTTTGCCAAACCATATACATCTTGCTCACGTCTTTCATGACAAGAGTTGTCATTAAGGTGCCACAGAATAGAACTTTTAAAAAATTCTGCAGAGAACTCAAGCTCACAAATGCAGAAATATTAGCCCCATGCTCTAACCACGTCCTGTCCCCCATAACATTTTGAGACTGTGTCTCCTCAAGTCCTGGGGAAGAAATAGCCTCAGCACGTTTAAGGTGTAATAGCGACCAATGGTTACAGGCAAGGTACAAGAAAGTAGATGAATTTGAAGGAAAAAATATCTTTCTTGTAAGAATGAATTATTTTTAAAGTAAAACAAATATAAAATGTCTTAGCCATGTAACTATGGCACCCTCTTTGCCCAGGGCAGGCATCCTCAAACTACGGCCCACGGGCCACATTCCAGCCCGCCAGGTGTTTTTGCCACCACTGCCTGTCCTGCTTAGCAGCCGACTCATCCCTGGGCCGCAGTCCGGCCCTCCAGCGGTCTGAGGGACAGTAAACTGGCCCCTGTTTTAAAAGTTTGAGGACCCCTGGCCTAGGGAGTTAGTGCTTATGCATTGTGTTAGTTATAACTACTTTGCTGTACTCTCCCAGGTCTCAAGAAAACCAAGAACACTTAAGCATACGAAGTGTGAAGTGATCACATAGTGAGAACAGCTTGGCTGTGTATCGGTAAAATGTCTGCTTTTTGGAGTGAGAAGCCAAGTAAGTTGTAGGACAGGTGAATGGGTGAAACAACAGTTCTCATTTTCTACATACTTAAGGAACCAAGATCTGTTTGGTTTCCACTTCTTTAATTAATTTTTTTTTTTTTGAGACAGAGTCTCGCTCTGTCATCCTGGGTAGAGTACTGTGGCTTCCTAGCTCACAGCAACCTCAAACTCTTAGGCTCAAGCAATCCTCCTGCCTCAGCCTCCTGAGTACCTGGGACTACAGGTGCCCACCACAAGGCCCAGCTAGTTTTTCTATTTTTAGTAGAGATAGGGTCTCACTCTTGCTTAGGCTGGTCTCACACTCCTAAGCTCAAACGATCCACCTGCACTGGTCTCCCAGAGTGCTAGGATTACAGGTGTGAGCCACCACACCCGGCCTGGTTTCAACATTTTAAATTTCACTATAGGTCATTATAGTTAATTATTTGAGTGGATATTCTAGAGTATAATTTTTTTAATTAACCAGATAACTATTTCTTCCCTTTATACATTTAGTTTATGAAAGTCCACCTAGTATAGCAGTTAGCTGCCCTAAGTAGGACATAGTTAAAGCTAAGAAGTCAGTCTTGGTCCCTGAGCCTTTATTCAGAACTATCTTGTTGTAATGTCCTGGTTCGATTTTGTTTACTTTTTTTTTTTTTAACTTAAGCTGGAAACCAGGAGTTTAAAACAAACTATTCCTTGTTCTTTCCTTAAGCTTAGAGTATTTTTTTTTTTAACCTTTAGCTCCCCCTTTGGGTGATGGAGCCTTCCCTAAAAGACATGTCCTTCCCTAGGGCAAACCCTGAAACCAAAAGCCTGAGTGTCCGTAAAGGATATCAGACATTCCTTTGACATGGTTCTATGTATTTTTAATAGAAAACCCAGAAGTGAAACTGATGTGACTGACATTCCTGACCCATCCCTTAAACTCGCTTGCTTGCTTTTGTTAAGCTTATTTTGGGGTATAGGCTTCTCTTGTTTTTCCTGGAACCTGTGTGCTGCTCCCCGACTGCCCACCAATGTCCTGGAAGGTGCCAGTGGCCACAATGATACTTGTCTTTTGGAGAGAATGTGCAAAAGCTTCAGAAAAGCTGAATTTTACATACAAATCAACAAACATTTGTGAGCATTTCTTCAGATCTTGATGATTTTTTTTTAAATTTCATCTTTTTTTTTTTTTTTTTTTTTTGAGTGCCAACTAACATATTTGACTCTGGACCAGGAGAGGGGGTGGAGGTGAGAAGCAAAATTTGGACTAAGCAACACAGGCAAGATTTCCTGCTCTTGTGTGTCACTCTGGAAAATATCCCAACTCCTAGCGACCATTCTGAATCTCAGGGAGAAAACAGTAAATGTGTACAAATGAGAAAAATTATCTCAATGATTTAACTGTCTAGATTTTCTTCTTTTTAAACTCAGGAATAAACCTAGTAGATAGGTTTGGATAACGTAATATGGCTACTAAAGCTATATCACTTGCAGGTGACTAGACAAATCCTTTTAAATATGTTTCTTTCAAAGACTTCTAACTTTGTTTTCACTAGAAAAAGAAACTTCTCATATTAAAAAAGCAAAACAAAAAACCTTCCATAGCTCTTTCTAGAAGAGTCTATTTTCAGTCAACCATCTACCCCAAAGTGTTTGTTTCTTGCCTATAGTATTTTTCAACAATTTTTATGGGAGAAAAAAATGCACATTTTTCTTATTTCTTGGAAAAGTTGAGTTGTCAAATTAAATTCTCAAATGGGACAATTTAAAGGGAATCGTTGTTGGAGACAAGAGCACAGGGCTGTGATCCCTGTTCCAGCAGTGACTTCACTGTGTGACCTTGAGCAAATGATTTAACTTCTCTGTGCCTCAGTTTCTCCATACACAAAATGGGGATAATGATACCAACCATTGCCTACCTCATAGAGCTGTTATGGGGACAAATGAGATAATATAGATAAGTACAAATGCTTTGAACTCTTTGGAAGAAAGGTGCTATATAAATTGAAGTTGTGTTTTTTTAATGATTCAATTATTAATTTATGTCTAGGATTTAAATGAGAGCAATACTGTCAGTCACGTTAAGAATAAGTTTCAATTTGATGGGTACTTCCAATTCTCTTCTGTGGCCAGATCTTCATAATTCCTCCTGTAATGGTACCTAAGGAACTGAAATGGTATTGTTTTCTGTGTGTGTCTGCCAGTAGTATTTTGATTCTAAATATTCAGAAAAGGCTGGAGTTTAACCTGTAATATCTTATAGTTTACATGTAATGAAACTTATTCCAGCTGTATATAAAAATATAGTGACATGTAAATAGCAGGTACATTGTAATTAAAGGCACTTACCAAATTGTCTTTGTTCTTTTCTTAATTATAATAAAGGTCAGTTTTATATAAAAGCTTGTTAAGATTCATTTGGCATTTGCAAAGGTCGACAATGGCTAATTTATATATCCTTGGTGCAGAATAAAGGTTTTTGGGATTCCAGTAGTCAACTCAACCACCGTAACAGGAAGGAGAACATGCCTGAAGATCAGACGGAAGAGTATAGTGGTTAGGATGAGACACGCCACAGAAAAGGACCTGGGTTGGACTCTCAGCACCGTGATGACTTTGAGGAAACTGCTGGACTTCTCTGTGTCCCTGTTTCCACATTAGGAAATGGGGAGTAACAGTACCGAGCCTATTAACAGAGTTGTCTTGGGGACTGAATGAGGTTTTGGGCAAGGTACCGGGCAAATGCTGAATATGCTGTTCATGCTGACAGAGTATTTCCCAGCAGAAGCCTGGGCTTCTGGGCATTCCTAAGAAGATTTGCAACCCGAGAGCAAATGATGCCCCAAACCATGAGGAAAACCCATCTGCTGGTTGTCTGAAGGAGGCACACCCCCAGCAGAGGCCTCAAAACAGACATCAGCATTTGACCCTGACTGCCCCCTTCCTGAGTTTACTTATACCTGGCCTTGGGGCTGAAAGGGGAAGCAGGGAAGCTTTTCATTGGCACATTCCTGTCTCCTATTGCCTGTGCCCCTTAAATCCAGGACACCCCAAAACCCACAGATGGCCTCTTATAAGATCCGCCACCCAACCCAGCCTCGCTTTCTGAGACTTTTCTAAGCTTTCTCCTTCTGCCTCTCTCCATCTGTGCGGTTAGAAACGCCATGTTCCCTATTTCTCCAGGGAACTAACTTGTTTATTTCTAACCAACTCCTTCCGACGTGGTGGGCTAATATTCACCCCTACTTCCAAGACTGTTTACAATAGAAGGAGCTTGCTACCTACTGTAGGTTTGAGCCCAAACCACCCTTCCCTGTCATGGTGGGCCCTGCAAACATGAGAGGCTGCTGGGAGTACTGAAGGGTGGAGGAAGCAGAGGAGGGAGCAGAGGCTCCCCACAGAGTGCACAGCACCTCAGCAAATGCCAAGGGGTCTCGGCTCACTCTAGGACTTTGTCCTCTTGCACATGATGGAAAATCATGATGGAGCTGGTGTGGGGAAGAGCCTGGCCATCTTGGTCCCAAACCCTGGCTTCATTTCTCACCACATGGAGAGAATTTCCTCTCCTTGCCAGAGCTGTTAGCACAACTCCATTCTGTGTGTGAAGGCTCAGAACTAAGAATGTTTGTTCTGAGTCTTTGGATCACAGACCCAGGTTTCTCACCTGGGCTACCTAGGGAAATTGAAGTCCCAGAGCTCAGCAATTTGGTAGGTTCTCTGCCACTTGTGAAATGGGCACAGATTACAATTTTGTCAGAGGAGCACTGCCAATTCTAGGACATAGGAGACATTTAGCAAGTGTTCCATAAGGGGAGTGGAGAATTCTGATTTAAGGTAAGCCAAACATACGCCACTCATTTTTTTGTCACTGTAATCCCAGCACTCTGGGAGGCCAAGGCGGGTGGATCCCTAGAGCTCAGTTCCTGACCAGCCTGAGCAAGAGCAAGACCCTGGTCTCTACTAAAAATAGAAAAATTAGCCCAGCGTCATGGTGGTGCCTACTTGGGAGGCTGAGGCAAAAGAGCCTCTTGAGCCTAAGAGTTTGAGGTTGCTGTGAGCTATGATGAAGCCATGGCACTCTACCCAGGGAGAGAGAGTGAAACTCTGTCTCAGAAAAAGACAAGAATGATTCAGGGCCTTACTGTACCTTTAAGGTCACCATTCTGAATATTTGCTGTCATTCTAGATAATTCCTAAAATCTCAAGGCTGGACTCCAGGTGCTTCAAAACCAAGTGTCTACCAGGCATCACATCTGTTTCCAAGATGTCTCCATCTATAAGTCTTGGTATCATCTCAAGACGTGATCTTTCTGACGTGGAATCATCTTTCCCAGCTGCACACTTGACCTTTGGGGCACATTTAGCTTTCAGGTGTCCCCTGTAGCTTATACTGCAGTTTCCTGCCCATAGCAAGTGCTGAATACGTGCACTGTTCAGTTGGAATTCTCCCATCTCTCTGTCACCCATAGTCCTGAGAGTCTGCTTTGGACTAATGTTTATCAAGTCTCAGGATTTCATACTGAAGCTCTTCTCCAACCACAAGCTTCTCTGTGACTGAATTTCTGATGAGATGGCAGGGTAACTAGGTAGGGACATCCTCCAAGTTAAAGCAGTCCAAAAAGGGGCAGCAGGGGGAGGAAAGCAGTCATCTGACATGGAGATACGCAGCCTTGCAACCTGGCAGAGTATCTTCAAAGCCAACAGCTTTATGTGCTCAGACCCAAAGGAAAAAGATAAATCATGGCAACATCAAAGTAGAAAAACAAGTTAACAGAAAAACAGAAGAAACCACACAAAACTGTGCATCGATTCATTCCATAAACATTTACTGAGCGCTCACTATGTGCCAGGTGCTGAGAGATAGTGAAGAAGAAAGGCCAAGCTCCTGCCTTGTTGCAGCTCCTTCTAACGGCCTTAGAATCTACCTTTATATGTTTGATATGCATCTCTAAATTCCCAACGTATTCAGTATCTTATCTCATCAAGTCTCTGGGGAGCTGGTTTACATAGAGGGGTCCAGAAAAGCCTCTGTGAGCAAATTACATTTGATGTGAGACAGAGAGGATAAACCAGTGAAAGCAATTCCGGGCATGGAGCATGGCCAGTGCAGGACACTGAGCCAGGAATACCTTGATCTCACACAAGTCTACAGAAACCCCTGCAGGGTCCACCTGCCAGGTTTCCCAGACACCTCCCTATCCACCATTGTTGCCTAGCAAGCCCACATCATAAATATCACTGCAGCACCTCAGATCTACCTTCCATACTATTGCCTGAATCATCCGCTTAAAAAAGCAAGCCTGCATGGGTCAGGAGGAAAGGACAGACTGCTCACTAAAGTAATTACCTAGTATTTCCCAGGCACTGTTCTAGATTCTAAGCGCACAGTAGTAAATAAAACAGGCTAGGGCTTCTGTTCCAATGAAGCTCACATTCTAGTGGGGGAAGAAAAATGATGTATCAAAGCAAAATTCAGATCCGAAGTGTGATAAAGAAAACAAGATATAATAAAACAATAATAAAATAGCACCTTGGTTTGGATAGGGAAGAAAGAATGATACTGTTTCTATGGGGTGAGTTGGGGAAGGCCTGAATGACCCGGGACAGCCCTAGAAAAGAGGGAGCAAAATATTCCAGGAAGAGAAAACAGCAAGTTCAAAGGTGCTATGTGGGGAAAGATGCTGGCATGTTCTTGGGCCACACAGGAGGGCAGAGTGCCTGTACAACAGCAACGGAGAGTGGGGAAAGGGGAAATCTGAAGGACAGGAGCCAGATACCATAGAGCAGAGAAGGTTAAATAGGGAATTGTGCTATGGTTTAGTTGCAAAGAGAAGCCATTGAAAAACTTTAAACAGGAGTCTGGCAACAACTGATTTTCCATATGAAAACTTACACCATAAATGAAAATAAATTTCAGATGCCTTAGAGAGATAATTGTGAAGAACAGACATAATTGAATAGCTACAATAATACAAACTATTTCAAAGGCTCCATTCTACATAAATTGTTTTAGCTCATGAAATCTTCAAAACAATACTATGAGTTAAATACTCTTATTATTCCCATTGTGCAAATGATCAAACTGAAGCACAGAATAGTTAACTAAGTTGTCCAGCTTTTAGAGGCATAGATGAGATTTGAACTCAATTAGTTTCATTCCAAGCCTGAGTTCTTAATTAAAATTGTGTTATGGGGGATTTTTATTATGGTTTAGAATGGATAGATTTCCCAGCAGGGCACACAAGCATAAATCACAGAGGAAAATTGATATATTTGACTTCATACATTTATAAAATTTCTTTATGAAGATTTAGATGTATGCATTGGTGTAAAAACCAGCATATCTAAGAACAGCAATATCTGTGTTATTCACTGCCATATTCTCATTAACCTACAAGTGTATCTGCACATAGTACAGGCCCTAACTAAATACACAGGGTGGCCATAATTTGAAATTGTACACGAACTTTACGGACACCCTGTATAATGAAAGGATGGGTAGTGGATGAGTTGGGTGGATGCATAGCATTTGGATTTACTTGCGGCTGATCCACCAGGCTCTATACTATGTGTTGGCAAAACAAAGGTCAATCAGAGGACTCCCCCACCCACCCCTGGAGCCCTCAGGCTTATGGGTGGGTGACACAGGCAACATTTGCAAATATGCTTCAGACTAAGGCAGTTCAACTTTGTGCTGGAGGCTGCTGAGATCAGAGGCTGGGAGACCAGTTATCAGATGGGAAGAGGGCTTGATTGGGACAGAGAATGGGGGTGGAGGGAAAGATGCTACTTCTAGACACAAGTAGCTGGTCAAACAGAAGGGATCTTGTGACTGATATGATGGAGGGGACTGGAGACATAGTAATGAAAAGATAACTGCTGCATTTCTGGATAGATGATATATTATTCATGAACTACAGATACAAAAGAAAAAGGTTTGAAGGTGACAGATAACAGTTTCAGTTTGGACTTTAGAATGTGTACCTGTTTCCACAACTAGTTGTATAATATTTATCTATTTCCTATGCCTTTCATAATTACTCAATAATATTGCTTTGAGTTTCTTGGTGAGAGACATCATGTAATATCACATAAACTCTCTAATTATAATACTTTAGAAAACTATAGAGTTCCCATTGAAACATGATTAATCAGACATGGGTTTGCTGAAAACCCATTGTTACCTTCCATTAACTTAGTTAATCTTCCTCTAGTCCCAGCCCCACTGAATAAGTGTTATGTCGTATTATGATCATAGCCAGTCCTAGAAGAAAGAATCCACAGTCATTTGAATGAAGACTGGCTTAGTAAGTGACTAGAGGCTCAATAAAACAGAGAACTGGCAAGTGAGAGAGAAGAAGGCCTGCACTTTCTTTAAGTCTAAAGACTTAAACTGTATCTACTGATCAGCCCAGTAACAACACCCAGTTAGCTTCGCTGTGACTGCGAATTTCTCAGGAGATGGCAGAGCAACAGGGTATCAATGCCCTCCAACTCAAAGCAGCCCCAAAAGTGCCAAAAAGGGCTATCATATAAAAATATTAGCATTTTTGAACTGAGGGAAAAATAGTTTGCCTGCAAAAAAAATCCAAACCCATTCCCTACCCTCTCTTTTTATTTATTCATTACTAGAAAGTTTTTGAAAAATGAGAATTTTTTAGTTCTGAGATGTTTGTTGTCAGTTACATTCATCATTAGTGTATTTTTCTAAGTAGTCTCCGATCCTGTGCTGCTTCTCTCACTTCATTCTTTTTCATAACTTGTTGGATCCAGTGACCTTGAATTGCCCTCAGTGTATTTCACTTGCTTATCATCTACATCTTGTTATATGCGAAGGATAAAACTAACAGATTGACTGATTCCTTGGGAAAATGTTAAATATTCATATCCCTTGGCACCAGTGGTTTCCCACTGAGTGCTGAAATAAAGCAACCATGTGTACTCGGCCCTGCTTTTACTGTGCTTCCAAATCCAAATGCCCTGTCTCCTAATCGTTTGAGAATGAAGTCCTTGCCTTTGCAATGCCCCTGATGCACAAGACTGTCATAACCAGACTGCACAGATTTCAGCTAAGGTCACACTGCCTTCTGAAATTTAAATAAAACTGGCTCCCATATCAAGTTAGGTCAGAGGTTTTCCAAGGTTATTCAAGGTTGCCCCTGGACTTCTGTGGACTGCCAGGGGACTTCAACATGGACCAGCCACTCTTGGTCCTTGCTAAACCATCCATCTCACTTTTCTCTTAGCCCTGTCCTACATTAACCCAGATGCCACCTTTTAAATTTCCATTGAAATCACTTGCTCAAAGTTTATATGATGGTAACAGAAGTTGCTGAAGGTAAAGTTAGCAATGAATAGTAAACATCTCAGATGAACCACAGGACCTCACCCCCAAAGTTCTGTTCATGCAATTCCATGCTCCCCTCCTTGCTGGGCTCAAGACCTTCCAGTATGCATCTGAAGACTGATTAACAAGCTCCTCAGATACCAAAAATCATCTACTCTGGGTCTCCCCTTTGTAGCAAACACAAACAGGTGATGATTTCAAAGATTCAATTTTATTCTCTTCCACAAAACAGCCAGTGTTGAGCTGTATATCTATGTCTAGAAAGTAACTACATCAAAGTTAGTCATTTTAACCAAGCCTTTAGTTATTTGCATTAAAAAAAAATCCAATCTTCACCAGGTGGCCCTAGCAATAAATAAGTTTTAAATTCTGTGTACAAATGTGTCTCTATGTTCCCCTGCACACAGCTCCCTCACTTTCCCCGACATGCAATGCACAACCAACTGAGCATGGGGTCAATTCACTCTTCATACATGTGTCCAGTAATTGCTGAGCATTTTATGCGCCAGGCATTACATTTCTCTCTAAAAACAACAGGCCTGCTATTGAAGAAAGTACAGATTAGGGTATAATTCCAAGCCTGCTTTTAAACTAAATGCCCTGATATGTGTCTGGCTCTGATGAAGAGGTAAGATTTCCCCCACATCTAGCTTATTCTAGAATCTAGTTATCCCCATCCTGGAAATCCTTCAGGTTTCACAAACAGAATGTTTGATCCAGAAGTTCTCTTTGAGCTCACCTAATTTGTCTGCCTCCTCTTACAGATGAGGACATGGAGGCCTAGGAAGGCAAAGTGAATTACCTCCAGAGCTGCAGTTACTAAGCCACCAGGGTACATGTTCCCTGAGAGGGGACTCCAAGAAGGAGCCATCAGAGAAGCCCAGTGAGGCACAGGGTGTCTATAGCCTCTGGTGTCAAAGACGAGAATTCAGATCCCAACAATGCCTCTCACTCACCACTCAACTCACATCAGGTTAACTAGCCACTCTGCCTGCCTCAGTCAACTCATCTGGGAAAATGGGACAATATTCGTCAAAAGGATTAAATATATGAAAGCCTGTGTCCTCGCCAACACATTTAGTTTTCTTTATCTTTTCCTTAAGAGACCCTGTCCCTTTAAGCTGGAAAAAAGAAAAGATGCCCATTTATAATCATCAGGATTCTTTTAACATCCTCCTCCCTCCCTTCTCCCCTTGCCCGGGGCCTCCACAAGACTTTATACCTGCACACGTATGCACACACACACATACACACGTGACACTGACTCCCTCCCTAACTGTGGTGGCAGCCGCAGGTCCCACAAGGGGTTCTCTATTAGCTTCTAGGTTTGGCTCAGGTTTCCAACAACCACCTGCCCTGTCACACTTTCCTTCGGCAGGGCCTAAGAGAGGGTACAAAGCCAGATGCCACACTGGTCATACTTCCTGCCTGGTTTTAATTAAATTTCTCTGTTTCCTTTGAAAAGCATCTTTAGCTGTGTAATCCACACTGGCTTTCAGAGGAAGTTCAGGCTCTAATTCAGCTGTAGAAAGCGCCTAAATTCCACTTTAGCAACAGAGAGGTGAAGAAACGAAACCTCTTCTCCCAGCAATGTGAGGCAGGAAGGTAGTGGTGACTTGGTGTTCATGCTTTTGCACCTATCAAAAGTTTAAGGGACTAAAGCTCTGCCATTTCTGGGCACCTGACTCATTTAGAAATATTTGAAAAATAAATTTGCCTGAGCACAATACTAAAATACTCCTTCTTCAATGCAGACCCGCTCATCTGATTTATGGTGTGTACATTTTAGATTAAACGATGCTGGTAATGATGAGGAAGGACACATTAGTGTCTTCAGTAAGACGGATGTCCCTGACAGGCACCAGGGGACTCATACCCACATGGTAGGAAGCTGAGAAGGGGCACAACCCTTTCTCAATGCTACGTGCACAAAGACCAGCTCTACCTATAGCAGTCAGCTGGTAGGAATTTGATAAATATTTGTTGAATGAATGGAAACGTCCATGTTTCACAGTTTCCACTCCAGTGACAGATACACTCATGATCTTGTGGTGTGAAATTGTTCCAAAACCTGAGGCTATGTAGGCTAATTGCTCCTACTCTGTATAACTTAGACCACAGTTTCCTAACCCATGCACAGACCGGTACCTGACTCTCTCCCCAGCCAGTCGTACCAGCCCTCTCCCGTGGCGGTAGCTCCTGCAGGGCCCAGAAGGAGGAGATGGAGCGTCTGCTCTCTCCACTTGCTAATCCCAATCTGCTTCTCTGGCTGTTCTCAAGCCCCTCCTTCGGGAGGGTGAAGAGAAAAGAAGTCAAACACCTTCAACTCAGCTGCCTGGTCCCCTGTCAACAGAAGGCGTCCACATGGCTCTTAGATGGGAGACTCTATAGAGATGGCCAAAGTGGGTCCTACAGAGGTGGCTACATGCTGCCCAGCCCTGCCCTCACCCTGTCCAGGCTCAGCTGCCTCCCTGGAGCCACCATCCTGGCTGCCCCACAGGCTCACTCTGCCTGATGAGGAGGCCCAGCTGCCCTGCCAAGACCACACTTTTGGATGCATATGGACACTCCCATGTCCGTGTCCCTCACACAGTGGAGATGTAGCCCCTGCCTCTCCCCTCATCTGTTATCTCAAATATTTCCTCCCCAGCCTCCTAGGTTTTAATTCTCAAAGCTAGAATCAGGTATTGGTCTCTGGGAATAAAGTCAATTCCTCCTAAGAATTCCCACTGCCCTCACCCCTACTTCCTGGGCCATGCCCAGGTGGCCTGAGAATCTGCGGTGGGGCCAGCCTCCAGGCACAGGGCCAAAGGCCACAGGCCCTGCCAACCTCCACTCATTCCCTCAGCAAGCTTGGGCAGGGGTGAATACATCATGCCGCCAGAAGGCAAAAGGGAGCCGAAGCACTTTGCACTCCTAAGGGTTCCTTCTGAAATACTTTAATAAATTCGTCTTCAGACTCCTGGCCTCTTCTAAGCTGGGGGTGACAGGCTAGTTTTGTCCTTCTTAAATAAGTTCTATGTGTGTTTGCCCATCTCCTCTTATTTTCATCATTGGTGCCTGATATGGTTTGAATATTAGTGTCCCCTTCAAAATTCCTGTTGAAACATAATCCCCCACACAGCAATATTAAGAGATGTGGCAAGGGGAGAAATATGGGAAGAGAAGATCAAGCTCAAGGGATGGGTTGTTGGTGGAATGTTACATCTCAATCAGTGAAAAATTACCAGCTCTATTGTATCAGTCAGTGAAGCTTCTATTACAGGTGAATGATCAGTCAATGAAGTCAAATGTTCAACCGACCATTGTTTTCCTTGAAGAAGGAAATAAGATCTTCTGTTGACAGTGGGGGGAGACAATGGGATGGGACAATGAAGAGAGAGAAAAGCAGTGAACATGTCAAAAGGCTGGGAAAGGCGATTAAAGGAAACTGAACACCCATAGGTAAAAATCATCGCAATTAATTTGAACTAAGCTCCCACTGTGTGCCGAGTGTTGTACAAATTATCTCTCTAACCTTTAAAAAAAAAAAAAAGGAAAGATGGCTGAAGAATAATTATATTATCTCTTCTTATTGATCCACACTGTTCAATAGACAGCCACTAGCCACCTATGAGTGTCAAGCACTTAAAATGTGGCAAGTCTGAATTAAAATGTGCTATTAAGTATAAAAAATACGTGGTAAATTTCTAAGATTTAGTACTAAAAAAAGAATGTAAAATATACCAATGATGTCTATATTGATTACATGTTGATTTTTGAAATTCTGTGTTAAATAAAATATATTCTTTCCTGTTTCTTTTTATGTTTTTTGACATGGTACTAGAAAATGTAAAGTCACCTGGGAAGCTCACATTATGCTTCTACTGGACAGCACCCCTGGAGCTCAGGGGGAGCAGCTGGGATTTTAAACCAGTCAGCCTGATGCAGAGAGATGGTGAGAGTTCAGATGGGAAGGGAAATCTGAAATGGAAAATGTGTTAATCTACTGAAACACCAGGCATCTTTAGCAAAAGAACCCAGGAGTAATGAAGGAGGAAGCCATTCTTTGTTTTGAACCAAGGTGGTGGCTTGGCAGGTTGGGCCCAGTATAGTTTCTGGAATTTCTTTTTTTGTTAGAAAGATACCCTTCTGCCTGTATTAGTCATGATCTAACCTGGAAAACCCTCTAAGTATTTTTAAAAGGTGGAATTTAATATAGGGACTTGGTTACCCAGGTGATGGAATTTTCTAAAAGGCCAGACAGAAGAAGTACTCCAGAGATTATCAGTAGTGGCACTACCATCTCTGGGTTAAGATAACAAGGGAAGAGACTCAATTTCAGAGCCCAGGGGATTGCACCTGGGAGGAGATGCTTGAGCTTAATATGATGCCGAAAGCAGGGAGGCATAGGGAGAAACATTCGCTGCTGCCTGTGTCTCCCCTGGTCAGACGCCCCAGACAATGGAAGTTGGACAGGCGGCCAACCTCCTCACCCCAACTTGTCACCCAAAACAGAGCAGGAAAAGTGCCAGGAATAGATTTGAAGGTAACATGGCTGAGAATGGACATACCCTGTAACTTCCCTCTCCCAAAAAATTATCCCTAAGTAGCTAAAAAGTCATAGAAATGACTCATATTCAACTTTCTGACAACATCTCATTTTATGATTTCCCATCCTTTGTCTCTCTTGGTACAGTAAGACAGCCTGTGGGCATGGAGGGAGCTGCCTTTTATTTCATACATTCTGCCTCCCCACTTCAGGCTTCAAGGAGTCTTCATATAACAGAAGACAATGATAAGTGAGTTCTTGGCATAAACTCCACTTACTAAACACTGCTGCTGCTTTTTACTCCAAAGTCCTTGGTTTTGTGTATTTTTGTAACATTATAGCAATTCAGAAAAAGGAAAAGTAGCTGTTTTCTCTGCCTCTCTGCAACCAGCATCCTGGGGGACATGCACGAGACCGGAGCTGCCCAGCTGGACCCCCTGGCTCCTCTCCCGTGGGCGAGCCCTGCTGTTCCAACCTCTCAGCCAAGCAGAAGCACACAGAGTGACCCGTTAAAAGCCAGCCCTTTTCTTCCCAAGTGGCTGGATTTCGTCTATTTTCTCACTCTGGACAACTGTGGTGGTGAAATTTAGCACTAATTAAGATCCCTTTCTATCTCTGGTCCTATTAACTGTAAACAGACACTTTCAGAGAACAAAACAGTCAATTTAGCTAATCTCTGCTACTGAGCTCTGGCTAGAACTACATAGCAAGGATGGTACCGAACCAGATAAGCACCAGAGCTTTGTGGTCAAACATCATTGTTATAGATGCATCCATCTCCCAAAGCGATAGTCTCCATGGGCTTTTATGCACCCCGGTCTGTCTGTCCACACAACCTTGGCTGGAAAGCGATCAGAAGCTGCCTCTGCAACACAAAAGCAAGTTAGAAATTGGCTGGAAAAATTCCACCTCGGCTGCCTTGAGGTTGGGGTTTAGCTTTGCAATGTTTCAGGACGGCAATCTCAAAAGATTCACAGCGACTCTTAAAATCTCAGTTTCTGACTCACTCTGGCAATTCAGACCCTACTTTAATCACCAGTCAGGATTGAAGTGACATATTTCCCTCGTGGTACATTAACAAACTATTGATAAAAGGTAGCCAAGAGAAGGCAAAGGGGCCAGAAAGAAAAACTAAGATAGTTTGGATAAGAAGACACCTATCATTCTTTGGCCATCTAGAAAGCAACCCTTCCACCTGTCCCAACCCCCTCACTCCCACCACATCCACACACTTATTTGACTCTTTTTCCCTTGTAGGAAATTTTGCGCTATGAATAGTGAACCAGAGAGGAGGCACATCTGAGGGGGCTGGGTTCTTCCTTGCTAGCTAAGGAAGTGGGTTCCCAGCCAATCAGGTGTTTGCTCCCAGGTGTCCAGCTAGTAACACAGAGGGAGGGAGCAACGTGAGCTCAGACTGCCTGCAGACGCGGGCTGCACAGCGTCCCAGACAGGTCTACAACATCCCCTCGTCCACCCTCCTGGCTCTGAGGCTCTGTGCTCCTTTGCTGCCTGGAAGTATGCTCTGTTCAGACTTCAACCTTCCAGCCCATCTGCAGACTCAAGATCTTCCCAAGGCAGAGTCCACATCTGTTGGATGTCACGAAGAGTCCTAGTAGATACAGTGAGAAGCCACCTCTCAGCCTTTCTTCCCAAGAATTGAAGCTAAAACTAGCCATATGTCTTTTGAAAACATACCCTGAGAATGTCAGAGTCTCCAGCTCTTGAGATTCATGGAGTTGCTCATATTTCACATTCACAAACATTTCCCTTTAGCCTTTTGTTCAGTGAATGATATGCTCCTTGGCTTTAGCCAGTAAATGATACGCTACTTAACTTTAGCCTTAGCTGTGTTTTTATATTTGCAAAGGTCTTTTTAGTCAGGTGTTAATGAATCCCCAAGCCACAATCTAAGCAAGGGGGAAACAACTCTCATTTCCTTTTCGCAGAATCAGAGAAGTCACTACGGAGAAAATTTTAGGGGCAATCTAGTCCAACGCCCTTAATTACAAACTAAGAAAATATTTCTTCTTGAGAAAAGTAAGGAAACTGTGAAGACTTAGCCTTTGCCCCAAAGTTAAGTATGCTTTAAACAAGGATTTAAAAACAATTTCCTTTCCTCTACACGATGAGGTGTGTTCTCAACTTAATTAAACTTTTCTTTAAAAACCCAAGAGTTAAGTTACCTAAAGTCATGCATATAGGCACTCAGTATTTTTCACTCCATTACTAAAATGCTCTCTTAAACAGGCTTTTCACTTACAGTCCAGTTAGGGACTCCCTGTTCCATTCTACCCTAGCCCACCCACCCCCAGCCCAATCTCTACAAAATCATAACAGCGATTCCTCTAAATGTAGTTCTCAGTATATTGCTCCCCTGTTTGCATTCATTAGCTTCCATCTGCGATAGGCAGAATAATTGGCCTCTGAAGATGCCCATGTCCTAATCCCCAGAACCTGTTACTACATAACCTTGCATGTCCAGGGAGAAATAAGGCTGTAGATGAAATTAAAGTTGCTAATGAGCTGACCCAGAGAAGGGGCTCTGAGCCAGGATTATCCAGGCAAGATCAATCTAGTCACAAGAGCTCTTAAAAGTAGAAGAGGGGATGAAAATATTTCAAATTGTATATGAAAACACCACACTGTACCCCATGATTGCATTAATGTACACAGTTATCATTTAATTAAAAAAAAAGTAGAAAAGGGAAGCAGATGTCTGGAAGATTTAAGGACGTTTTGCTGCTGACTTTGAAGCTGGAGAAAGGGGCCATAAGCCAAAGAATGCAGGTAGCCTCTAGAAACTGGAAAAGGCAAGGAAACAGTCTCTGCAACAGCTTGCAGAAGGAAATGAAGCCTTGTTGACACCATGACTTTAGCCTACTAAGACCTATCTTGGAATTTTGATCTCCAGAACCATGAAAAAAAGAATTAATTTGTGTTGACCTAAGTCATTGCAGCAGCAGTGGGAAATTCTTTTTTTTTTTTTGCAGTTTTTGGTGGGGGCCGGTTTGAACCCGCCACCTCCAGTATATGGGCCCTACTCCTTTGAGCCACAGGCACCACCCAGCAGTGGGAAACTCTTAGACTATCACATATAAGGCCTTCAATAATGAAGCTTAGTTTATAGTTCCAGCCTGATCTGCCTCCACTTCTCCCTTCCCACCTCACACCAGAGCCGTGCTGGGTGGCTCTCCATGCGGCCTCACATCCTACTGTCCCTCTGCCAGGAACACTGCTCCATTTTCTTACCTAGGACCATGATTTGGCTATGGTTTGTCCCCACCAAAGCTTACATAGAAGTTTGACCTCCAGAGTGGCAGTGTTGGGAGGTCAGGCCTAGCAGGAGGCATTTGGGTCATAGGAGCAGATCCCTCATAATCCCTCAGGAATGAATGAGTTGTCTCTCTTGCAACAATGAATAGTTCCCATGAGACAGCAGGTTGTTAAGAACAGTCTGGCTTCCTTGGTTTCTCTGTCTTGCTTCCTGTCTTGCACGTTTTCTAGGATGAGTCTTAGAACTTAATTTTCAGACCTTGTACAACAACAGCTCTTCTGGCCATTCCAGAAAAAGAGCGCCAAAGGGTGGACCAGGTGCTGGCATCAGCACATAGCTGCCCAAGGAGAGCACTTCAAAGGCTACCTCAGCAATGAGGCACGTAGTAGTTTTTGCAGGATGACTTCACCACCTTGATTGTCTGCCCTCATATAAACTCTATGAAGACAGATATTTTTGTCTGTTTTATTTGCTACTGATCCCCAGCACCTAAAATAATGCCAGGCACATAGTAGGCTCTTAAGAAATATTTTTTGAATTAATGAGTGAATAAATGAATGAACAAAAAAGCAATCTGGGCATAATCTTGAACATGAAAGTTCAAGTGACCAGAGGGAACAGAGAGGTCCCTTAAACAATGCTGTCAGCACAGCTCCTCCCCAAGAGGGTAGGAAATGGACCAGAAAATCCAAGGTTGTGTGCTTGTGGAAGTGCCTTGAGTCTGACGCTGGTGAGCCCTCTCCAAAACTGCAACAGAAGCATTCACAGCACTGCCGTGGAGATAGGAAGTGAGATAAGAAGAGGCAGGCTGTGCATGTATGGATTCCAGATGAGAGCTGGACTAGCCTGCCCTTGGTAGAAGGTAGGGATGAGGTCAGTTTGACCCTTTTTTCAAAATTCCTTGTGGAAGTTCAAAAGCTGACAATTTTTTTCTTTTATTTTCATGGTCCCTGCTGGCCATGCTTCATGTCTCTGCAGTCAACCATGACATGTAACTATTCAAAACACACACACACACACACAAACTTCTTTGTAATTTTTTTTAGAACAAAAGGCATTAAGCATTTTAGTCCTACTATCTCACTAAATTTTATTTAACTTTTATTAAAATCTCTCTCTCTCTCTCTCTCTGCCTAGGCGATTTAATGGATAAAGGACAGCCTTTTCAGCACCTCGTGTTGGAACAACTAGATGTCCTTATGGGGAAAAGGTGAACATTAACCTTTACCTTAAACTATACAGAATATTTCACTCCAAATAGATCATAGGCTCAAATGTAAAATCTAAAATTATACAATTTTTAGAATCAGGCAAAATTTATAAGATATGAAATCTTAAGAGTGAGCAAAAGTGAATATAAGTGTCAGAATTTATTAAACTTTACTTTTAAGCTACATTTTAATCTACATAAATCGTATGTCAATGGAGTTGACAAAAAAGAAAAGTCCTTCCAAATTTGGTGCTTCGGTGGAAAACTTTCCATTATCTTTGCCTTTCATTCTGCTGTCACCACATTTGTCCTCATTCTCACCTCCACCTCAGAGCCTTGGCTCTCACTGTTCCTGTGCCTTGAATGTTCTATGGACACCCCTTATAGGACTAGACTAACTATTGCTCATAACTCAGGTTTTGGTTCAGATGGGATCTCCACAGAGAAGTCCTTCCTGACCATTCTTATATTGCCCATATATATATATATATATAGAGAGAGAGAGAGAGAGAGAGTCTCATTCTACTGCACCCAGGATAGAGTGGAGTGGTGTCATCATAACTCACTGCAGCCTCAAATTCCTGGGGTCAAGTGATCTTCCCACCCCAGCCTCCCAAGTAGTTGGGACTGCAGGCCTGAGCCACCTTGCCCAGTGCATTTTTCTATTTTTAGTAGAGATGGGGGTCTCGCTTTTGCTCAGGCTGCTCTCAAACTCTTGGCCTCAAGTGATCCTCCTGCCTCAGCCTCTCAAAGTGCTAGGATTACAGGTGTGTGCCCCCATGCCCAGCCCAAGTTTATTTTTTTAAAACTCAGCTTGGAATATGTCGCACTTAATTTCAGCCTTGAGAACCTTCATAGTTCCCCTGGGGGGAAATTAATCACTGCCTCCTCTAACTAATCACTGTAATCCCACTATAGTTAAAGCGTGTATCTATTACTACAATTATATTTTGTTACAATTATTTATTTGCATGTCTTTTTCTCTACTGTGTTTGGAACTACCCATAGACAGAAAATATATTATTTACATATATATTCTCAGTACCTAGCACAGGATTGGCTATAACAGAAGCAGAAAACATTTTGAGTTTAATTCAGTTGAGTCAATTGTGGGAAAACCCATCTGCAAAAGAAAAAAAAATTGACCTAGAGCATAATAATAATAATTCAGCATGTTTTATATGGGTGTGTTCAATATAATGTAATGTTTGGTTTATTGACTCATTATTCATCAAAAATTATCATTCAGTGAATATAACTTTTGTGCAAGATATTGTGTAGGCAGGCAACATTTAATCATAGTTACAATCTCAAGATTCAGCGCAAGTCAGAAAAGGTGACATCATCATTGACCGTGACCTCACCAAGTTGTTCATATGTGAACCATCCTCAAAGACCATCTATCCTAAGTACTTCTCAACTCTGACACTTCTTCATCACCACTGCCACCTCCTTAGTCCAAGGAATCAGCCTCTCACCTGGCCCCCTGCAATAGCCTGGTTTCTCCACAACCGCTCTAACCCCCTCCAGTCCCTACTCCATGCAGCAGTAGAATGGTGTTTTCTAAATGCCAATCTGAGTGTTTACTCCACTGCTTACAGCTCTCCAATGGTCCCCCCAATGCTCTTAGTATAAAGACCTAAATCCATTAAATGCCAGCAAGGTCTTACAAGGTCTAGCCCCTGCAAACGGCCAGTGTCACCCTGCATCACTGCATATTCCAGCCAAACTGACCTCTTTTTCACCTTTCAAACCTCTGTTTATCCTACCTGGAATGAGTATCCTTGTTACTTTATGCTTTTTTGTCCTCTGGAATTAAACTCAAGCACTACTTCCTTAAGAAAGACTCCCTGACCCCCATCTCCAGTCCAGGTCAGTGGTTTTTGTTAATTAGCCCTCCCTAGAACCATGTTTCTTTCATAGCAGATAATTCCGTTTGTAATTATACATTTCTTTGGTGATATAATTAATATCTATCTCCTCCACTGAACTGAAAGCTTAATGAGAGCAGTTGGCTTTTTTGTTTGTGCTTGTCAATCTCTAATGAACATCTGATACAAGTAACATATATAATAATATAAATAACATAGAAATAAATAAATGCCATAGAAAAGTTCATTAAAATGTTAGCTGAGATCAGAGGTTACATTTAACTGGAGAAATTAGGGGACGCCCTATGGCAATGGCAGTCAACTCGGCTGCACCTTGGAGCCACCTGGGAACTTTAAAACATATGATGCATGTTCCTTAAAAAATTAAATACAGAATTACCATATGACCCACAAATCCCACTTTGGGCTCTTATAGCAAAGAATTGAAAGTGGAGATTCGAACAGATACTTGTACACTCATTTTTATAGCAGCATTGTTCACAACATCCAGCAGGAGGGAAAAACAACACAAGTGTCCATCAGTAGATGAATAGATTAGCAAAACGTGGTACATACAGGCAATGGGACATTACGCAAAACAACACAAGTGTCCATCAATAGATGAATAGATTAGCAAAACGTAGTACATACAGGCAATGGGACATTACGCTAAGTGAAATGACCCAGTCACAAAAGGATACATATTATAAAATTCTCCTTACGTGAGGTAGCTAGAGTGGTCAGATTCACAGAGACAGAAAGCTGAACAGGGGTTACCAAGGCCTGGATGGGTGGGGGAAATGGGGAGCCATTGGTTAGTGGCTATAAAGTTTTTGGTTTGGGATGACGGGAAGTTCTGGAGATGAGTGGTGATGATAGTTGCACAACATGTGACTATACTTACTATACTCTATACCTACAAATCGTTAAAATGGCCAACTTTATTATATTTTACCACCATTAAAAAACTTTCCGAAAAGTCCTAATGCCCAGGTCTAATCTGTGTAGGTTCTAATTGAATTGATCTGGGTAAGTCTTGGATATTAAAGGATTTTTACCTACCCAGTGTTCTATTGGGCAGCCAATAGATCTGGTTTAGAAAAAAATCTGTAAGTTAAAACATTTAAGGTAGGAGAAGGACATTCCAAAGAAGGGACTAGCATAGGACAGGGAAACAAGAACATAACATACCTGTCATCAAGGAGGAAGAGTAAGGAGCTCAGTTTCACTTTAAAAGAGTCTGTAAAGAAGAGCTGGGCTCCAGCTCTGAATGCTGGAACAAAAAGTGTCTGAAGTCTCCAGTCTGCATTCTCTGTGAAGCCAATGAAGGCTTTTGAGTGAGCAAATGACATGATCAGAATTTTGATTTAAAAAGGAAATGGTTGTCTCGGCACCCATAGCACAGTGGTTACAGTGCCAGCCACATACACCAACAGTGGAGGGTTCAAACCCAGCCCAGGCCAACTAAACAAGTACAAAAAAAAAAAAATAGTGGGGCATTGTGGTGGGCACCTGTAGTCCCAGCTACTTGGAAGGCTGAGGCAAGAGAATCCCTTAAGCCCAAGAGTTTGAGGTTACCATGAGCTGTGAAGCCACAGCACTCTACTGAAGGCAACATAGTGAGACTATATCTCAAAAAATAATAATGATAAATTTAAAAAAATAAAAAGGAAATGGCACCAGTGTGTTGAAGTGTTATCTGTATTTCTTTGTTTATTGCAACACTATTCACAATAGTCAGATATGGAATTGGCCTAAGTGTCCATGGCAGATAACTGGATTAAGAAAACATGGTCTAGGGCCAGGCATACAGGTGGCTCATGCCTGTAATCCTAGCAGTCTGGGAGGCCAAGGTGGGTGGATCATCTCAGCTTAGGAGTTTGAGACCAGCCTGAGCAAGAGCAAGACCCCATCTCTAAAAATAGCCAGCATTGTGGCAGGTGCCTGTAGTCCCAGGTACTCAGGTGGCTAAGGCAAGAGGATCACTTGAGCCCAAGAATTTGAGGTTGCTGTGAGCTATGATGCCAGGGCACTCTACCCAGGGCAACAAAGTGAGCATCTCTCTCAAAAAAATAAAAATAAAAAACATGGTCTATACACACAATGGAACACCATTCAGCCAAAAGAAGAATGAAATCCTGTCATCAGCAATAACATAGATGAGCCTAGAGGACGTGATGGTATGTGAAATAAAACAGGCCCAGAAAGGCAAACACTGCATCTCACTTAACATGGAATCTCACTTAAATGTGGAATCTTAAAGAATAAATCTCATGGGCAGAGTAGGATAGTGGTTACCAGATGCTGGGGAAGGCACTGGGAGGAAGGCACAAGAGGGGTTGATGGATGGGCACCAGGTCCCAGCTAGACAAGAGGAATAAGTCCAGGTGTGCCATGGTACAGCAGGTGGATACAGTCAATAATTTATTGCATATTTCAAAATAACTAGAAGAGAGATTCTTGAATGGTTTTACCACAAAGAAATGATAAATGTTTGAGATGATGGATATACCAATTACTTTGATTTGATCATTATACAATGTATACAAGTGTCAAAACATCACACTCTACCCCATAAATGTGTGCAATTATTATGTCAATTAAAAATAAAATAAAACAAAAAAGTTATGGTTTTAGAATAATTACCTGACAGTTTGTAAAATTACCTGAAAGGATGAAAAAGGAAGAGATCTTTTGAGGGTTTGTAAGGGGCCAGGTAAGAGGTAATAAAAACCTGACACCGTGTAGGCAGAGTAAAGAGAGGGGAAGTGAAGAGGGAGAGGTTAAGGGTGTTGAATCACAGAGACTCAGCAAATCAGTCACACACTTCACTGGCACAGGCAGATTCCCCTTTCATGTCAGAAACAGTGAAAGAAAAAAGGAGAAAGTCTCTCCACAGCACTCAGTTAATTAACTAGATTAACATAAACCTTCACCCCACAGTCCTCTCTGTTCAATGCATTATTAAAATACCAGCAGTGACCAGTTTAAAAGCTCCCTGGAATCTGCCTAACCCAGTTAGACAGAAGCTATTCTTAGCCTAAGTCATTGCATCACGTGAGCCAAAATATTGCAAAACCAAAGCTTAAACTGGAAGGAGAGTGGAAAAGCAGACATCAAGCTTCACCGGGTCTGGAACATTCACCGGGGAAGGTGGTAGGAGCGGCCCCCTTTGGTGAGTCTGGGAAGAATGAGGATCTCACACTCCGTGGCGACAAAATGCAACAATCCCAAGGGTCCGCCCCAGACTGCAAGTCCTCCAGCTGGTTTCTCGTAACGTCCCATTAGGAGAAACTTGTAGCCAAGAGCTAGAGACTTAAGGAGCTATTTTTGCTCTAGAAACTGCACCAGTGGATCCACGTGCCGAGCCCTACATGGGGTCATCTGCACCCAACCCTGCTGGGTCCCCTACAATCCAGTTCATGTACACAAGCACACTGTAGATGTGGGAGGCAATTCTGTAGTACACTTCATGGATAACTGAGTGAAATCACAAGTGATGCACTTTTTTCAGCAAACACTGAAAGTCTGTCCTGTACTCCTTCTTACGGGCGTCCCTCTTTTTGAAGGTGTCTGGGGATACCTCTCCAAGCCCTCCAGGTGGATAGTTCTCCCTCCTCACCCCGACCCATTGATCCCACTTCTTGAGCCAGAGGTAACATCTCCCTGGAATCTGAAATTGAAAGCTTCTCTTGTGGAAAGCTCTAAGAATCCTCACTGAAGGGGAGAAATTGCTTTTCGCTCCAAGCGAGACGTTTCCGAGTGTAAGCGGGAGCACTGAGAAACTTCTCTTCTCGCTCAGAACATGCACACCAGCATGTTCAGCCCCTGAGAGCCCTGGGGAATTTTTTTGTTTCTTGGCTCAGGCCCAAGGCAAAGGCTTTAGGTTATAGTTGTTATCCTAGCTGCTCTGTCCACAGGATTCCAAAACATCAACTCTTCCAGGCCTAGGTTCTTGTTCCCTTTAGCTGGGCATTTCCCTCATTAACTCCTGATGACATTTCACTCCTTCCAGCCACCTCTGTCTTCATATTGTCCTTGCACCTCTCCTGCTTCCTCCTCTCCCTCACGCTGTTCTAATCAGACATTCCCTTACCCTTTTCACTCAGAAAAAGCAAATCCATCTTCATTATACTTTAGGAATAGAAAATAAGATTTACTTCCTATGCCAAACTTCATGGCATGTTGTTGCTACGGTCCTAAGATGAGAGAGAAGTGGAGGCCAAATTTGTGCTTGACAAGAAAAAATATTATGACAGATTAGAGATGTCTCATGGATGGGGACGCCTAAGTGGCAGCATGTGCATCAGATAATTGCATGATTTTCCCACCCTCTTACCACCACACACCTTGGACAGGTATGAGTGGACTACCCTGTCTCACCCCGCCCCATTCTAGGCAGATGTCACCCATCCATTTACAAAGGTTTGGTGGAAAGGGATGTGTTTGCCTCAGTCACCATGTGCAACACCAGCTAAAGAAACTACTTCCAGACAATAAATAGGCCGAAATACACACCTGGGGCAGGTTTCAGAGCCAGGCCATGTGGGTCAGGCCTGAGAAATTCAGAGCTGCCTGAGCATGGCTAAAGGACTAGCAGGGTCCTGCTGCTCTGATCCTTGTGCTGGAGTCCTGGGAGTGTCACGGGAGCATCCGGTAGGCAGCTGGCATGGAGCTCTGTCTGGAAAAACTAAGCCACCTTGAATGTTGGGCAAATAAAAGCCATTTTTTATAGGCAGGAAAGACTGGGAAGGAAATTCCTGAGGGGAGAGAGTGGAGGTAGAGAGATACAGGAGGTACAGGCTTGGTGAGGGTGGGGGTGAGGTAAGGACTGGGGTGAGGGTGGGGGTGGCTGTGAGAGTGAGGGTGGGGGTGAGGGTGGG